>NC_140216.1:20133957-20601457 GCF_951802725.1 Rutilus rutilus
TTAACTGATGTGTGGCAAGCAATGTATGTTGCTATCTGCAGTTCACGGCGCTTCTGGTCATCACAAATGGCCGCCGAGTTACTTAATAGCTTTACTCACTGTGAAAGCCTTAATTGTGGGCAGGCACCGCGTATCTTGTGCTTCTTGGTTTCGGCGTGGTCCTTCAAATCCTTAAAGTAAGCCCTTATGTCGGTGTTGCAGAATTTGCAGTGAGCTTTGCTATCATCCGATTTAGACTGCGTTATCCATGGCTTTAGATCACTCTCCCACTCCTTTCGGTATGTTTTTTTATATTTTGCCCACTTCAACATCTTTTTAATTTGTATTTCCCGCTGAGTGCTGCTGACTGAGTCCTGACGCAGCTGCTGCTATCACTCGATTGGCTCGTGAGTTGTGACTCGTGACGTTGGCGACTTTTGGAGGGGAACATTCTTTGTATTTAAGCCTGATTCATTTATTCAAAGGCTATACTTTTAATAAGAGAATTTGAAACCAATCATAATGAGTTAATTTTTATTTCTAGCATTTTTATTTTTAGTAGGAATACCAGTAGTGTATAATGCACATCAGTATTGATACAGAATACCAAACAATACACCAATTTAAATGCAAATTGTGAATACAAATAAGAAAACAAATGAAAATACACTAAAAGTGCTTTTAGAGTTAAAGTCATGCATTAAATACATTTTCACAACATTTTATGAGATATCATGAATGTATGGCACTGAGACAATAAGATCCAAAAGTCTGCATTTTTTTATATATATAATTTAATGCAGTTTTTTCATTACATATTTACTTAAATTTTTTCATCTTAACAATTTGAGTGACAGACATTGTAGAATGTCTTTAATCCTTATGATAATGTTTTAAAAACTAGACAAAAAGCACCTAGTGCTTCAATTGAAGTAATACCATTGTCACTTATTTGCTTATGATTAATGGCAAATTATTTATTTCATTAAATGTATATTTTTGTACTGCACAGAATTCCTTGAGAATATAGCTATAGTCAGTGGCCAATGTAAAAAGCTGTATGTAAGAGAATGTACAGTCGTTGTTACAGAATAAACCCTGACAGGTCATCATGACATCATCCTAAATTTATTCTGAGATAATGTGCTTGTTTATTATCCAGACAGCAAAGTAACTTAATACAGTAAGAACACTTAAATTCAGTTTAGTGTTTAGGTTTAGTGTCTGGATTGTTGACAGTTAATGGATCGCTCATCAATCAACTTTTGGGCTTTGACCACACCACCCTATTTCACACAGCATGAAGCACATTTCATTATAATCATCTCATTATTCTTATAGTAAAAGAAAACCATAATTAGTTTTAATCAAATAAAACACAATAGGCCTACAATAAACACTGCCATGATGTACAAATACATTTAAATAATATTATTTATTCACATTACTGTAATGAGAATTGAGGGCACAGTGGCAATAAAACAAAACTCACAGTGCAAAAGATCATACAGGGGTGCGTTTCCCGAAAGCATCGTTGGCCAACTATGGTCGCAAGTTCCGTCGTTACCAATAGAGTTCAATGGACATTGCGATGAACTTGCGACCATAGTTGGCCAACGATGCTTTCGGGAAACGCACCCCTGGTCTGCTTAATTTTATGCATAATATCATATTTATTTATTTCTATTAGGTGAAATATGACCAGAAATGTTTCGTTTTCGTGAAATTCACTCCGGTATTATATCTAATGCAATGATATTCGTGTATTTTAAGTGTGCTTTAGTATCATATAGTTTTTAGGCCACTGTAAAGGGTTAAACCATCTTTGGCCAGACGTCAAACGCTCTCTGATTCCCCATAGCGATCAGATGAGAGAGCTGCACGTTTCTCTGTGTCTCCGGGTCCATGTTGGAGTTGATCTGCTATGCTGGGTCATTTCAGGCCACGTCTGTCCGATCACAGGAACAAACATTGATATTACAGGGATATCTAATAAAGGACATACACGCATACTGTTCTGCAGCTTCGAGGTGAGTCATTATTTCCCATGTTTTACGTCTGTGTCGCTGTGTGAAGTGAAACGGCATTACTTTGCTGTAAAATGTATCCATGTTAAACATCGAGAGCCAAGTGCAACTCGCTCTCGCTCAGACATATAGCAGCTGTGTTTCTAAATTACACGACATGACATAGCGCGCGTTTAATATTTTACATGTTTTTGCAAGCGGATGTGGTTTTGCTGCACTTTTAGCGTCTTTCGGCAAAACATTTAAGAGTCGTGAAGGTATTGAAAATGCATCACCGTAGCCTACATTTAACCCAAAGTGAAATGCTTTCTTTTTTACATTATTATGAATGTGATCTGTAATGTCATTAAAACAATATGCTTTATGTAGTGAACAGTGCTCTGTTGTTGTTGTTGTTGTTGTTGTTGTTGTTGTTGCTGTTGCTGCTGCTAAAGTTATGGTTGCACGTATACAATCATGCATACGTGCATGCGTGTACCATTTTGCAAACTTTAGTCAGACGTAATAATAAACTTGTATGACATCCGACCGTTTTTTGCTCTCAAAGGTGTTAGAGTTGGCCAGTGTTATTTGGTTGGCTCACAGGCAGAGCCCAACGATTTGACCCACTTACAGATCTGCATCATTTCAACATATTTATGGTCTGTATGGTTTGATTGATTGTAGCTAACAAAATTGTTGCCAATATTTGTGCATTTTGTTATATCTGTCTGTAATAACTCTTTCATCAAAGACTTTGTTTGGAATGGAATCTTGCTATGCTTTTCTGTAGCATGCACCATACTGTGTGCAAGTTCTGTACACATGGAATACCCAGGTGACCTATTGCATTTTAAAAAATGTGCAGTATCCTATATAGAGCATTACAACAGCAGGCTGCACAGAATAATAATGTATTCCACAAAGCAATTCGAATTTTAGTATGACTACTAAACTGGAAGTGATTTGTAACATCTGGTAATTGACTTCTTATTTGCTATCACTGCTAAAAATGTTGACGTTGTTACACAATTTTAACACGCACAAAAAAAAAAAAAGTTAACTGAATGCTGGTTGCGGAATACACAACATATTGAGAATGAGAATACAGTACTACAGTACAGATGGAAATGTTTACCATTGTGTACTGTACCCTTTTTTCCATACACTGTAAAATACATAAAAATATGTATGCATTACACAAAAAGTATACAAAATACATTAGCCTATATACTGGACAGTATTCAGAAAGCAGTATACTATAGTGCTCCATTATGAACATACAAAATACTCAAATCTACTGTAATGAATACAATCAATTAATGAGGTGTATGTCAGAACAGTGATGCAGTGAACAGGTTATCACTTTTCTGTGTGTAATGAAATAAGTGATTTATGATAATGTGTTTTTACAGACATGCAAAAGAAAAAGGGATGTTGAAATATGGAGACTATTAGTGGTCCTCTTGACTCTCCGTAGATGAGAATGTCTTTGCAGCTGGAGGGTTATTTCAGGTCAGCTGTGTGCCATGTGGATCGGTGAATCCATTTAAAAGCCTGGGCAAAACTGCAGCTGGCAAGATGACACTGAAGTTTTTTTTAATGAAGTGCATTTCATGTAATTTTACCATTTTAACTGCAAACCTTTGAAGATTTTATTGCATTGGATAAGGGGTTAAGTCTATCTCTTAAGGGTTTGAGAAGTTGACTTTTGTGAATCAGCGGCCTGTTCTGATTTTAGGAATATAATACCCCCTCACAGCTTTTTGAACTGTGTACCTGGTGACCTGAGGTCCCAGTGCGTATGTCACTCTATGAAGGGCACACAAAGGCACTTTTAATAGATTTTACATTACTACGATAATGCCTTAATGCAATTAGCATTAATCATAGACTGTTGATCAGAATACATGCTATATGTAGGAACAATTGTTTGTCTTTAAAGCTAATTTCAAGCATTTAAGCAGAAACCGATTTATAAGATGATCATCAAAAAGTGCGTCCAAACTTTTAAGTTGACATGTACAGTAGCCTATGTGTAGTCAACCTCACATCACCTCACGCTTTAGGGGTCCTTGTGAACGTGAACAGACCAAGGGGCTCCCACAGTCTCTAACAGCCCTGATAGTATGTATAGTGACTGAGACTAGGGCTGCACGATAATGGTTAAACTGATAATCATGATTATTTTGCTCAAAATTTTAATTGCGATAATTAATCACGATTATTCTCATTTGAGAAACTACAGAGAAAGAGAAGAGACAGTTAATGGTTTATATATATATATCGGCCATTTTGGTTACAAAATGTAAGTTACTGGCTATTCAGAACTTCTACTTGAGGAGACTCCCCCCTTCCATGTGCGCTGTGAGTGCAGAGAAAATCCTGTCATCCAGATATCTCCACCCTTCCTCATTCATTCTCTTCATCTTTTTTTTTTTACCAAAAATGTGTTTTAGGTGGACAGATCAATACAGTACAAAGAACATGTAGGATGTTGTAAAATATCAATGTCTTTTCTGTTAACCAAATGCTTTTTAATCTACGCTATTGCTACAATGCAAATGAACAAGCGCACCGTTATTTGTTGTGTAGAGACGTGTGTGTTCAAGTAACCCAGAAATGCGCAGATTCTGCGCAATACGCTGTATTTAATATACCATGATGACTTACGAGTATTTGCGCAAAATCCTCGCAGATTTGGTTTACACGAATTTCCACAGCAAAGTGAGTAAACATAATAACATGCCAAATTGGCCAGTGATTTGACAGTGTCCCCCGCCAAAGTTCATTTTAGGCGCATTTGGTGGGTGTTAATTTCAAACCATCAGACTTCATTTAACCAACTATGACAACTTCCTCAGACAGCAAGTCAATACAAATGGCATGATTTAACGTTAGATGAGCGCTTTGTGAAGCGTCTTCACATTAGATCTTCTAAGCGACACATTTCGGTTGCAAATGAGACAAAGTACAGATCCAGATCACTCAGCAAATTCGTACTGCAAAGAAAAATAGTCTACTTGTTGATACAGACTGAAAACGGTCAGTGGATGTCGTTTTCAACTGATTCACATCATGAAAACTGGTAAAAACTTAAACTTAAAAAAATAGAACAGTGAAACTCATTTAGAAACAGATTTAGTCACACAAACACCACAAATGCCTTGTGAAGAAACAGACTTGCTTTATAACAATTTCATGGAAACAGAATATCGCTGTGGAGATCAGTGCTTTTTCCGCAGTGTAGAAGCTATTCAGATCTGGCAACCACAAACATCAATGCTAGTGGGGACTTGTTAACAATGCAAGATAATGCAAATGTCTAATAAAAAAAGCGTTTTCAGGATAAAAAAAACGAGCGGGAAAATATCGCGACGATTTCGTTATCGCGATTAAAATACGATTAATCGTGCAGCCCTAACTGAGACCATATAATCTTTACACTCTTCTGCCAGCCTGTTGCTTAATTTTTTCCCTAGCTGTCTAAACATCTGTCTGTCAGCCTTTATTGGACGTAGAGAAGGCCTATATTTGTAGTTGCTTGGTTGAGTTTATGGTAGAGGTCGACCGATAGTGGATTTTACCGATAACGATAGCTAGGTTGGGCCATACTTGCCGATAACTGATTAATCAACTGATAGTTTTTAAAATTTATACTGGATAAAAACAAATTGCACCATGATCATTCATTTTAGTTTGATAGTGCATTAACTATGGTTAACAAATAAAAACCTTAATTTAAAAATGTATTAGTACATGTTAATTAACAAACAAACAATGAACAATCCTTATTCAGCAGTTATTAACCTTAGTTAATGTTACATATGGAATTTTATTGTAAGTGTTATCATTTCATATAAATCCAAACAGTCATATATGCTTAAAGATGGCCAACTTTAAATATCTACAATGCCAGAGCATTAAAATGATATAAATATTATAGTAGGCCTATGTATAGTCTCACACTTTTGCTTCTATTTTATAAACACTTGATTATCTAATCAAAATAACAAAATATGTATTAAAGTGATGATGAAAAAATAACCAAAACCGAATGCTTTTCTGATTTGTTTAGTTTCTGTCGGCTATCAGTTTGCTATCTTACGTCTCTAGCTTTAAATATGCAACTTCTCTGCATATTTAATGCATAAAAGTGACCAGCTGGATATAAACTAATGCAAATAGATGGTAACAATTGTGACATTAAACATTCGGGTGTTTTAACTACTAGCGTCCTCTCAGCCTCGAAGGCAAACAAACATACTGTTGTGCTGTTCTTTCTCTACTAATGCAGCATTTAGTCAACAAATTAATCACTTTATAATGATATGACAAAATGTTCTGTATACATACATTTTTAGCTGTCGGTGTTTAAACGCGCGTCTGATGTCAGAGCTCTCCACGCAGCGTGTGCTCTCAGTGCAGTGCAGTGCAGCACGCAGAATCACGTGTCGAAATAAACAACACGAGGCATCAGTGATAGTTTTTATTACACCTCTAGAGGCCGCTCTTGTACTGCATGATGCCAGCAGACCCTTCTCAGCTCTCTCTTACTGTGTAATGAATGACAGCGCGCGCTTCTCAGCCGCTCCAGCAATGGACGCAACCAGGAAAAACTATCGGTATGTATTTTTGCCGATAACGATAGTTCCACCAATCAACTATCGGTGCCGATTAATCGGCAAAACCGATGAATCGGTCGACCTCTAGTTTATGGTATAGTATGGTTATTCATGAAAATAGGCCATTGGCCATTTATAACTTTAATTTGACAGACCCCAGAGTTCTGAAAAGTAACATCAGAAAACATGAGAAATATCAGAAAATATCCCTAACCATTTATGAATTTTTGTAGTTCATGCATTTTTATGTTCTATTCACTTATAAATTTGTGTGAACAAAGTACAGCGGGTATACAAGCGGCACATATAATTGTTAGATTCAAGTATGGTGACCTGTGAATTAATTTAATGAAAAGGCATTGTAACGCTGAATGTCTCAACATCTTGGCTGAGAATCCAAATGGAGGAAATTCTCATTTTGGCAATTTAGCACTAACTTGAGACAGGCAGATAGTGTCAAAATACAAATTACAGATTTTGACTTGCTACTTGGACTTGTCACTTGTTCTTTGTGGACCCTCACATTCTAAAATCACTTGGCTTTCCATAAAAATAGCTTCTTGGCTAGAACACACCCAACAAGACCACTTCTTGTAAGATGTCTTCTCATAAGAGCTTTATTGGTCTTTCTTCAACTTGCCTGTCATTAAAATTTCTTCATGAATATGTAACAACAAAGTTTACATACAGATGTGTTCTGTATGTAATAGCATGCAACCATACTACTCATACTGTTTTCGCTGTATGTTTATGGTGTGTACATTTGTACATCTGATAGTGGGCGCATGCGTGAGCGGCGACCGGCGGCGAGACAGCGATTGTTTTATGTTGTACTGTTTTTTGTTAGTTTGCTTGTGTTTTTTTTTTTTTTTTAGATAGCTTTTTTTAGAAGCTTAGATAGTTATACCCAAGGAATATTAACGGATTGGTTGTCAACCTGCTGGCCTTGGTGTCTGAACAACTAACATGGAGCTGATGGCTTTATTGTTTTTGTGGCTGGCGTTTTATTTCGCGGACTCTCTAGGTGCGTTGTCTAATCCACCGGTAATCAGAGATAGTAGAGACTTTCTACTACAGTGGAATATCCCTCAGATCAACAAACCACCGGATCTAGTTCTACCTGATTTGAATTGTTACAAAGATCTACGGTGTGGAGAGAGTAAAGCCACTGGTGATTGTCCACGTAGACCCAGGAAATGCGGTAAGCGGGGAGGAGTTCGTGTAAGACTGAGGAAACAGTCTTTTTCCCCGTATTCCCTTACCGTCCGTTATTCTGCCTAATGCGCAGTCTCTTCGTAATAAAACGGATGAGCTGCAAGCTCATGTTCGATTCCAACGGGAATTCAGAGACTCATGTCTATTGGCCATCACTGAGACATGGCTCTCGGACAGAGACTCGGACACAGACATTACTATGGACGGGTTTGGTTCTCCTGTGCGCTTGGACAGAGATGCTGGTGCTACGGGCATGTCGCGGGGAGGAGGAGTTTGCCTGTATGTGAACCAAAGGTACTGTAAGAACGTCATTGTGAGAGAAAGACTGTGTACTAAAGATGTTGAGTTGCTGTCGGTATCGTTATGCCCACCATACCTGCCACGTGAGTTTCCTCAAATATTCGTTACAGTTTTCTATATCCATCCGAGAGCTAATGCAGATAGAGCCTCAGAAAGTATTCTACATGTAATGTATTTGTAATTGTAGTGATTCGTCAATTTAGCTCAAAGGAATTATTAATTAATTTATAGGGAATTCGAAAGAATCACTTATTACAACCGAGCAAATGACTCGTTCGCAGTTCATTTGAACTGGCTGTAACTATCAGCTCTGCAACGGATATAAATATCCAAACTATAGTGAAACATTATAGTTAGCAAGGTAACTTAGATCAGAAGTTTAAAACATTAAATTCGTAAGCACATAACACAAGTAACACTTCTCTTTAAAATACAAACAAGACTTTATTGATTATTCTAACACATAAAACTAATATCTAACACAAACACATGCACACACATTCATACGAGTTGCAGAAAGAAAGAGAGTGAGGAAAGAATGAGTTTTAAGAGTGAGATGATGAAATCCCAAGATTCTATATGCACTTATAAGACCTGACCTGAACGAACCACACTCATTAATTTAACCCTTCTTTCGTTTCTTAGGCGGGTTATTAAATATATATCAATGCACCAGTTCAGCTTAAGAGTCTGGAGGCTACTTGCTTGTCTTTGCGTTCCTTTTCGGGATTCCCTTCGTTGCGTAAAAGGGGTTCTCTTACGAGAGGTTCTCTCGTATTGCGTAAGTTGCTTACGCTACGGGAAAGTCTTCTTTCTTCGAGATCTGAAGCCAAAAATGATCCTTAATTTTGTATTCATTGTCAACGCAGTGCGGCAGCCGGCAGACCATGGCAGGCTGTATAAGCGTGCTCATTGGCTGCCCGGCGGCGACTGCTTAAGCCTATCAGTGAGCCTTGTGTGACCTCACATCCAATGAGGGTGCTTCGCGCCCTCCACACCCCTCTAACCGTCAGGATGGGTGTGGCCAGTGTGTATATAAGCAGGGCTCACAGGCTGAAAAATCTGATTTTCTTGTCTTCAGCGAAGCTCTTCGCATCGCTGGATCTTGAGAGCCGCCGCCGTTGAAACCAGCGACCAGCAAGCCTAGGACAGCGCCTGAAGAAGCCGGCCGCCTTCGCCGCCTTCAGCCATCCGTGCCTGCTACGCTATCCGGCGACATATCCTTTTATTACTGCTGTGTGTGCTCGCCCTGCGACACACACTAACTCTCACTGTTCTAAAAGAGCACGAGGCGTTTTTGTCAAAACAAAACAAGCTTGTGCCGCGCCCCGCTCAGCAACGGAGACCGCCACCTCTTCTGCGCTCTCTGCCTGGGCCGCGAGCACGCCGCCCCCCGCACTCTCTACGGGCGGCTGCCCCGAGTGCGAAGAACTTTCAATGTCGACCCTGCGGGCTCGACTTGAAGTTTTCGACCAAGCTGTCGCTCCGCCTGTCCCTGCCGGGCCGCGCAATAGAAACGCCGCTCGTAGAGACCACCGGAGACTGATATGACTGAGGAGCTCGCCGGAACCTCTCCCTCGAGCTTCTCTCTCGCCCTCTCCGCCCCCCTCCCGGCCGCTCAACCGCCGCCGCGTCAGGGGATGAGGCAAATGAGATAGACACCCTCCCTCTGTTCGAGCCGCGCTACTGCGCCGCTCACAAGGGATTGCAGAAGTGGACGGTCTCGGAGCGAGCTTCCTCTCCCTCTGTTCGAGCCGCGCAAACTGCGCCGCTCACAAGGGATGGCAGAAACGGACGGTCCTGGAGCTCTCTTTACGTTAGAAGAAAGCTACTCCGTCCTCGCGCACATTTCTCAGTCCCCTCTTAAGCTCAGGCGACTGGAATTGTTCATATTGCAGTATTCGAGCCTGTTATAAATACACGCACGCCTGAAAGCAAACGCCGTCACAAACCATGACGCTGTTATATGCTCGCTCTAACCTACAGCTAATGTATTCTCCCCCTGTGGCTCAGTGGCAGAATCTTAGGCTTTTGCGCCAGAAGACCCGGGTTCGATCCCGGCTCTCGCGGCAGATACAAATTTATGCTGTTCGCTTCTCCAAGCTCGCGGCCAGTTTTTCTTACATACAGAAAGCGAACCCGCACTCCCCCTTGTTGGGCCGCGCAGATTGCGCCGTTCACAAGGGATGACAGAGCGGACGGTCACGAGCAACGTTCAGCGCGCGCGCCTCACTCACCGGCGAAAAGAGGAGAGAGAGTGTTTTCGTCCCGCTGTGGCCGGACAAAACCGCCTATTCTCAAACATTTCTCAGTCCCCTCTAAGTTCAGGCGGCTGGAAATATTACTATTGCAGTAAACGAGCCTGTTTTTAATACATGCACGACTGCAAACAAACATGAGGTCGTACTGTTATATGCTCGCGCTAACCAAAATCTTATGTGTTCTCCCCTGTAGCCCAGTGGCAGAATCATAGGCTATAACGCCAGAGACCCGAGTTCGAGCCCAGCTCTCGCAGCAGATAAAAATTTTTACTGTTCGCTTCTCCGAGCTCGCGGCCAGCTTTTCTTACATACAGAAAGCGAACTCGCCTCTCGCACCACATGGTGCTCGATTATTTATGAGCGTCTATACACGAGGGAAAAAAGACGGTTAAGTCCCGCTGCGGCTGGACCACCGTCAAAGCTTCACGCTCTGTCAGTCCCCGTTGCCACGGCTACTGCAGATGTTTACCTCGCAGCCAACAAACCGGTATATCTACCCGCTCGCCTGCGCGCAACCACCGTTCTCACGGCGACCCAGAGAAATCTCGAAGAGAGCGTTATGTCTGGTTACACGGCTCGCGCCGCATGTGTTTTAAACGCAGTGAATGTGCCCACGTCTCTGTGTTCACCCCTGCACACAAGCACTATAAATCCCGTGTCTATCACAGAGCCCACTCTCATAAAGCGGGCACGAGCCGCTCGAGTGATAAAAGTAGGTCACGTGTCCACATCACAGTGCCCACACCTACTCACTGCCCGCTCTGTTACACGGCCCCTCACGACCGGTCATGTTCTAAATGCAAGTGTTGTGCCCGCTCCCTTGCGCTCACACATACTAACGAAATTTCGCCCCCGACGCCGCCTTTGCGCGTCGCGCCTCACACTATATGTTCCCCGTCCAAAGCCACCGGGACACTGTGTGTAAAACGGCCAGCTATCGCTGTGTGCGATCCGCCGTGTCTAAGCACCGAGAGCGCGCGCGTGCTGCGCCCGCCCCTCCGTTTCGAGCTCTCGAGCCCGCAATGCGCGGCGATCAGAGCCCGGAGGCCATTCTGCCCCTGGCTGCACCTGCAGTTCGCTCGCCGCCCCCCGCGCTTTCGAGCGCGTACCGAGACGAGAGTGAATGGGGAAGTAGCACATCTACTTCGAGCAGAAATAGCCACACTTATGTGCAAAGGGGTTATAGAACCGGTTCCCCCTTCTATGAGCGAGTCGGGCTTTTACAGCCGATATTTCCTCGTTCCCAAGAAGGATGGAGCTCTCAGACCGATTTTGGATCTGAGATATTTGAACAAAGCTCTTATGAGAAGACCGTTCAAAATGCTCACAACCAGGCAGATTCTCGCGCAAATTCGCCCGAGGGACTTGTTTATCTCTCTCGATCTAAAGGACGCATACTTTCAGACCCAGATAATACCCCGTCACAGGCCATTCTTGAGATTCGCCTTCGACGGTCAGGTATATCAATACACCGTCCTGCCGTTCGGCTTGACATTCACGAAGTGCATGGACGCAGCTCTTGCTCCCCTGAGAGGTCAGGGGATGCGAATTTTGAACTATCTGGACGATTGGTTGATTCTAGCACAGTCAGAGGCCGAACTCATCGCCCACAAAACAGTGCTTCTCAGCCACCTGGAAAGCCTGGGGCTCACGGTCAACTGAACCAAGAGCTCATTAGTGCCCAGTCAATCAACCTCTTTTCTGGGTTTGAATCTGGACACTGTGGCAATGACGGCCCGCCTGTCACCACAGCGCGCGCGCTGCATTCGACGCCTGGCCGCGTCCTTCCAGCTGGGCAGCAACGCACCTCTCAAGACATTTCAGAGGATGCTGGGTTGTATGGCTTCAGCTGCAGCAGTGCTTCAGCTGGGTCTATTGCGTATGCGCCCGCTACAACGCTGGCTGAATGCCCGAGTGCCTCACAGAGCCTGGGCTTCCGGCGGCATTCGAATCAGAGTGACTCAGAGCTGCGTTTCAGCACTGAAGCCCTGGTTAGCGGCCGACTGGTACCAGCGAGGAGTGACAATGGGAGCCATCTCACACCGCAAAGTTATCTCGACAGACGCTTCCACCTCAGGTTGGGGCGCTCTTTTCGAGGGCAAACCGGTCTTTGGCCTGTGGTCAGACCAGGAGAAATGCCTCCACATAAATTGTTTGGAGATGATAGCGGTCGAGAACGCGCTCAAGCGCTTTCTCCCATTTATACGGGATCACCACGTGCTAGTCCGCTCGGACAACATGTCCGTGGTTTCCTATATGAACCGACAAGGCGGTGTCAGGTCCAGGAACCTGTGCAAACTGACAGAACGCCTTCTCGTGTGGGCTCACGGCTCGTTGCGCTCGCTGAGAGCCGCGCACGTGCCGGGCCACCTGAATGTCGGCCCAGACAGACTGTCCAGAGACATCATTCCCCGGGAGAATGGTCCCTGCACCCTCAGACAGTCCAGTTCCTCTGGCGCCTATTCGGCAGAGCGGAAGTTGACCTCTTTGCGTCGAAAGACAACGCTCACTGCCCGATATTCTTCTCGAAAAGCGAGGACGCGCTGTCCCAAGCCTGGCCCAGCCTCCCGCTTTACGCTTTCCCTCCGATCTCCCTGTTACCACAGGTCATAGCGAGGATCAGGGAAACGCACCACTAGGCTTGGGCGGTATTCGAATTTTGAAACCGTCAAACCGCCTCCCTATTTTACCGGGGTATACGGTATTACCGTGACTAATTAAAAATTATGACATAATGGGCTCAGACGGCGTCACCAAACTGTTGGCTTGTGCCTACACCGTTCAGAAACTGAATGCCAGATCGGGCAAAAAAACAACAACAAAAAAATCAAGCCCAACCCCTGCACGTTGTGTCTGAGTCAGGCCGACGGCATTAACTGTTATTATGAGCCGGAGCTCACCATTATTCAACATAATCTCTTTGTGCGTGCAACAAGCAAGAATTGCCTTTGTAATCCGGTGACGCGTGTCCATTGATTTTTATTAATAAAACTTTTCTGCAAAGATGGAAGTTGACGATCGCCATCTCTGTAGTGAACGCGCCTATAGAGAGAAATGCACATCATTATTCATTACACAATCAGAGAGTGGCCTTTTTCTTTTCGTTTTGAATGGTTTCGTTTAAAGAAATTGACGATCGGCATCTCTGTAGTGAACGCTATAGAGAGAAATGCACATCCTGGATTACAGAGAGTAGGCTAGTCTATTTATTTTCGTTTTGAATGGTTTCGTTTACTGAAATTGACGATCGCATCTCCGTATGAACGCGCCTATAGAGAAATGCACATCGTGGATTACTTAGCCTAATCAGTGAGTAGCCTATTTCTTTCGTTTTTAATTGTTTCGTTTAAAGAAATTGACGATCGCCATCTCCGTATGAACGCGCCTAGAGAGAAATGCACACCATTGATTAATCAGACTATATTTCTTTTCGTTTTGAATTGTTTCGTTTACTGAAATTGACGATCGCATCTCCGTATGAACGCGCCTAGAGAGAAATGCACATCGTGGATTACTTAGCCTAATCAGTGAGTAGCCTATTTCTTTCGTTTTGAATTGTTTCGTTTAAAGAAATTGACGATCGCCATCTCTGTAGTGAACGCTATAGAGAGAAATGCACACCATTGATTAATCAGACTATATTTCTTTTCGTTTTGAATTGTTTCGTTTACTGAAATTGACGATCGCATCTCCGTATGAACGCGCCTAGAGAGAAATGCACATCATGGATTACTTACCCTAATCAGTGAGTAGCCTATTTCTTTCGTTTTGAATTGTTTCGTTTACTGAAATTGACGATCGCATCTCCGTTTAAACTCGCCTAGAGAGAAATGCACATCATGGATTACTTAGCCTAATCAGTGAGTAGCCTATTTCTTTCGTTTTGAATTGTTTCGTTTAAAGAAATTGACGATCGCCATCTCTGTAGTGAACGCTATAGAGAGAAATGCACACCATTGATTAATCAGACTATATTTCTTTTCGTTTTGAATTGTTTCGTTTAATGAAATTGACGATCGCATCTCTGTATGAACGAGAGAAATGCACATCATGGATTACTTAGCCTAATCAGTGAGTTGCCTATTTCTTTCGTTTTTAATTGTTTCGTTTAAAGAAATTTCAAGCTTTATTTATTTGTCATGTCTGTGAGGCATAGCCTTTTTTATGAGATTTCAATGCAAGTGACAGCGGCATGCCCATCATGTCATGATTATATTAAATCCAGGCAATTGGTTGATGAAAATTTTATAAAAATTTAGATACAATTTATACAAAACGAAATTCGTTTTAAAGAGGCCTTTTACAAAACTAAATTTATTGAAGTGGTCAAATCGTCTGACTCCCGATGCATCCCATCTTATTTGTGCTGTTCACTTTTCATAATCAACAAAGATGGAAAAAATAACATTATAATATTTTAACAAATACGAAACTTAATGCGCTTATGTATCCTGGCAGCAGTGAGTGGGCGGTTGTTTCGGAGATGCGACGTTAGAGGTGTTTACATCTCTCGCGGTCACCTTTTTATTGCACAATTTACAAATTGCCTCGTCAGTATTTACCGCCTCTCCCTTCTCATTCGGTTGGAACCAGAAATATTGCCAAACTGCAACCACACATAAGCATTTTTTAGGCAATAAATAAATTATATATATTATAGGCTATATAAGTGCCGGTAATGACGGTATTGAAACTGATACCGGTGCTATTTTAAGATCCCGCGGTATCCGATATTACCGTAATACCGCCCAACCCTACGCACCACCCAGTGCTTCTTATAGCTCCGCGCTGGGAGAACCAAGTCTGGTACCCAGAGCTAGTGAGGCTGTCGCACTCACCCCCATGGCCGATCCCGCTGAGAAAGGATCTCCTCTCTCAAGCCGGGGGATCGATCTGGCATCCCCATCCGGAGCGATGGTCTCTGCATGCATGGGTGATCAACGGATACCCGTTGACCTGCCAGAGGGGGTCGTGAACACGATCACGCAGTCTAGAGCTCCCTCTACGAGGCGGCTCTATGTCTCCAAATGGTCTGTGTTCTCTAAATGGTGCGCTACTAAGAGCTTGGATCCACAAACATGTGGGGTCCCGCGGGTGCTCTCCTTCCTACAGGAGCTGTTGGATAAGGGCAGGTCCCCTTCCACGCTCAAAGTATATGTGTCGGCTATTGCAGCGTTCGCTCAGACGACGCTCGGCCGCGCAATAGGAAGGAACAAGCTTATTATCCGTTTCCTCAGAGGAGCCAGACGGATGAATCCCCCGCGGCCCCCCTCGGTTCCTATTTGGGATCTGTCCTTGGTCCTGGAGGCCCTGAAGGCTTTTCCCTTTGAACCACTTGAATCCGTGGATTCTAAGTATCTTTCGCTCAAAACCGTTTTTCTGATAGCTCTGTCTTCAGTAAAACGCGTGGGGGATCTGCACGCGCTATCTGTTAGCCCTGCATGTCTTGAGTTCGGACCGAATGACTCGAAAGTCATCCTCAGACCGAGACACGGTTACATCCCCAAAGCGATTGGAACCCCCTTTAGGGCACAAATCATCTCCCTTTCGGCTCTGCCAGCATCCGATAACGGGGACAGTGATAACCTCCTATGCCCTGTTAGGGTGCTGAGAGTTTACATCACGCGCTCCGCCGCTTTCAGGCGTTCCGAGCAGCTCTTTGTTTCTTTTGGCGGGCGCACCAAGGGTCTCGCCGCCTCGAAACAGAGCCTGTCCAGGTGGATAGTGGACGCGATTGCAGCAGCTTACGCCTCCAAACACCTGCAGTGTCCTTTGGGTATCAGAGCCCACTCCACCAGAGGCATGGCCTCTTCGTGGGCCTGGTCCAGCGGAATTTCTATTCACGATATTTGTATGGCGGCGGGCTGGGCCTCCCCATCAACATTCGTGAGGTTTTATAACCTGGAAGTTCCTGCCTTGCAGGCTAAACTGTTATCAGTATAAGTGGGCTGTATGCTCTGCCCAGTCGCTTATGCGCAGACTACGCTCACATACTGGTTACATTTCTGGTATGGCACCAAGGGAAGGAGTATTTGGTGTTCAGACCGGCTGTGCCGTTCTGTCCCTTATTTCCCATTGCGCGCTGTGTACCGGTGCTGGCCCGCGCTGCTGGCCGCCCCTCTTGCACTCTGCCGCGCTGGGGATTATTCTCCCCATAAATAGACTGTGTTCTGCTCTATTTATTTCCCTTACTTGTGCTCATGTATTGTGTGGGCCCGCACCGCCGGCCGCACTATTTACATGGATATGAATAGACTGGCTGTGCCGCTCTATCTATTCACGAAGTGAAGTGCTTTGTACATGTGTTGGCCCGTTTCCCTACCGGCCACCTGTTTTCAGCGTTATGTTTTTCCCCGGTCTCCCTGGGATTCATGCGCTGTATGCTCGGCGCGCACGGCGTTGACAAGGGGTTCCCGTAGCGTAAGCAACTTACGCAATACGAGAGAACCTCTCGTAAGAGAACGTACTCGGTTACTAAATGTAACCTCGGTTCTCTCTAGAAGAGGGAACGAGTATTGCGTAACCTGCCGTGACGCGCCACGAGCTTTTGCGCTTCAGACTACGAAAACCAGATTTTTCAGCCTGTGAGCCCTGCTTATATACACACTGGCCACACCCATCCTGACGGTTAGAGGGGTGTGGAGGGCGCGAAGCGCCCTCATTGGATGTGAGGTCACACAAGGCTCACTGATAGGCTTAAGCAGTCGCCGCCGGGCAGCCAATGAGCACGCTTATACAGCCTGCCATGGTCTGCCGGCTGCCGCACTGCGTTGACAATGAATACAAAATTAAGGATAATTTTTGGCTTCAGATCTCGAAGAAAGAAGACTTTCCCGTAGCGTAAGCAACTTACGCAATACTCGTTCCCTCTTCTAGAGAGAACCGAGGTTACGTTTAGTAACCGAGTACGTTTTCCGGGTTCGTGGCTGGCGTCTTCCTCGTGCTTGGATAAATGTCTGGGGTGGCCAATCACGTGGTGTGCTGGCGGATGGATGGAAAGTCTTTGTTTGAAGCTGGCTTTTTGCAGTCGAATCGTGGACCGAAACTTTGCTGCAAAACTTAACTTAGAACCGAGACTCACAAAGGAAAAGAAAAGAAAACTCAGAAAAGAAAGAAAATTGAGACGAGAGTAGTTAGATGGCTTGAATGAAGTTGTTTAACCCATGTTCTTCTGATCTTGATTTGGGTTCTTTCGTCTGCGCGTTTACATGGTTACTAGTCTGTCTGGTCTCTTCTCCCTTTGCGCACTTTTTCTAACCTTTGTTGTTCTTCTTCTTCTAAAACTTTATTCGGGTCTAAGATTTTAAACTCAAATGTTTGTCCAGCCTCCTGGATGAGTTCTGACCAATTAAACACTGGCTTAATTTAGGAGGTGGCGTTCTTTTCACTTCTGATCGTAAATCATGCTTATCTGTGATCTCCTTACTCTCCAAGCTCTAGCAGAGAGAAAAGAGGCCACAGTTTAGACATTTTTACTAATATAAGAATACGAAACATTTTACACAGATTTCAATCAAGCCATCTTTTTAATTTAAGACCATACAATCATATTGATAGGAGACATAACAGACTTTCATTCAAACATCTAACAGTTATAACAAATCATGACTTATATATGGGATCTTAGACACACACATAAGTGGTAGACACAATATAGAATTATGTAGTTGCATGATGTTTGATTATAAGTCCATCGAAAATTGTTCTGGGATGATTTTATGTATTGTTATAGGTAAAATCTCAGTTCTCTTGTGGCTTGAAGAGATTTTACACCCTGGGTCATTCAGAGGTCCTTAAGAAGAGGGGGGTCTGTTTTGTATATCTGTCGTGGGCTCGAGCAACATCTGCTGTTATCTTGATCGAGCACCAAGCTGTGCCATCTCTGAACCAATCAGTCTTTCCAAAACTATCAAACGCTGACAACGTTCTTCCTTTAGTTGGGCTCATCTCTTTGAAGCTTGCATGGCCATAAAGTTCTTAGCTGGGGGTTTTCGTTGGTTAGCGGAGACTGGCTGGAGCCTGATTTTATGGCTCTGGATTGGTGATTTGGGGTCTGGAATGTTGAGTTCTGTGTGGAATTATGTTTGAACAAATCACCTGGAAGATTCATTTGTGTTTGTTTCGCCCTCAAATCCTACATACAAGTAACTCAAAGATTGCAACTTATTTCTCCCGATGCACCAATGTTAATCATGGGTGATTTTAACCACTGTTTGATGGATAAGACCTTGAGAGACCTTTACCAATATGTCACATGTCCAACCAGACATAACAGGACTCTAGATTTATGTTATGGTTCTATAAAGGGTGCATATAAATCTCTCCCTCTTCCCCCGTTAGGTGGGGCTGACCATAATTGTATACAACTTGTCCCATTGTATCGTACAGCCCTAAGAAGGGGAAAAACTTTAATCAGACAGTCTAAGAACTGGACTGAAGATTCCATCTCGATCCTACAAGGGTGTTATGAATGCACTGATTGGGAAATGTTTAAAGAGTCATGTGCTGACATAGATGAACTTACTGATGTTGTCAGCTGTTATGTGTCATTGTGTGGATAACATTATTCCTGTAAGGTCTGTAAAAGTATATCCAAATAATAAACCATGGATATTGGATAACTAAATCACTTAGGGTGCTGTTAAAAGAAAGACAGCGTGCAGCTTTTTGAGTTGAATCGGTTAAAAAAGGAAGTGAAATTGGAAATAAATTGGCAAAGGTGCATTACAAAGAAAAGATAGAATGGCAGTTAAAAAACAGTAATTTGGGCTCAGCATGGGATGGCATGAAAACCATCGTTGGGACTAAAGCCCTATTCGCACGGGATTAGTATTACCCCTGGACCTCTGTAATTAAGAAATTACCCCCTGACGTCTGTGTTTTTGGTGGCTCATTCACACGGGCAAATAAATGTTCGTAATTCCCTCGAGTTTACGGACTTTACAGCGTGCGCCCACCCATTCACACTTCACTAGCTGAACGTGCTGAAACGAAGATCGCGCTGCAGTATTGCAATTCAAAAAAAGAACTTATTTAAAACCAATTTATTCGAGAAATATATTATATATATTATAGAATATCATATTATTGTATAAATATATAATATATCTTCTTTTTCTTTTATTCTTTGTCCATATTTACAACAAGCCTGCCTGAAGAAGGTATTATAAATACCGAAACGTCGCGATAGGCTTGTTTTTCTATTCATTTTATTTGGTTTATTTCATTTTATATCATTTTTACTCTTTCACACGTGGGATGGACGTCTTTAGAGGCCGTGTGAGACAAAGAAATGCTCCACGATACAGATTACTAAGTTACCACAAAAAGCGTCCAAACTTTCCAAAAGAGCTTCCATGTTGCGCCAAAATGCTTAATTTGACTTTTCCATGACAACGGTCCGAGTTGAGCTTCCGGATCACGTCTTTACTGTAGTTTGTTTTCTCTTTTGCAGCACTTCATAGTTTTTATTGGAGAAAAACTATAATCAGATTGGAGTAGAGCATATCGACAGATTTTATTGTTAATACAGTTTTAATACAGACGTAAAATGGACTGTTAAACGGCCCATAATGGTTATTACGTTCTTTAGGAAACGATAGGCTCACAGAAAAACAGCCCAAATCACAGACATGGGGATTCGCACGGGACTGGTATTATCAGAGGACCCCTGTGTTGGCCGAAATACGGTAGGTAATTTTCGGGGGAATTTTTACAGACATGGCAGATTCGCACGGGATAAAAATCACAGACGACCTCTGCGATTATTACAAATTACCGGAGGTCCCTAGGTAATACTAATCCCGTGCGAATAGGGCTAAAGCCTAAGAAAGATTCTAAGGTGGTATTGGAAGGGTATAGAGATGATTTTCAGCTTGCAAAAGCATTTAATGAGTTTTATGTAAGGTTTGATACTTGTGACTTTGAGAATATTCGTAGTGAGCAGAAAAATAATTTAACTGTAAATGGATCTATCCCTTTTGCAGAACAGGATGTAATTAATGGGTTTAAACCATAGACTGTAAAAAATATGGACAAAGCGTCTGTGACGTCACCCATAGACTTTCTGAAGAACGGTTTTGAAGCCGTTTATGGGGGGTATGGGCGGCGCCATCTTGGAAAATCTTGGGAAATCCTAACCCCGCCCACCTTCTGGCCAATCCATATATGGGTAAAGGACGCAGCATGCGTCACTCAGCTCGCTCTGCTACTCCGGTTATCTCTGTATATTTTAGGCAACGAAATATGTTATAAAACACCATACTAACTCTTTTCGTTTTCATTTAACCCTCTGGGGACCAAAAACGCGCCCGCGCGTTTTGCTCGTTTTTTTTTTTAGCAATGAAAAATAAACACAAAATGCTCTGTTAATTTTGATCTTTCATTTTCGTGTAATACATCAATCGATCCTGTTCAGTTTCTATTTTTTTTCTGTATACTCACAATAAAAATAAAGTGTTTTGCTTTTTGACAAATAAAGAAAAACTAACATGATGCTATTTCTGCCTTCTCTCTGTCAGTAAACTCCCATTTGAAACGCGTTCGAAAATGATCTATAACTCCGCGAAAATTCAGTCAAACAGGGAAACAGACCCACGGGCATAAAGCTTGAGATCGCAGCTTTTAAATGAAGTAATTTATATAAAAAACAAATATTATCAGCTTCTGTAATCTGTATAAAAAGAGAGCGACTCCAGTCGAGCTCATTACGAGATGATTCACAGTAATTTGACCACGCCCCGGAGAGCGCGTGCTATTCAAACGCAAATTCTGAGAACCATTTCAGTCTGTGAAACGCCCCCACATCAGCTGTAACAAAGAGGCATAATATAGCCTACCTTATGGAGAAAATTTTCCGTGCTGATATGAGGAGCAGATCCCGCTGAGGAGTGAGGTAGGCTAAGTTATCCTTTCTCAAGTGTTAATGTGGAATAACGTTATGGAATAACGTTAGTGTAGGCCTATGTAAACAAAAAGATGAATCGCGTTTCTATAATATGAATCGCGTTTCTGTGAGATGAATGAAGGGTACATATTTGTAAAGACTGTTTAGCCTAAATATGAATCGCGTTTCTGTGAGATGAATGAAGGGTACATATTTGTAAAGACTGTTTACCCTAAATATGAATCGCGTTTCTGTGAGATGAATGAAGGGTACATATTTGTAAAGACTGTTTAGCCTAAATATGAATCGCGTTTCTGTGAGATGAATGAAGGGTACATATTTGTAAAGACTGTTTAGCCTAAATATGAATCGCGTTTCTGTGAGATGAATGAAGGGTACATATTTGTAAAGACTGTTTAGCCTAAATATGAATCGGGCGTCTGTGTGTGAATAAACTGCTTTGCTAGAGCCTACTGAGATGAGTAAAAATCGACTGAAATATGTTGAAATAAAATGTATTTGTATAAGCAACGTATTAAACTGCAAATAAACATTTATAGGCTATGCCCTAATATTTCATAAAAACAACGTTACAGTCAGGCGAAGTATGAAAGACAATATTTTGTTGACTAGATTTGGGTACAGTTTTTACTGTAGAATATACTGTCACATCAAATAAGCTTTTCTGCTCATATATATAAAATACTATTTTGTCAAAAATAAAGTCATAGACTAAGATGTTCCAATGTTGGCTATATTCAAACTAATGAATACATATGATAAAATGTAGGCCTATAATCTTTTTTTTTTTTTTAACAAACAAAGAGTACTTTTTTTGCAGAAATATTGCTGAAATTGTAATTATTGTTGTAATTGTAACCTTTTTAATAAAATAGCAAAACATATTTACAAGATAGATGTAAGCAAAATCTTAAATGGTCAATATAAGTCTTCTTCTAAATATATATTTTGTCCTTGCATTGTGGCTCAGTCAGTGTCACACCTGAATGAATGGCTAATTATGCAGAGTCATTATGCAGAGTGGGTGGGACTGGGTAATCTAAGGTGTAAACTACTCCTCCCCCTCGCATATTGGCTTTCCAAGCAAAACCTGTTTTACACCATTTAAATCAATGTATTTTTTTTTTGTGAACGATAAAGCAAGACTATTTTCACATAATTTTGAAGCTAGAACTCGAAGAGAAAACATCCATTAGTCAAAAGTCTTGTGGGCACATATTTTCTATGAGTTTTGTGGTCTTATTTCAGCAACTTTCATTTTTATTTTTTTAAATAACCACGCATAAACATTATTCTCTTAAAAATACAAACATCTACATACATGTTGCTCGCATATTATGGTAGGCCTGTTTGTGCTATATAGAGTGAATTTACACCTTTGCCATTAACATGTTTATAAATAACTGAAAAAAGCACAAATGTCAGAGCATGTCAGAACATCTCAAGGGCCCCAAAAACAGCTTGGTCCCCAGAGGGTTAAAGAAATCTTAAACATTATAGCCACACAAATGTGGTTCAGGCAACGCGTATTGATTATATTCACTGCATATTTGCCTATTTATAACAAAACGAAATATAAAACACAAACCTGCCTCTTTTCGTTTTAAATATAATATAAAAATATTAAACATTTTAATATGGTCCAGGCAATATGTGCATTTGTACTAAACAACAGTAAACAACAGTTGCAGTAAACAACATTACAGATCATCTTCGTTGTATTAAAATTTAAAATGACAAAACTCAACCCAGTCTCTTTTTGTTAAACTTCAGTTTTATCAATATTAGCTATTATAAAAGTATAAGTAAAAGGTACAAGAAGCTATACAAATAAAGCAAACAATTCAGTCAAACATACAAAGTCAGCGCTCTAGTCTAACCATACAACGGTAAAGTTAAATAGCTTATAAAGTTATGAAACTTCCCCTCAGCCAAAACGATTGGCCAGGGAACAAATTATAGATTCACGAGACCAAAAATCGCCCGTTAGATATACACAAGACGAATTATATTTCATGTTTAACCACTACAGAGACGCCAGAGTCAGCGGCAAATGTCATAACAACTAGCCGAGGAAAGGCTGTTCCAGGCGGGGTACATTAGCGCCGAGCGCCCGGTCATCGCTGGATCTCACAACCTGGATACAATTTTCATAAATCTTTATAAATAAACCACAGATTTGAGCTTTAAACAACTACATTCTCGCCTGAAAAACTCTTAAACCTACATTTCATGATTCAAAAACAGTAGTATTATATTTCAACTGTGTTCAAAAATGGCGCTTCTTATGTTGTCATTCTCCTTGGAGCAGCCTATGCTCATTATCAGCTGTCAATCAAAGTTAACCACGCCCTTATTTGTCATACATTTTATATCTAAATACGATCTAAACTAACGAGTTAGAAAAAAATGCACCCCCCTCACAGTTGTCAGGCACTCGGAACCTATCGAAAAATACAATAAAAGTCCATGGGACCAACCTGTAAAAACATGAATTTATGCTGTGAAAACGGACATTTTAACATGGTGGTCTATGGACATTTGCTCCCTTTTGGGACCTCCCTCTAGCGGATTTTCGATGTATTGCAGTTTTTCGCACTTCCGGGTAGGCTTCATTTTTCAGATTAGAATGTTGCCGCTTGGTTGTAAACATTCAAAAGACAGGAAAAGCGCAGGCCCTGATAATATTGAGGGTTGGCTGCTTATTTCCTGTGCAGAGCAATTGGGACCTATTTTTTATTATATTTTTCAACTGTCCCTTACTCAACAGAAGGTGCCGAGATTATGGAAAACTTCCACAGTCATTCCAGTGGCGAAAAATAATCATCCAGTAGTACTAAATGATTTTAGGCCAGTTGCTTTGACCTCATTAGTTGTGAAGAGTTTTGAAAGATTGCTTAAAAAAGAGCTTCTTACAAAGATTCCCTGGACCCTCTTCAGTTTGCTTATAGGGCCAGGTAGGGCTGGGCGATATGACCAAAAATAAAATATCACGATAATTTTTTTTATATCAGTCGATATCGATAATTATCACGATAAAAGTCAAAGCTTTATTTCTTTCAAGTTTAAAGGCAGATTTTTGCTCCTAAGTGAAAGTTGTAGAAACCAGAGCGTTAATTGTGGTTTTAACCCTCTGAGGTCGGCAAACGCGCCCCCGCTTTTTGCAGGATTTTCTTCACATTGTAGAACTATAAACTTAAATTACTCCGTCATTTATGGTCATACAGAAAAAATATAAAAAAGAATCTGTGATATTTCTACTTTTGTATGTGTCCACTTACAATCAAATCAAAACATTGTGCTTTTGTAAAATAAAGAAAATAAACAGGGTGTGCGTTCTGCCTCTCCGTCGCGGTGAACTTTTTTTTCTTGAGCACGTCTATAAACTGAAACAAAACTCAGCGAATACTTGTCACACATTTATGAGCCATATACCTTTATAAACATTTAAGTGTGTACTTTTAAATGATCGGATTCAAACTGAAAACAAATATTCTCTGTTTAAGTAATTTGTATAAAACCAACAAGATGTCCAGCTTCTCAAACGCTTCCTAATTATTTTTAATTCGAACACGCCCACTCGCGCAAAAGAGATTGACATGCAAATCTCCACATGGCACTCGTTACCTCAAAAACAAAACACCAAAACACTTCACAAGTCTCTGCTTTTCGTCGAGTTTGAAAGACGCGCCGTGAGCTTACATTGGATTTAGGCTACCTCAGAAGAAGAAGAACGCGATTTGAAGACAAGAAATATGTAGGTGTAACCCATATGAAACATAGGGCTACTAAAACCATATATGTTGTTTAGAGGTGTAGTTCTATGTTGTCCCACCAGAGAGCGCAATACACTAGAGCGTCATAAACAGACTGTATCAGGATTGGTAGAGAGTGCTACACGCAGTTTTCATGTCTTGGTAGATCTCTTCCTGAAACGTCCTGAAATCGTGTGTAAGCTGTGAACAATTGCTGTAGAGCATCAACTGTGAGCACGAGAGGAGCAGCCTCAGTCGGGTTGTTGCTGTTTGAAACTCCGGTTGTTTTTTTTTGTTATTTTGAATACTACGAGAGAAATAGATGACTCAAAGATGGCGAGCCCAGCCCAGAGTGACGGTGGATGGTCGTGAGAACGGTGTGGCCAGCCGTGGGACCAGCCACCGAGGACGTCGGACTAGTTTCGTTCAGACAGGATACAGATAAGAATACACTTACACTATTAACTCTACCCGGGTAGTAGTAGTGGACTTTATACACACACACAAAAGAACCAGGAACTGAACTCTGAACCCAATTTCATACTCCTCAACTTAAAGGAGCACTGAGCTGAAGTGTCAGCTCATACGGACAATTTCTTTTCTTTTATTATTGAAAGAGCTCTATTTTTGTTTTATTTTATTTTCATTCTTGGTGCATTACTGCACTGTGTTCCTTGTTGTGTTCCCTGAGGCAATAAAACTGTCAACTGTTCAACTCAATAATAACTCTTTTGTGAGTCACTCAAGGCAGACCACACCCCGGACCTAGATAGATGTTAGTTGCCCTATTCTGGTATTGGTTAGCACTAGGGGGCGCTACACAATACTTGGCGAGCCAGCCAGGAGTGGTTTTGAGTCCTTATTTAGTGAAAGTTGAATAGTTTGGCACTTCTATTGCATTCCATCTGTGAACATTGGTAAATTGCCTGAATTTATCTTGCTGTCAAATGGTAAATATGGATGTAATTCAGTCCCAAAACGTAAAAGTACCTGATTCTGTCTTAGTAGGAGGTGTAACTGGTGATGAGGCAGACAATGAAGTTATGGAGTATTTAGGGCAGGTATTATATATAGCCAGGAACCCCAGCCTGCTAGCAGCCCAGACCAAACTGAACCCCCTGCCAATGTTAACCAACCTCCTATGAAAATAGATAGTGATCCGATCCACCCCCATGCATGTGACTCATTTCCATTTGCTGCAAGTGCAGGGGCATCACCCTCACATGGGAAACAAACCCTCTACTTACCTTCAGAGCAGCTCATCACTCCAGAAGTGCAGAAGGTAGTGGTCGAACATGTCATTAAGAATAGCGACATATCTTCTCAGTATCATGGCCATACCAAACTCAGACCGTTCTCAGGAAAGGTCCCTTGTCCCTATTTAGAGTCTGACTATGACACATGGTGCAACAATGTTGAGTTCCACCTCACAGATGCCACCGTGTCTGACAAACACACTGTCAGGAAGATAGTGGAGAGCCTTCTTCCGCCTGCTGCTAATGTGGTTAAGCACCTTGGGCCTAACTCTACTCCCCATGACTACCTTTGCCTTCTCGACTCTGCCTATGGTACTGTCGACGACGGGGATGAACTCTTTGCAAAATTCCTGAACACCAATCAGAACTTGGGTGAAAAGCCTTCTGGGTATCTGCAACGTCTGCAGACAGCCCTGAGTCAAGTAGTCAAAAGAGGTGGCATTGCGGCCAGTGAGTCAGAGCGTCAACTGCTCAAGCAATTCTGTAGAGGTTGCTGGAATAATAGCCTAATCACAAGTCTCCAGCTTGAGCAGAAGAAAAACAACCTGCCCCCGTTTTCTGAGTTACTTCTTTTGCTACGTGCTGAGGAGGACCGGCAAGCTGCTAAGTCCAGCCGCATGAGACAGCACTTAGGGGTTCCTAAATCCAAAGCCCAGTCAAATTCTCTTTCGGTAGGAGACCATGTCACTAATGACATAGATACAGAAACCGCTGCAGATAGGACATCCCCCATTAATGCACCTAAGCTGGAAAAGCAACTTGCAAAGTTACAGGCCCAAATAGCTTCCTTGAAAGCATCCTTAAGCAGCAGCTCAAAACAGGCTTCTGCTAAGCCAAGCCAGAAGTTAAAGTCTAAAACCAAGGCCTCAACTGAAGAAAAATCCTCATCCTCAGGTGAGTCAAAGCTCACAAGAAAGCCTCGCCCAGGATATTGTTTCAAGTGTGGTGAGGAGGGCCACATTGCTTCCTCCTGCAGTAACGAACCAAATCCTGAGCTAGTTGAGATAAAACGTAAAGAGTTGAGACAAAAACAACAAGCCTGGGAAGAACAAAACAGGTATGATTTAAACTGAACTCAGTTTCTGAGGAGGGACTATCAGGAACTGAAATAAAGTATGAATGTCCCAAAACAAAACCCTTGACTAAAGCCATCAGTAACCCTCACAAAGTGGAGCGCCAAATTAAGCTACCTAAAGGACTTGTAGGACAGAAATGTACAGCTGATGTTATTGTGTCAGGGGTTAACTGTAATTGCCTCCTTGACACTGGGTCTCAAGTGACCACTGTATCTGCTTCCTTCTACAACAGCAATCTGTCAGAACACTCCATTCAGCCCATTGACGGTCTGGACGTTGAGGGTGCTAGTGGCCAAAATGTTCCGTACTTGGGCTACGTACCTCTCATCCTCAAGTTTCCAAAGAGCTTTGTTGAAACTGAGCCTGAAGTTTCTACGTTAGCGCTAGTAGTTCCAGACTTACGCATTAACTATGACTTACCTGTACTGGTTGGGACAAATGCACTTGATGTCTTGTATGATGAACATTGTCACGGAAAAAACCCAAACGACCTGTCCTCTGTCTATGGCTATAGACAACTCCTTCGCACACTTAAGCTCAGGAGAGAAGCGAGCTCTTCAGGGAGAATGGGTTTAGTGACCTTTAACGACAAAGTGCAGCCAGTGATACCTGCTCAAGGGAGAGTCCTTCTTGAGGGCAATGTCAAGGCTAGTTCCTTTGAAAAATGTGCAGTAGTTGAACAGCCAACATTATCTATCCTGCCGGGAGGAATCTTTGTGGAGTGCTGTCTTGTCACCTTGCCTAAGCAGAACCCCCACAAATTACCTGTGTGGATTAGGAATGAAACTGAGCATGACGTGACACTCCCCTCCAACTGTGTCCTTGCTGAGCTTTTCACTCCTGAGGAGATCTATGACAGCTTACCTGCTTCAAACAAAAATGTTGATCCTGTGAAATGTTGCACTGTCACTTCTCAGTCAGTCAGTGAACCTACCAAGGAAAAACTAACATTTGACTTTGGTGATTCCCCTCTCCCAAAAGAGTGGAAGGATAGGATAACCCAGAGTCTACATGCTTATGCTGATGTTTTCGCCCAACACGATCTCGATTTTGGACACGCATCCAAAGTGAAGCACCACATAAACCTGAAAGACGAAACACCCTTCAAACAAAAGTCCAGACCAATTCACCCAAACGATTATGAGGCAGTACGGAAACATCTGAAAACACTCCTTGATGCAGGAGTGATTCAAGAATCAGAGTCCCCTTATTCATCGCCAATCATGGTGGTCCGGAAAAAAAATGGAGAGGTCCGCCTTTGCATTGACTATCGCAAGCTAAATGCGTTGACGATACGAGACGCATATGCTCTCCCTAACCTTGAGGAAGCATTCTCAGCCCTTGCTGGATCCAAGTGGTTTTCAGTAATGGATCTCAAGTCTGGTTATTATCAGATTGAGATGGAGGAACGTGACAAGCCTAAGACTGCTTTTGTGTGCCCCTTGGGTTTTTACGAGTTCAACCGTATGCCCCAAGGCATCACCAACGCTCCTAGTACTTTCCAACGATTGATGGAGCGGTGCATGGGCAGTCTCCATCTGAAGGAAGTACTTGTGTTCTTGGATGACGTCATTGTGTTTTCAAGTACATTAGAAGAACATGAAACCAGACTTCTACATGTCCTTCAGCAATTGAGAGAAAATGGCTTGAAACTTTCTCCAGCAAAGTGTCGGTTCTTCCAAGGCTCAGTACGCTATCTAGGGCACATTGTTTCCAGCAAAGGGGTGGAGACTGATCCTGAAAAGGTCAGTGCACTCCGCACTTGGCCAAGACCACAAACCCTCAGCGAGCTCAAGTCCTTCCTAGGCTTCGCAGGGTATTATCGCCGGTTCATAAAGGACTATTCCAAAATAGTCAAACCCTTGAATGACCTCACCGGGGGTTACCCACCTTACAGGAAGGGTAGGAAAGTAACACCATGCCCTGGGAGGTTCTTCAAGCCCAAAGAACCCTTTGCCGACCGGTGGACTCCTGCTTGCCAAGAAGCTTTTGTGGCGATTATAGACAAACTCACCTCCTCACCAGTACTTGGATTCGCTAATCCAAAACTACCGTATGTTCTTCATACAGATGCAAGCACTTCTGGTCTAGGGGCTGCCCTGTACCAAGAACAGGATGGTGAAATGCGAGTAATCGCCTATGCTAGCAGAGGGCTTTCGCCAAGTGAAAAGCGGTATCCAGCCCATAAGCTGGAAATTTCTAGCTTTGAAGTGGTCCATTGTGGAAAAGTTCCAAGACTACCTCTATGGAAACACATTCACGGTTGTAACAGACAACAATCCGTTAACATATGTGCTAAAGTCAGCTAAACTTGATGCTGCCAGTTATCGCTGGCTAGCTTCACTTTCCACCTTCGACTTTAACATAAAGTATCGGGCTGGGAAAAGCAACCAAGACGCAGACGGCCTTTCCAGACGGCCCTGTGACACTCTGGCCGATGACCATGTTTCTCTTGAGGAAAGAGAGCGAATTAAACAATTTGCTTCTCACCATCTGTCTTCATCTCCTGTCCAAGCAGACATTCCAGCTGACACAGTCAATGTCTTGTGGCACCGCCATCTTTTAAGTGAGGCTGACAACAACCTACCTTCTATCACCTTGGTAGAGTCCCTTGCCTTTCACACGGACGCATTGCCTGACATCTATGCAGATGAGGAAGCGCTGGGTTGTTCTACTATACCTACGTACAGTGAGGCAGAACTCCAGCAACATCAGAGGTCTGACCCAGTCATTGGTCATGTTGTCAATCTGTTGGAGGTTGGAGATGAAGCAAACCCCAATCCCAGTCCCGATTCTCTGGAATTTAAGTTAATGCTCAAGGAATGGAAACGGTTGGAGTAGAGAAATGGTCTCCTCTACAGAACCCGCAGAACAGGAGACGACACCACTTACCAGTTTGTGGCTCCCGAGCTCCTAAGGTCCTCTATTCTTACATGCCTCCACGACGATATGGGGCATATGGGTCTGGAAAGAACTCTCGACTTGGTCCGATCAAGATTTTATTGGCCTAAGATGGCTACTGATGTGGAGAAAAAGATCAAGTCATGTGGACGTTGTGTAAGAAGAAAAACACCACCTGAAAAATCAGCACCTCTTGTGAATATCCAGACAACTCGTCCCATGGAACTGGTATGCATGGACTTTTTATCTTTGGAGCCTGACAGTCGCAACACCAAAGACATCTTGGTTATAACAGATCACTTTACCAAGTATGCTGTTGCCATACCAACCAAAGACCAGAAGGCTACAACAGTTGCAAAGTGTCTTTGGGAGCAGTATTTGGTGCACTACGGGTTTCCAGAGCGTCTGCTCAGTAATCAGGGCAGGGATTTCGAGTCTCAACTCATCAAAGAGCTCTGTACCCTAGCCAGCATTACCAAAGTACGCACAAGTCCCTATCATCCGAGGGGAAACCCGGTCGAACGATTCAACCGAACACTGCTAGGCATGTTAGGAACCTTGAGAGAAAAGGATAAAAATCACTGGCGTGACTATGTAAAACCCCTAACTCATGCCTATAATTGCACCAAGAACGAGGTTACCGGCTTCAGTCCGTATGAGTTGCTGTTCGGGCGCCAGCCAAGGTTACCAGTAGATATTGCCTTTAGCTTACCTGTTAAAGATGGTGCTCCTAAATCTCACTCCCAGTATGTGAGAAACCTGAAAGCACGCCTTGAGGAGAGTTATCAGATCGCCACCAGGAATTCACAAAAGGTTGCTGAGAGAAACAAACGTCGCTTTGACAAAGCAGTAAGAGAATCAACGCTAGAGGAAGGTGACCAAGTGTTAGTAAGGAACTTGCGGTTGAGAAACAAACACAAGCTTGCGGATAAGTGGGAGCCCACTATGTACAAAGTTCTGAAAAAGATGGGCGATTTACCTGTGTACACAGTACACCCCATGAACGGAGATGGTCCCAGTCGCACCCTACATAGGGATCTCCTACTCCCTTGTGGTGACTTATCCGAAACAGAGGAAACGGAACGGCCCGAACCAAAGGCCCGCCGGCCAAGAACTAGGCATAGTCAAACTCAGCCACTTGAGGAGCACTCAGAGTCTGAGGATGATTCACTCTTTTGTCCTACCCAGCTGTCTGTCATTCCTGAGGAAAGGTTCTTTCAGGTGTATGAAATTCCGAGGAGGCAGCAAACCACTGTAACTCCAGCCGCAGGGGGTAACAATTTACCAGCCATGCCAATGACCTCCTCAAACTCCCAGCCTCAGGATGAGCCTATTGTAGGCAGTCCCCCTGAGTCACCTGCAGAACCTGTTGGGACACCTCCTGAGATGATTGAAGGAAATGAGCCAGAGATTATGGATGAGCAAACTGCTACCGGGAAAGGTGTAACTTCACCGGGCGTGACAAATGTAATTCCAGCGGTTATTGAGTACGACAGTGATGTTTCTCCTGTTAGTCCAGAGGACCCTGGAAATGGAGAAGCTGTTGATGAAGTTCAGCAAAACGAGTTGCCTCAAGCACAAACCTCTGAGACAACTGAAAAAACAGAGAAAAGTGAAAATATTGAGGATGGAGAAACAGATGATCCTACACGCAAATCTGAGAGGTCACGGCGACCACCAGACCGTTTCCAGTACATTCAATTGGGGAAACCCTTAATATCCCTTGCACAGAGTATTTTAGAGAGCTTTAACCAAGCATTTGACATCGTTGGGGGTAATGATAGTTTCCAAAGGGACCCTATATCCAAGCATGAAGGGACCCATGCAGAGTCAAGGGGGGAGGGTGTAACCCATATGAAACATAGGGCTACTAAAACCATATATGTTGTTTAGAGGTGTAGTTCTATGTTGTCCCACCAGAGAGCGCAATACACTAGAGCGTCATAAACAGACTGTATCAGGATTGGTAGAGAGTGCTACGCGCAGTTTTCATGTCTTGGTAGATCTCTTCCTGAAACGTCCTGAAATCGTGTGTAAGCTGTGAACAATTGCTGTAGAGCATCAACTGTGAGCACGAGAGGAGCAGCCTCAGTCGGGTTGTTGCTGTTTGAAACTCCGGTTGGTTTTTTTTGTTATTTTGAATACTACGAGAGAAATAGATGACTCAAAGATGGCGAACCCAGCCCAGAGTGACGGTGGATGGTCGTGAGAACGGTGTGGCCAGCCGTGGGACCAGCCACCGAGGACGTCGGACTAGTTTCGTTCAGACAGGATACAGATAAGAATACACTTACACTATTAACTCTACCCGGGTAGTAGTAGTGGACTTTATACACACACACAAAAGGACCAGGAACTGAACTCTGAACCCAATTTCATACTCCTCAACTTAAAGGAGCACTGAGCTGAAGTGTCAGCTCATACGGACAATTTCTTTTCTTTTATTATTGAAAGAGCTCTATTTTTGTTTTATTTTATTTTCATTCTTGGTGCATTACTGCACTGTGTTCCTTGTTGTGTTCCCTGAGGCAATAAAACTGTCAACTGTTCAACTCAATAATAACTCTTTTGTGAGTCACTCAAGGCAGACCACACCCCGGACCTAGATAGATGTTAGTTGCTCTATTCTGGTATTGGTTAGCACTAGGGGGCGCTACATAAGGTAAGAAATTCTTACATATTAGTTTGTTATTGTTGCATAAATTTCACATTGCAGTTGAACTGTCTCTAGATATATGGTGAATATTATAATATTTAGACCCGTGTTTACTGTTACTGTGTTTGTGGATATCTGCTCAAATGTAGATATGTATATGGTAACCATAATGTTTTATATTTGAGCGCGATTGCGTTTGAATGTATCATATTTGATACATTCGAAAAGCAAAATGCACCAAACGGCTTCATGTTTTTACTATTATCTCATTTCATATCATCATAACGAATGGAAACATTTGAAGTAACATGATAATCAATATATTTTTCTCTAGCTTAGATGTTACTGAAATATTTTGGAAGATTTATAGGCTGCTATAGGTTATTGTTATTATTATTTTATGCAGCACTGCGCATAGCCTATGCCTACAAGGCACAACAAACCTGGTGTTCATTATATTATATATTGTTGGAAACATTTGTGTGTGTGTGTGTGTGTGTGTGTGTGTGTATTCGGTGAATTTTAAAAAGCAATTTTAACCAGAAAAATCTAAAATGTATTCCCAAAATCGTGCAGGCCTTTCTCTTGATATCAGTATGTTCACTTTTTTTTTTTTTCAGGGCCCAGATGCCACTCCTGCTGACTTCAACATTCACATGAGTCTCTGTACATGAACATGGTAAAGTGAAAATCAAACACCTTGGAAATGAAAGGTATGTACAATGTTTTTAGGAATGGCACAAAGGTCTCTGTCTTTGGATCATTGGTTTCAATGAGTGCTTTTTTGTCATTTGCTGTGTATCTTTGGATTATGTTGTGTTGTAAATAAATCAAACAATCTAAAAGCCATTCTTTTTTAAATCCCCTCATTCTTTGTGCAATGTTGCTCAGAATGATAGGGCCTGATAGCTCCTAATAGGGCCGTTTGGGGAGGGTCTTTGTCTTTCTCAGGTGTGAAAAGCTTACATTTTAATGAGCTCCCGCATAAAGCTTTCTAACACAAAACACGTCGTAAATTTTTTAAATCAATATATTGTCTTATCTGAATGAGCAGTCAGGGTGATTTTCACATAGTTTTAGAGCAAATATTCTAGGCTTCGTCATACAATTTTCAAAAGTCTTGTGAAGAAATAATCAGTATGGGTTTCATGACCTTATTTCAGTGAGAATTCTTTTTTGTATTTTCACAAACCACGCATAAATGTCATTATCTCAAAACAACAAACTTTTACACACATGCTGCTGATATATTATTGTAGCAGAGTTTGTGCTGAATACAGTTTAATTAGACTTTAGCCATGAAAATGTCACAAGTAACAGAAATAAGCACAAATGTCAGAGCATGTCAGAACACCTCCAGGGCCCAGAAAACAGCTCAGACTCCAGAGGGTTAAACTACTCTTTATTGTCAGAACATATCAGGACAAACACTTGCCAAACAGGTGAACATTTCACAAATCTGAGGTAGAACATTCAAACATTTGTCATTTTTCCTTAACAAAATAAATGTCTTTATTGGACAATTAATTTCTTAGTTTCTGCATGTGCTAATTTTTATTTGGTAAAATGTAATATTCTGACTGTTTGAGTTTTATTAACCCTCTGGGGTCTGAGCTGTTTTCTGGGCCTGGAGGTGTTCTGACATGCTCTGACATTTGTGCTTATTTCTGTTACTTGTGACATTTTCATGGCTAAAGTCTGATTACACTGTATTCAGCACAAACTCTGCTACAATAATATATCAGCAGCATGTATGTAAAAGTTTGTAGTTTTGAGATAATGACATTTATGCGTGGTTTGTGAAAATACAAAAAAAAATTGTCACTGAAATAAGGTCATGAAACCCTTACTGATTATTTCTTCACAAGACTTTTGAAAATTGTATCACGTAGCCTAGAATATTTGCTCCAAAACTATGTGAAAATCACCCTGACTGCTCATTCAGAGAAGACAATATATTGATTTAAAATTTCTAAGACGTGTTTTGTGTGAAAAAGCAATATGCGAAGGGGCGGATCATCTCATTAATATGCAAGCTTTTCACACCTGAGAAAGACAAAGACACTCCCTAATGGCCCTATTAGGAGCTAACAGGCCCTGTCATTCTGAGCAACCTTGCACAAAGAATGAGGAGATTTAAAAAAGAATGGCTTTTTGATTGGATTTATTTACAACACAACATAATCCAAATATACACAACAAATGACAAAAAAGCACTTATTGAAAACAATGATCCAAAGACAGAGAGACCTTTCTGCCATTCCTAAAAACATTGTACATACCTTTCATTTCCAAGGTGTTTGATTTTCACTTTACCATGTTCATGTACAGAGACTCATGTCAGTGGCATCTGGTCCCTGAAAAAAAAAAAAAAGTGAACATACTGATATCAAGAGAAATAGGGAATATAGTTCTAAAATGTATTGGGAATAAATTTGAGATTTTTCTGGTTAAAATTGCTTTTTAAAATTCACAGAATACACACACACACACACACACACACACACACACACACAAATGTTTCCAACAATATATAATATAATGAACACCAGGTTTGTTGTGCCTTGTAAGCAGTAGGCTATGCACAGTGCGTTTCAAACGCGATCGCGCTCCAAATATGATACATTCAAACGCGATCGCGCTCCAAATATGATACATTCAAACGCGATCGCGCTCCAAATATGATACATTCAAAACCAGAGCTCGCTCCAAAATATGAAACATTATGGTTACCATATTATACATATCTACGTTTGAGCAGATATCCACAAACACAGTAACAGTAAACACGGGTCTAAATATTATAATATTCACCATATATCTAGCAACAGTTCAACTGCAATGTGAAATTTATGCAACAATAACAAACTAATATTTAAGAATTTCTTACCTTACATATTTCTTGTCTTCAAATCGCGTTCTTCTTCTTCTGAGGTAAAGCCAATGTAAGCTCACGGCACGTCTTTCAAACTCGACGAAAAGCAGAGACTTGTGAAGTTTGTTGGTGCTTTGTTTTTGAGGTAATGAGCGCGTTCGCGTTCCATGTGGATATTTGCATGTGAATGTCTTTTGCGCTCGTAGGCGTGGTCAAATTAAAAAATAATTAGGAAGCGTTTGAGAAGCTGGACATCTTGTTGGTTTTATACAAATTACTTAAACATAGAATATTTGTTTTCAGTTTGAATCCGATAATTTAAAAGTACACACTTAAATGTTTATAAAGGTATATGGCTCATAAATGTGTGACAAGTATTCGCTGAGTTTGGTTTCAGTTTATAGACGTGCTCAAGAAAAAAAAAAGGCAGAAAGCACACCCTGTTTATTTTCTTTATTTTACAAAAACACAATGTTTTGATTTGATTGTAAGTGGACACATACAAAAGTAGAAATATCACAGATTATTTTTTTTATATTTCTTTTTTCTGTATGACCATAAATGACAGAGTAATTTAAGTTTATAGTGCTACAATGTGAAGAAAATCCAGCAAAACGCGCGGGCGCGTTTGTCGACCTCAGAGGGTTAAACTTAACCATTGGTCATCCAGTATCATGCATTTAGATCATGATAACCTCACTATCATGGCAAAATGTAACTTTATGGTTTCTATGGTATTTGTATGAAAAACAGTAGCCTAAATACATTATTAAATACTGTAATTATATTCCATCAGTCCTTTAATACATCGTATACATTAATAATATAATACAATTCAATATGTATATCCCACATTTCATGGTGCAGTTAATATTACTAGGCTAACGTTACAGTAAATCCATGGTAAATGATGGGAATTTGTAGACGGAAAAGCCTTCTGCGCACAGTGTTTCTCCTGTTTGTCAGCGCTGTTTCATCTGCCTTTAAACTGGTTTAAATCACTGAGACATTGTGTTCTTCGCTGAATTCAAGCGCTTCTCACTGGATCTCGTGACGAGAGCGATCAGAGTAAACGCATCTGCTCTAGGGATGGGACGGTATGAAAATTTTATATCATGATTATAGTGTCCAAAATTATCGCGATTATCAATATTATCACCGTTTTGTTAAAACGAGATGAAAGTTTTTCAAAAAGAGTTGATGATCACACTGAAGACATTTCAACAAGTTTTATATTTGAAAATCAACAAACAAATAAAACGTAATCGGTTACCTAATGTAACCTCTGTTCTCTCTAGAAGAGGGAACGAGTATTGCGTAAGTTGCTTACGCTACGGGTAAAGTCATCTTTTCTTGAGATATGAAGACCTAGAGCAGGCTATCTAGCGTGCTCATTGGCTGCCCTGCGGCAACTGCAGCAGCCTACCACTGAGCCTGGCGTGACGTCACGCCCACGCGTCACAGCCCGTCAGAAGGGGCGTGGCTTAGTGTATATAAGGAAGGCTCGGAGGCTGCTCCCCTGGTTTTCGTCAACTGAAGCGAATGAGCTCGTGGCGCGAGCACGGCGGGTTACGCAATACTCGTTCCCTCTTCTAGAGAGAACAGAGGTTACATTAGGTAACAGATTACGTTCTCTTACGAGAGGTTCTCTCGTATTGCGTAAGTTGCTTACGCTACGGGAACCCCCTTGTCAACGCCGTGCGCGCCCAGCATCCACTGAATGAGTCCCAGGGAGAGCCCGGGGAACACGATGAGTGGGAGCCAGGCGGCCAACAGAGTGGCTAGCGCATGTACATAAGCACACAGTAGGGCGTGCAGAGCGGCGCAGCGGTCTGTACTGAAACTGACACAACCCTTATAATGCAGCTCAACCAGGAGAGCTAAATCGAGCAGCAGTAGCCTGCGCACGAGATTGTGGGCCGGGCATACGTGCGACTTAGACTGATAAAAGTTTAGCCTGCAGGGCGGGAACTTCCAGGTTGTGAAACCTATCAAATGTAGAGGGGAAGGCCCAGCCCGCCGCCGTACAAATGTCATGAATGGAAATCCTGCTGGACCAAGCCCACAACGAGGCCATGCCTCTAGTGGAGTGAGCTCTGATGCCCAAAGGGCACTGCAGGTTTTTAGACGCATAAGCAGCCGCAATAGCGTCCACTATCCATCTGGACAGACTGTGTTTCGAGGCGGCGAGACCCTTGGTGCGCCCACCAAACGAAACGAAAAGCTGCTCCGAACGCCTGACAGCGGCGGAGCGCGTAATGTAATTTCTCAGTGCTCTGACAGGGCAGAGGAGGTTATTATCGACCTCGCTGCCGGCTGCCGGCAAGGCTGAGAGAGAAATGACCTGCGCTCTGAAGGGAGTGCCCATCACTTTGGGGACATAACCGTGCCTCGGTTTGAGAATAACGTTCGAGCCATTAGGTCTGAACTCGAGGCACGCGGCGTTAACTTATAACGCGTGTAGGTCACCCACTCGTTTGACTGACGACAGAGCTATCAGAAAAACGGTTTTGAGCATGAGGTATTTCAGATCCGCAGTTTCTATAGGTTCAAAGGGATGCGCTTTCAAGGCCTCCAGGACCAGGGAAAGATCCCAAATAGGAACCGACGGGGGCCGCGGGGGATTCATCCTCCTGGCACCTCTAAGGAAGCGGATGATGAACTCGTTCCTTCCTAATGCGCGGCCATGCGCCGAGTCGGCGAACGCTGAAATGGCCGCGACATACACTTTGAGCATGGAGGGGGACCTGCCCATGTCAAGTCAAGTCAAGTCAAGTCATCTTCATTTATATAGCGCTTTTAACAACGTAGATTGTTTCAAAGCAGCTTCACAGAGATAAGCGTATAATTTAAGGTAACATATTGTTTTGGCTTTATAGCAGAGTTAAGTTATTTTCCATCTAAAGTTAGTTTTGATTGATTTGCTTCCGTCGCAACGATCATTTGTTATTAAATTAGGGGCCGCTAAGACGACACCATTCCCTCTACACAGACTTTAAACGCGAACCTGTGAGAAACGCTGATGGCGTTCACATGCGCATTTAGAATGGGTTCTATAGTTATGTGCATTTGAAAATACGCAGGTTTGGAATTCCCTACAAGCCAAGCCTAAACAAAGTACTTGTCTTTCCTTATAAATTTTGATAAAGAATTTTATTTTATTTTGTTGCTTTGGGGTAGGAACGCGAAACAAATTTTCCCGACAACGCCTTATCTGTATAGTGGTAGAGGGATCCTCCATAGGGAGAGACTAGTTGGCACTTCAGCACTGCGTTGTCATCAGTCCAGGCGAAGGTCCTTCGTCAGATCTGGATACGGCCTGGATCCGGCAGGCTGCAGGAAAACCTCGGGATAAACACAGACACTAAAATTAGCGTAGTTAACGCTAATGTCCAGCAGTTCTTGAAGGAAGCAAAGCACCCGCGAGACCCCACATGTTTGCGGGTCCAAATTTTTGACGGTGTACCACTTATTAAACACAGACCATTTTGACGTGTAGAGCCGTCTTGTAGAGGGAGCTCTAGACTGTGTGATCGTGTTCACAACCCCTTTTGGCAGGTCAACGGGTATTCGTTGAGTATCCATGCATGCAGAGACCAGCGCTCTGGATGAGGATGCCAGATCGAGCCGCGGGCTTGAGAGAGAAGGTCTCTTCTCACCAGTATTGGCCATGGGGCTGTATCTGCCAGCCGCATTAACTCCGGGAACCACATTTGATCTGAGAATTTCGATCTGACACCGCCCTGACGGTTCACGTAGGACACCACTGACGTATTGTCCGTGCGGACTAGTACATGGTGATCCCGCAGGTATGGGAGGAAGTGCATTCTCGACCGCCAGCATCTCTAGACAGTTTATGTGAAGGCGATTCTCCTGGTCTGACCAGAGACCATAGACCGGTCTGCTCTTGAAGAGAGCTCCCCAACCTCGGTTGGAAGCGTCTGTCGAGACAACTCCCATTGTCACTCCCGTGTGGTACCATTCGGCCGCCAGCCAGGGCTGCAGGGCTGAAACGCAGCCATGATTCACACTGATTCGCGAGCCGCCGGCAGTCCAGGCTCGGTGAGGCACTCGCGCTTTCAGCCAGCGTTGTAGCGGGCGCATGCGCAGTAAGCCCAGCTGGAGCACAGCTGCAGCTGAGGCCATATGGCCCAGCATTCTCTGGAATGTTCTCAGCGGAACCCGACTGCCCGCCTGGAAATACGCGGCGAGATGTCGAATGCGGCGCGCGCGCTGCGTTGACAATCTGGCCATCATAGCCACCGAATCCAGTTCTATTCCCAGAAAAGAAATTGACTGACGGGGCAGTAATGAGCTCTTGGTCCAGTTGACCGAGAGACCCAGGCTTTCCAGAACAGCCGGACGGTGTATTGATATACCCGACCGTCGAAGGCGAATCTCAAGAATGGCCTGTGACGGGGTATAATCTGGATCTGAAAATCTGAAAATGGATCTGCACGAGGATTTGTCTGGTTGTGATCATTTTCTCATATAAGAGAGCGTCATCATGTTTTGTGTCGGCGTTTGTTTGCAGGCGTGCGTGTATTATAACAGGCTCGTTTACTGCAATATTAATTTTTCCAGCCGCCTGACTTAAGAGGGGACTGAGAAATGTGTGAGAATTTGAGGTCGGTCCGGCCTCGGCGGGACTAAAAACACTCTTTCTCTTCCTTTTTCCGGTGAGTGAGGCACGCGGGGTGCTGAACATCGCTCGTGACCGTCCGCTCTGAAATCCCTTGTGAGCGGCGCAGTTTGCGTGGCTCAAACAAAAGGAGAGAGAGAGAGCGGGAGAGGGGTCGTAATAGGCGAATAGCCAGAGAGCGTAGTTATGTCTTGTGATGGCATTTGTTTGCAGGCGCGCATGTATTGTAACAGGCTCGTTTACTGCAATATTGATATTTCCAGTCGCCTGAACTTAGGAGGGGACTGAGAAATGTGTGAGAAATGGAGGTTGGTCCGGCCTCAGCGGGACTAAAAACACTCTCTTCCTTCTTCTCGCCGGTGAGTGACGCACGCGAACGGGGCGGGGTAGCTTTCTTATAACGTAAAGAAAAAACTAGCCTCGTGACCGGCCGCTTCTGACATCCCTTGTGGGCGGCGCAGTTTGCGCGGCTCGAACAGAGGGAGTACGAGGAAGCTAGCCCGTGACGGTCCGCTTCTAACATCCCTTGTGAACGGCGCAGTTTGCGCGGCACAAGCAAAGGAGAGAGAGCGGGAAGAGGGGGCGAGTAGCCAGAGAGCGTCATCATGTTTGTATCGGCGTTAGTTTGCAGGTGTGCATGTATTGTAACAGGCTCGTTTACTGCAATATTGATATTCCCAGGGGCGAGTAGCCAGAGAGCGTCATCATGTTTGCGTCGGCGTTTGTTTGCAGGCGTGCATGTATTGAAACAGGCTCGTTTACTGCAATATTGATATTTCCAGTCGCCTGAACTTAGGAGGGGACTGAGAAATGTGTGGGAAATGGAGGTTGGTCCAGCCTCAGCGGGACTAAAACACTCGTTTCCTTTCGTCGGTGAGTGACGCGCACGAACGGGGCAGGGTAGCTTTCTTATAACGTAAAGAAAACGCCAAGTGCCCTCATTGGGCGTGACGTCACGCCAGGCTCAGTGGTAGGCTGCTGCAGTTGCCGCAGGGCAGCCAATGAGCACGCTAGATAGCCTGCTCTAGGTCTGCGTGCTGCTGCACTGCGTTGACAAGATTATAAAAATTAAGGATAATTTTTTGGCTTCATATCTCGAGAAAAGATGACTTTACCCGTAGCGTAAGCAACTTACGCAATACGAGAGAACCTCTCGTAAGAGAACAAGCAGCTCTGTGCACTTTTTAAAGCAAGATTCTATTATGTGTCATCAATAGCAACGCATTATAACACCGCGCACATCCATTGTAGCGGCCGCCTAGTGTTAAGTAGTGTTCATGACATGGATGTTGATGTGCCTTTAAGATAACTTCTTCTATGGCGTACGTTATTGTATGCATGCTGTTTTTATGTGAGTGCGCACGCACAGTGAGAGTGAGATTGATCGCGCAAAGAGGAAGATGACTGCTCTACTGCTGACCGTTGTTTTATTATAATGTGTTTACTTCCACTTTGATTTGTAGTGTGTTTTAGAGTGTTTTATTTTCCCTTTTAAAGGAGAACTTTTTTTTGTACATTTGGAGTGCTGTCAGTACAGAGAACAACGACAAAAATCGATGTTGCCTACACCGAGTTATCCTCTTTTTAAAATTTGCACCCTGTTGACTTCAATGGAGCAAGTTTTAAACCTGCTTTTAGGCTCTTAACATCCTTGATGTGTCATTACAAGTGCACAGGTCATGTGAGTGATTCCTTCGGAGTGAACGCCGATGAATCTGACTGCAGTAGATGTGAAAGATATTAATAAAAATGATGTTTATTCAGCCAGCGATTGTCAAGTTCACGCGCGTGATCATAGGTACTAAACCTATGCGCGTGAACTCGACAATTGACTACTGTGGACTTCGACCGAAAACAGGATGTAAATACAGGTATGTGCGCTGGCTGAACAAACATAATTTTTATTAATATCTTTCACATCTACTTGTGATATCTAATACATCTAGGTTCATTTGCATTTGTATCTGGGCAGACTTCAAACTCTCTGACAGACGTTACACAATAAATGTATCACAATGGACGCGCTCTCTCGTTTCATTCAAATACAACTTGCCGTCTTGCGTCTCCGTTTTTAATTGTATTGAAAATTAAATCAGAGTTGATTTATTGTTTACAGAGTTTGATAATATTGTTGTGATCATCTTGTCTGAACGATTGTTTTGTGCGCTGTACATAATGGATTTATAAACAGGTAAGATTTAAAACATTAATCTCAATTCAATGTCCCCGTAATTATGTGGTAAAAAAAATCGGTGTAATAAGTGTATAATGAATATAAATTATTATCTCTTAAATGTCTCTTAATAGTCTTGTTTGAACTTGTTTGTTCGTCTTTGGCTCAACCACTTGCTGCGAACTTTTCTTTGCGGAAGCTTCACGTTTATTTCAAGTGATTGATATAAAATAGTTCAACTTAAAACAACATTTTATGCCCAATTATATACGTAGTTTTGGTATTGAGGTCAAAGTTAACTTGCCTTGCGTTCGCTATACAACAGTGGGTGATGGTCACACAAGACGACTCGGCAGATCCCTATTGCAGCTACTTTTTCTTGTGCATGTTCTGCTGACACCTGACAGGGTGACCATCCTCGATTAAGTTTCCCTCAGGACTTTTGTTAAAGCCAAAATATGACCACACCTCAGAATTGGTTCTCTTAAAAGGCGGAAAAATCTCCCTAGCACGGTCACTGCCTACCGCAATTCCTTCTTGAATAAAAACACAACAACATTGCGTGCTGCGCCTGCGTCAGCCTGTTGCTGGCTGAACAGGATCTAAAATCGCGATAATCAAACATGGTTTTAATGATAATTACATTTTAAACGATATTACTAACCGTCAGTACATTTTATCGTGGTTTATAGTGAAACCGGTAATCGTCCCATCCCTAATCTGCTCTAGTGAGCTCGCGCTGCGCTGCGGTTTGGACTTTGAGCCGAGCGGATAAATGGTCCGTGTGGCGCGCGGTTCAAATGAGTTTCGTTCCGCTTTTGGCGAACATTTATCGAACTCTTGATATCGTTTTATCGAGAAAAATTATATCGCAATAATTATCGTTATCGTTTTATCGCCCAGCCCTAGGGCCAGGCGTGGGGTAGAGGATGCTACGGCCACTTTGTTGAATTTGGTACTTAAAGGGCACCTATTATGACTCTTTTCACAAGATGTAAAATAAATCTCTGATGTCCCCAGAGTATGTATGTGAAGTTTTAGCTCAAAATACCCAACAGATCATTTTTTACAGCATGTTTAAATTGTCATTTTTTGGGGGCTCAGAAAAACCCGCTGTTTTAGTGTGTGCCCTTTAAATGCAAATTAACTGCTGCTGCATGGCCCAGGGGGCGGAGCCTCACGAGCTTGCGCTTCAGTCAGGACAATCTCATCTGATAATATCAGAACAGAAACTCTCAGTTGCGGTGTTCATTTCGACTCGGAGTCGGACAATAATGCCCACAGAGCCACAGAATATATGCTGTATGAGATAGAACAGGTATAGTGTAGTTTAATTATGGTTATAACTTATTTGTCATCTGCTTTTATCCACTATTAATACAAGCCTGCTGTAGCAAACCCCGTCCGAATGATGACCAAAATAACGTTATACTGATGAGTTCAGTGAAGTTTATTGTACATCACACAAAAGATGAGCGTTAGTTTTACTCCAGAGAATCACTGTAAGACCTGAATAAACACAGTATAAGAAGTGCGTATTAAAGTCTTATCCATAAACTCTCGCTCTCTCTCCCTTTCATTATCAACAACATACACAGCGAAGTACACAAAACACTCGTTACAACTAACAGTAAACAAATATATACACACCTTTTCAGTGGGTGCTAAATAAACTGGTAAACCTTATATCCGTAAAATGACTCGATGAGCTGTCATAAAGTGCGCGCTCTCACTTTCATTTCTGCCGTGGTCAGTAACGTTAGTCCTGTCGCTCTGGAGACTGTAAGCTGGATCACAAACAGTACAGATCCATCCTCGAGGAACAACGAGAGTAAATGAAGACTGCTATGTTCATTCTTACATCCAACAACAGCACACCTCAATCGCTTAGGAGACATTCTTGTCTACAGCTGCTCCAGCTTCGAACAATGGCGGACTCTGTGTCCAGCTCACTCAGGGCGGGTCTAGGCTCAAACAGCAGTGTCAATCAAGGAGTCGTGGGAGGGGCTTGCGCAATTCTACGTCACATTGCACCGAATCTTAGAACAGCTCATTCTGAGACAGTGCTTATGATTTATTGAGATTGTAAAAAAACCACTGGGTGGATTTTTATAATTCTAGGGTGGTTTTGCTCACACACTGCCAACACACATTTATGTTCAAACACCATGTAAAAGTGAATTTTGCATAATAGGTGCCCTTTAAGCATCTAGAGGGAACTAAGACTCATGCTAGGATTTTATTTGTTGATTTCTCATCCGCTTTTAACACGATACAACCTCATATTTTAGTAGAGAAGCTTTTAAGTTTTGGCTTTGATTTTAGTATTGTTGGTTGGATCCTTGACTTTCTAACTGATCGCATTCAGAGAGTAAGGGTTAATGGTTGTTTGTCAGAGGTATTGTCTTCATCCACAGGTTCCCCTCAGGGATGTGTCCTTTCTCCACTCCTGTATATTCTATATAAAGTATATTCTTTAAAGTTTTAAAACTTTAAAGTTTAGTTTAAAGTTGACCGTTGTCTTGAAGAGGCTTCCAGCACTCTGCTAGTGTGGGAGGGGCAGTGCATGGGCTGCACGTGAACTGCAGCGTCTCCAGCAACACAGAGCTGCCTGCAGACGCCTGTCTGTAAATAATGCCGGGAAAAAACTATCGGCGAACGCAGCAGCCGCGTATCGGCCGATGCCGATACACGTAAAACCCGCAAATATCGGCCTGATATATCGGCCGACCGATGTATCGGTCGATCACTAATAACAATAGATTTATTGTAAAATTTGCAGATGATTCAGCGATTGTCAGCCTTCTTGGTGTTGGTGATTGCGACCATGGCCCTGTGGTAGAGGATTTTGTTCAGTGGTGCAACGATGCATTCCTGCAAATAAATGTGTTAAAGGGGGGGGTGAAATGCTATTTCATGCATACTGAGTTTTTTACACTGTTAAAGAGTTGGATTCCCATGCTAAACATGGACAAAGTTTCAAAAATTAAGTTGTACGTTTGATGGAGTATTTCTGTGCCAAAAATTATCCTTCCGGTTTGTCACAAGTTTCTGAAAGTTTTTTTCGAGTATGGGCATGTGTGACGTCAGATGGGGCGGAATTTCCTTATACGGGTCCTAATGGCACTTCTCCCGGAAGGGCGCGGCGCGCACCCGTAGACCAGAGCGAGAGAGCGAAAGCAGTACGCCCATCAAAGCGCTGTGCTCGCTGCAGTCACAGGACTTTGTTTGTTCCCTGCATTTCGACGATGATTGTTTTATAAACAAGGCCCAGTTCGACGCCGGATTTAGCAGTCCCAACGATAAAGGTTCACGGTCGTGCGTTGGAACAGCAGGCGGTGAGTAAAACTGCTTCAAATGTCTGTGTGTTGTTAGCTATCGGCGCGTAAGCACCGCCCACACGGCACGCCTCCAGTCGCTCGTTTTTTTTCCGGAAAGACTCGGTACAGCCTATCTTTCTTTTATAAATATAATAAAACTAAAGACTTTTTGGAGATATGAAGGATGCAATACTACTCTATAGGTACTCAAGATTAACATGAGATTGACTGAAACTGAGTATTTCACCACCCCCCCTTTAAAAACGAAAGACATGCTTATTGACTTTAGGCGTAATCAAATTGATCTTAAGAGAACAACTATCAAAGAGCAGGAGGTTGATGTTGTGGAATCATATAAGTATTTGGGGTGTGTGATTGACAACAAGCTGAATTTTAATGTAAATGTGGAGACGATTTGTAAAAGGGGCCAGCAATGTCTGTACTGTCTACGGAGACTGTCTAAATTTAAAGTTGATAGGTCGTTAATGATTTTGTTTTACAAATCTTATATTGAGTCGGTTCTAACATTTACTATGTTATGCTGGTATGGAATTCTTGGTGTGAAGGCAAAGACTGCTTTGGTGAAAATAGTGAATACTAGCAGTAAGATCTTAGGAGTTCAGCAGAGTCACCCTACCGACCTGTATAACCGGCAGGTAGTTAGGAAAGCCCGATCCATTTTAATGGTTACTTCACATCCTCTCCATTCTGAGTTTCAGTTTCTACCCTCAGGATCTCGATTGAGATTTCCCTCTGTTAGAAGTAACAGGTATAAACATTCATTTATTCCTACTTCCATTTCTCTGTTAAATTCGGGTATGGGGGGAGTAGGTGGAAGGAAGTAGTTGTTTGGGTTTCGTGTATGTACTTCGTGTGTGTACTTATTTTCGTGTTAATTTTAAATGTAATTTTAACTTTTACGGAAATTTTTAATGTATTGTAAATTGTCCTTTTGTATGCTGTCTTGCTGTAAAACCAATTGCCCTTCGGGGACATATACAAATAAAACATAAACATAAAACAACATTTGTATATGTGGAATACTCGGATTACCTAAGTGTACAGCTGGAGCACACTGTGTCGAATTGTGTGTCCCATAATGCAATGCAAAGTGCTAAGACACTTAGCAGTGTGAAGGATGTAGTAACACATTTTTAACATCTCCTTCTTGGACCTACACAAAATAAAAATAAAAAATAAAAAGAGAGAATCCTGTATAGTGAGGTCTTGTGATAACATAGGAGGGCTGCTTGATATTGAAGAAAAATGTGATATGCGATAACTTAAATTATACGATATGTGATACGATAATGCTTTAAGTGTGTAAAATCTATTTAAATTTTCTTTAAATATATTCAAAAACTGAAAATGATATAACGAACATACATGTTTCACATTCTTTATGGAAAGCATCCCTACAACTTCTGAAAAAATGAACACCAGCGTTGTACATTTTGCATCCATTGACTGAGCGTGTACGGGTCAGCCAATCTGGGATGTCCGTTAAAATTAACTTTTGCAAATAACAATCGCGGTCCTGGACAGTGAGTGACCTTGCACATTAAGATAAAATTGGATTTTCTCCAGTCATTATTAAAAAAACAAGCTAACAAAACTTGCAAACTAACGTTAGTGAAGCGGCCAGGGGGATCGCCTAAGCTCACCTAAGCTCCGCCCACAAAAAAACGTCACCATGTTTACCAACTGAAAAGGGGTCTATTACATTAATGGGCTATTCCAACAATATTTCCTTTACTGTTCCTGCTCTCTTAAATATGATTACTTGTGGGGGTGGGGGGTTAGTGCGTGTGCACATGAAGGGGGGTGTGGGGAGTGGAGGAGAGAGAAGCATGAAGAGGGAAGTTAGCTAGTGGAGAGATGTCCTAGACAATGACTAATGTTAGAATTATATTCTCTTGAATTTTGATATGGCCGACACACGACCAAAGAGACCACGTTCCGTTGAACAAAGAGCAAAGAAGAGGGAAAAGGAGAAGGAACGCGCAAAGTCCCGAATTTACATCGGAAAAGCCTGTTTCAGGAAGCACGGAAGGGAGGAGTAGGGGACGGGATGAGAAGGAGGGAGGGCCGAGCTAGCCTCCGTTTTGTTTGACAATACTTCGAACGTCAACAAGAAGTGACGTCACCCAGCATCGCTTAGAGCACCTTTAACTAGACGCTTGTCAGAATGTGCAAAATCAACACAAATGACGAATTTTGGAAAACAATTTGCAGACACTTTTATCATAAGTACAAACTTAAACATCCAGTTAATTCAGTATAAAATTATACACAGAACACACATAACACAGCGTAAGATGTTTAAAATGGGACTAGTAACTTCCGATAGATGTACTAACTGCAGTTTAAATACACCAGACACTTTCCTTCATGCATTCTGGCTATGCCCACCAGTTCATCAGTTCTGGATAGATGTCGGCAGGTGGATCGGTGATTCTGAGGGAGGTGTCTTTGTTGGGGGGGTCTGTTGGTTGTGCTCACTGGCAGTGGTAGAGTGGCCCCCAGGCCTAGAGAATAATGTATATCTACAATAATTGTATTGACTGGCCTAAAATATGGTATTATTATTATTATTATTATTATTATTATTACAGCACTGCCACTACTACTACCCCTACTATTATTATCATGAATATTAGTGTTACCACTACTACTACTACTATTTCTACTACTATTATTATTTTTGTTATAATTATCATTATTATTATTATTATTAATAGTAGTATGAATACTACTTTTACTACAACTCTGTCACAATTACTATGATTCTCTTAAATTGCCTCTATCTATATCACTAAAATATCTCATTGCTTAAACTTACCAATGTACCTGCATACATCACTATATTGATATTTATATTTAGTTGTTTTCTTTTTCTTTTCTTTTCTTTTCTTTTCTCTTTTTTTTGGGGGGTGTTCTGTATGTCCCTCTCTCTTCTGTATGTGTATATATGACATTGATCTTTTACCTTGTATAAGCTACAATGTTTTAACTTGCAATAAAAAAAAAAGAATAAAAAAAAAAAAGAATGTGCAAAATCGAAATACTTGCTGGACTTTCTAACATGATTTACAGATGGGAAAACACGTGTCAAAAGCTTCAAACAGCACTCAAATCTTACAAAGCACGAGAAGGGAAGATGCGGTAAACGCTTATGCTTTAGTTTGAAGCACTTAAGCAAGTACATTTTAGTCAACTTGGATCATGTACCTTTCCTGGAGCCTTTTTCCATATTCGTTTTGTCCATAGAAATGGGTCATTCAAGTCGAGTCAAGTCAAGTCACCTTAATTTATACAGCGCTTTCTCCAATACAGATTGTTTCAAAGCAGCTTTACACTGATAACAGGAAAATAATGCAACAGGGTTTGTTTTGGCTGTAAAGCAGCTCTAGAAGAAAATAGTGTCATTGTCCAGCTTAAGTAAGTTCAGTGTTGATTAATTTCGGTTGTAAAAAAGTTAGTTAATTTAAGTTAATTTATCTATACAGCAGTTCTGGAGAAAACAGTGATGTCATCGTCCAGCTCAGTTCAGTTCTCATATAATGGTTTGATTGCAGTCAGATCAATAATATAAGGATATTAGTTCACTACAGTATGTGACGTGACTGGCTGATGGTTTCCCTGGCACAGTACGCAGAAGTGACTAATGGATAATCAAATTCATTGTCGATTATTGTCATTGTTGATAATAATCGATTTTACCCTAATTCAAATACCACCAACTCTTTGTCCAGCTTGGTAATATATAGTTTTCTCAAAACTACAGACTGTTACATACATGCTGCTCACATATTATTGTAGCAGAGTTTGTGCTGAGTATAGTGTAATCAAATTTCTTCTGTGAAAATGTTACAAGTAACAGGAATAAGCACAAATGTCAGGGCATGTCAAAACATCCCCAGGGCCCAGAAAACACCTCAGACCCCAGAGAGTTAAGTGAATGTAAACGGTTGAAAAAGAAAATGCATGTGTAACAGTATATTTTATCTGTGCACTTGGTCTTAAAGTTACAGCAGCCCAATATTCTGTCATTAATGTAAAAAAAAGAAAAAAAAAGATAAAATCACTCGCTGCTCTTGAATGAATAACTTTTGTCGTTTTAATAAGGATTAATCTATATTTAATGTAAGACTAGGCAGTGTTATTTTACATTTGATTACTTTATTCGGTGTCTGTTGTAGGCTATTACTTATCTGTATACCACTGCTAGATCTTCCTGAAAAATTTCATTTGTATTTTTGTTCTGTTGTATTAATTTGACCATTTTGTTTGTAATTAGTTTCTTTGTTATTATTGTATTGCTGACCGTTTACTTCCCATCAACCATTTTGACGTTTAATGACCGTTGAAAAGACGTCTCTCCGACACGTCTGTTAGGGGACCTAGGTTGGCTAAAGGGCAGAGCCATCTGAAGCCTGAAAACTAAAGCGCGTAGCTATGGCATTGCAGTGGCCTGGAATGTGCGCAACCTCAATTATAAATTAAGACTTCTGATTGCCAGATAAACGTCTCAGAAATGGCATAATCATCTGACAAGAAGATCTGCCTTAATGATGGCAACCTTGCTTCATTAGCACAAGCAACATAATATGTTTAGTAACCATGTCAAACCCCAAAGGACGCTGGCGACGGCTATAGGAACATTTTCGTGAAGCGCAGATGAAACGAAGCCTGAGCGAGCTTGGTAAATTCATCTGGCCTTTGCTGATCCAAGTATCCAAATCTGAGATTGGACATGTACCCTTCGTCTAGCTGGATCGGGTTGTTTAAATTCTGCACGGAGTGGGCAAGCGTTAACAGACGAGAGATAAATGCCTTGCCTAGAGGAATGATACTCATAGCGAAATTTAGGTGAACGAACAGAGAAGCATATAAGTCTTAGATTTTAAATTTTTTAATTTTTTTGATGATGAGACTGAATTACACACTTATTAAATATATATAAATATAGTGGATCAACCAGCCAGTTAGTTTATTTTTGACCACTAAAAAAAAAATGATGTGTTGGCTTTAATACAATTTTTATGTCAACGGGTTCCACTTAACTGGGTTACGTTAAAGGGTAACTAAACCCTAAAACAACTTTTTTTTAGTTAATGATCTGTAAGAATGGGGCTTTATTAATGCTTTTCATTGATTCAAGTAATTTTTTTTACATTTTGGTATAAAGTGTTTTAATTCTACAATATATGGTGTAAAAACGTCTGAGTGCTGCCCTCTTCAGGTTGAACAGTGGCTACTGCAGTTGAATTTTCCCATTGGAAGTTGTGGTACCCTGTGACGTCAGAGGGTACCAGCTAACCACGGCCTTGTCTACAGAGAGACGCTTCTCAGGTTTTTTTTTAAGTTCTAAAACATATGTCATGGAAATTCTTAATGGGAATATAACCAACAAAATCTGACTTCTTAATGCAATACTTACCTGAAGTAAGGTGACAGCGTCCCGTCAAGAAGCTACTATCACTCGCCCTAGGACACTTTGATGATCTGTTGTCTTTTGAGCGTAGAATCCATTTCTCAGCTGCGCAGCATATACCTGACATGGCTCCCAAGTTGCTCTTTGTAGAAATAGTTTTATTCATGGCCGGGAGATCACTGGCCACAATAACCAATTGAGTCTCTTGAATAGAAAGATACATGAACATTTAAATCATACGGTTGAGTAAAAACAGTGATTGGTTTGGTATGATAAAAACTAATCATATGACTGCTAGTTCTACTGTGTTAAGCAATATATATATATTAAAAAAATTTGGGCTAAGTATATGTGGCCTTTGACCGGAGCATCCTTAGTCTGCATTTCTCTGTACATTTAATGTGGAAATACCCATCACATAAAATATTTCTATCACACATATCAGTGGATTAAAGTAGACACCAGGGGCCTCATTTATAACCGTTGCGTACGCACAAAACAGGCCCTGAAAGAGGCGTACGCCACTTCCGACGCATAAGTTGTGATTTATAAAAACAAACTTGACGGGAAAATTTGCGCACCTGCACGCAAACTCTTACCCATGCGTACGAACGTTTTGGAGATGGAGCAGTTTGGCGACACCGATGGTGAGCTGGAGTTAAATGTCTTTTTGGTCACTTTTAGACAGAAAATCTAAAGACATACAGAAAGATAATACAAAATATAATTTCACTCACCAAGCCTATCACTTGAAGCAAATATCCATCCCTTCTTAAATGTCCACGCCAGCGAGCGCGTTGGGCTGTTTAGTGAAACTGACGCAAATAACAGTTTAAATAAATAAAATAAGGATTTAAACTATGTTTTACTTCTGATATAAACATTTAGATTAAATATGCCATTCAAATTAATGGAGTTTAACACTTAAACATGAAATCATTACTGAGAAGTTACAACATTTTTTTATATTCAATCAATAGAAATATTTGTTGTGGATGCGATGTTTTTGAACACTTTTCCTGTGGCGTGCTGTGTTTTAATGTTTTAACCACAGAGATAATTGCTTATCATGATAATACCAGATTGTCTGAGAAAATAGTTTCGTGCAAATAATGCCCAAGGCCTTTCTGTTTCCATTAAAAATATAAATCAATTAAAAATACAATTCGGCCAGTGGAAAAGATTGAGAAAAACTTTCTCTGAAATGTTTTTTACACTATTTGATTTATGTATTCAAAAACAAGGCAAGATATAGGCAACTACTTGATTTTTATTAATGTAATGTGTCTTGTACCGTTAAACGTTATCACGTGGATGAATAATCATATGCAAATGATATGCAGATGAGGATCTGCATAGTAAAACTATGCGTTGTAAGTTCTTATATGGTTATTTCGGGGTGGAGACACATGTGCGCACAATCTTCCGCTGACTGGGATTTATAAAGTGAATTCTGCGCAGGTTCTGGCGTACGAACAGTTTTATAAGTCTGAATATTTTTTTGCGTACGCTAGGCTTGGGCGGTATTCGAATTTTGATACCGTCAAACCGCCTCCCTATTTTACCGGGGTATACGGTATTACCGTGACTAATTAAAAATTATGACATAATGGGCTCAGACGGCGTCACCAAACTGTTGGCTTGTGCCTACACCGTTCAGAAACTGAATGCCAGATCGGGCAAAAAAACAACAACAAAAAAATCAAGCCCAACCCCTGCACGTTGTGTCTGAGTCAGGCCGACGGCATTAACTGTTATTATGAGCCAGAGCCCACCATTATTCAACATAATATCTGTGTGCGTGCAACAAGCAAGAAGTGCCTTTGTAATCCGGTGACGCGTGTCCATTGATTTTTATTAATAAAACTTTTCTGCAAAGATGGAAGTTGACGATCGCCATCTCTGTAGTGAACGCGCCTATAGAGAGAAATGCACATCATTACACAATCAGAGAGTGGCCTTTTTCTTTTCGTTTTGAATTGTTTCGTTTAAAGAAATTGACGATCGGCATCTCCGTAGTGAACGCTATAGAGAGAAATGCACATCATGGATTACAGAGAGTAGGCTAGTCTATTTATTTTCGTTTTGAATGGTTTCGTTTACTGAAATTGACGATCGCATCTCCGTATGAACGCGCCTAGAGAGAAATGCACATCGTGGATTACTTAGCCTAATCAGTGAGTAGCCTATTTCTTTCGTTTTGAATTGTTTCGTTTAAAGAAATTGACGATCGGCATCTCCGTAGTGAACGCTATAGAGAGAAATGCACATCATGGATTACAGAGAGTAGGCTAGTCTATTTATTTTCGTTTTGAATGGTTTCGTTTACTGAAATTGACGATCGCATCTCCGTATGAACGCGCCTAGAGAGAAATGCACATCGTGGATTACTTAGCCTAATCAGTGAGTAGCCTATTTCTTTCGTTTTTAATTGTTTCGTTTAAAGAAATTGACGATCGGCATCTCCGTAGTGAACGCTATAGAGAGAAATGCACATCATGGATTACAGAGAGTAGGCTAGTCTATTTATTTTCGTTTTGAATGGTTTCGTTTACTGAAATTGACGATCGCATCTCCGTATGAACGCGCCTAGAGAGAAATGCACATCGTGGATTACTTAGCCTAATCAGTGAGTAGCCTATTTCTTTCGTTTTGAATTGTTTCGTTTAAAGAAATTGACGATCGCCATCTCTGTAGTGAACGCTATAGAGAGAAATGCACACCATTGATTAATCAGACTATATTTCTTTTCGTTTTTAATTGTTTCGTTTAATGAAATTGACGATCGCATCTCTGTATGAACGAGAGAAATGCACATCATGGATTACTTAGCCTAATCAGTGAGTTGCCTATTTCTTTCGTTTTTAATTGTTTCGTTTAAAGAAATTTCAAGCTTTATTTATTTGTCATGTCTGTGAGGCATAGCCTACACTGAGTTTTTTATGAGATTTCAATGCAAGTGACCGCGGCATGCCCATCATGTCATGATTATATTAAATCCAGGCAATTGGTTGATGAAAATTTTATAAAAATTTAGATACAATTCATACAAAACGAAATTCTTTTTAAATAGGCCTTTTACAAAACTAAATTTATTGAAGTGGTCAAATCGTCTGACTCCCGATGCATCCCATCTTATTTGTGCTGTTCACTTTTCATAATCAACAAAGATGGAAAAAATAACATTATAATATTTTAACAAATACGAAACTTAATGCGCTTATGCATCCTGGCAGCAGTGATTGGGCGGTTGTTGCGGAGATGCGACTAGAGGTGTTTACATCTCTCGCAGTCACCTTTTTATTGCACAATTTACAAATTGCCTCGTCAGTATTTACCGCCTCTCCCTTCTCATTTGGTTGGAACCAGAAATATTGCCAAACTGCAACCACACATAAGCATTTTTTAGGCAATAAATAAATTATATATATTATAGGCTATATAAGTGCCGGTAATGACGGTATTGAAACTGATACCGGTGCTATTTTAAGATCCCGCGGTATCCGATATTACCGTAATACCGCCCAACCCTAGCGTACGCCATTTTTGCCTTTCGGGCGCACGTACACTTTTAGTAAGGTTCCTACGCACAGTTTTATAAATGAGACCCCAGGAAAGGTGTGTTACAGCGATTGTACACATTTTCTAATATTGTTGATCTAAATTTTAAGTATTAAAGGACCTTAATAATATGAATTTTAAATAAATCTGGTATAAAGTAGTTTGTGAAATTTCAACACTTATGCAAATATGTAATTTACTGCCATTGTAGATATATCTACTACAGCATATGCATAACAGCCAATGACCAACTTGCTCTCTTTTAGCTCAGCTTCTTTCCTTTTTCAGATATGGTCATATTTTTACATGTTAATTATTATTATTATTATGATTTAAACGATTGTGATATTCATAAAATAATATGCCCCCTGTGTCTGGTTAAAGTCTGCAATATTGCTAGCTATAAATCAAGATCTTCCCGGTGATCGGGAAGTGATTGGTAAATAACGTATCTGTAAATGCCGAAGCAATAACAAATTCATAGAAGAGCATGTAACAAGTTGAATTAGTTACTGCTCCATTAAGGTGAAATAAACTCTCTCAGTGGTGAGTGAGCAGATGTATGAGGTGCACGACCTGTAAATATGGCATATTTAAAGCCAGTTTAATATTTCTGTTACTCTTAAGCTTGTTTTATTTCTATTCAGTCCCGCAGTTGTTTAGTGAGTATTTTGCAAACTGCCCATGTGAGCGTTGGATCAACGATGCTGATATTACTAAATTACCACTGCACTGTGGAATATCAGTAACGCGAATCTTTGCATGTACACTTTGTTACAAACATTAAGGCGAGCTATTCGGCACTGCTGTTTAAAGCATTACAGTGTGTTGCGTTGCAGTCTGCAGATCAGCAGTTATTAAGAACACGCCACGTCGCCATAGTCAGCCTATTATGAACGCTGCCGCTGGTATAGGAAGCAGCAGAGTAGCCAAGTTAATATACTTACCTGAATGAAGTTTGATCATGGCAGAGGGGACATATTAACAGTGGCTGGTGGAAGCGCCTACCAAAACTTGAAAACCGACTTAAAAGCCTTGGAAGTGGAACTTGAACTTGAAAACCAGTGTGAGAAAATCGCCTCTCGTGAATTGCAGTTCCCTTTCGAGAGGTCTCTCGTATTGCTAGCTAGCTTACGCTATGGGAAAACTCCTTTTCTTGAGAATATTGAAGCCAATTTTTTAAACGCAGTACAGCTGCACAGCAGACACAGATAAGCGACGAGCGCGGTCATTGGCTGTGCTGCGGCAACTGCGTGAACCTATGGCGAGGCGGCTCAGATGCGCGAACCAATCAGGCCGTTTCGCGCCCTGGCATGTCAGAGCCCGCCAGAATGGACGTGACTTATAGCTATATAAGCACCTATTCCTAGCCTAGGAATTCAGATTTTATCTCCTTCAGCGAACTCACCACTTCGCTGATATCTGGATAGAAGCCTTCTCTCCGCTGTCGAAAAGCCTTCAGCGGAACAAGCATCGCAGTTCTGAGGACGCCGGATTCCTGATGCCGACTTCAGCCCGGTGTTCTGTGCCATCCGGCGCGCCATATCCTTTTAAATGCTCAAGTGTGTTTGCCGCTGTGTCAAACTTTTTCTAAAAGATACATTTTTGAGGCGTTGTTTCAAATGCCTCGCACTACCTGCCCCTCGTGCAGAGGCCCTCTCTTCGGTGGAGACCGTCACATCCTTTGCGCTTCCTGTCTGGCCCGTGACCACGCGGAAGCTGCACTTGCCAAGGGCGGCTGCCCTGAGTGTGACGCAATGGATCTCACCACCCTGCGGGCTCGACTGGCTGTTTTCACCGACGACGACTCCGCGCTTTCCGCTCTCTCTCTCCCTTTGCTCGAGCCGTGCAAAAAGAAGCGCCCCTCTCTGCGAGTGGCAGGTCTCGTCTCTTTTGGGGCATCGGACGAGGATGACGAGAAAGATGACAGCCTTTCCATCGCTGCATCCGACTGCGACGAGTGGGCGGGTTCTGCTTCCGGCCCCGCACCATCAACACAAGACAGCGCAAGAACGAGCATTGATGCAGAGCTTCTCCGCATGCTGACCAGGGCCGTCGAAGACCTCGGGCTCGAGTGGTCTTTGCCCGAGGAGCCTATGCGCAGCAGGCTAGATGAGTGGTTCCTGCAGGGTCGCCGGCAGGCCCCTCAGCAGAGACCCGCCCCCTTCTTCCCAGAAGTGCACGACGAGCTGACGAAGTCATGGAAAGCGCCGCACTCAGCTCGCTTGAAGCCTTCCTTCTCCTCTGTGCTCTACTGTAAACTTCTCTGCTCAATGCACAAGTCTGGACCTGAACCGCAAGCTTTCAAGGACCTGCCACAGACCTGGCCCAGCAGTCAAGGGATTCGCGGAGCGCTACACTGAGGCTCAGAAAGCGTCGCAGGCTATGCGTCACTTCCTCCTGAAGCGTTCCAGCTCTGCTTCGAGCCGCCACAAGAAGGCACCACCTCCTGAGCAGGTAAAATCTGTCAGCGCCGCCCAGCGGCTGAAGTCCGTCACCGCTCTCGCTCTGCAAAGCACCAGCAGTTCCCTGACAGACGGGGACCCTGACCCAGGATTGTGTTGGACCCTGAGGGTTGCAAGCCTTCCTAGCCATAGGAAGATAGAGAGAGAGTTTGAGTCCCGCCGAGGCTGGACCAATCTCCAAAAAGCTTCTCACACATATCTCAGTCCCCTCTTTTCAGGCGGCTGGAAATGCCGATATTGCAGTAAATGGGTTTGTTACAAAACACGCACACCTGCAAACATGCCTGGGTCTCAGGATCAACGCTTCCAAAAGCACACTGTCTCCCAGCCAGAGTATTTCTTTCCTGGGTCTCTCTCTCTTGGTAGTCCATCGTATCCGATGATGACATTCCACTTCATTTGCGGTGTACTCTTTTATGACTGTAGAGTCCAATCCTTGATCCACAAATTTTATTACATATTGGGCATGTAAAGTCTGAGTTTGTAGAGGCATACATGGTTGCATGCCTTCGTAGTCTTTTTTGTTGTTTCCTTATATTCCTCTCAGATTCCAACTGCACTATTCCTGTGTGGCAGAGCTGCTTCCAGGTGGTTCGGTTTGCTGCGAATTCTTCAAGGCATGATGGATTAATTTGACACTTTCCTAGTGAAGTTTTTAGTTGGTCTTTGTACCGCTTTTTCTGGCCCCCTGCAGAACGGCGGCCCTGATGCAGCTGACCATAAAGGATTTGTCGTGGAAGACGATCTTGAGGCATCCTAATAACATGCCCAAGCCAGCGTAGTTGATGTTCAGCGACTGTTGCCTCCATACTCTTGCAGTTTGTTCTAGTAAGCACTTCAGAATGTGGTACATGGTCATAACATGTGATCCCCAAGATTCGCTGCAAGCACCTTATATGGAAACGCTCCAGCAACCTTAGGTGATGGCTGTATATGACCCAGGCTTCACAGCTGTAAAGAAGAGTGGTGATACACACAGCTTTATAGATGGTAACTTTAGTGCCCAACTGAAGGTGCTTATTTTGAAAGACCTTGCGTCGAAGTTTGCCAAAGGCTGCAGAAGCTTGCCTTATCCGATTATTTATTTCGTAATCGAGGCTGCAGTCCTCTGAAACAATGCTGCCTAGATACTTAAAGGATGGCACTATTGTAAGTGGTTGTTGTTCTATGGTAAAAACAGGCATGGTAGGTGGAGGGCTGAGCCTCCATTGGCATATCACTTCAGTTTTGGTGGTATTAACTGACAAGCCCAATCTACTATAGGTCTTCACAGCAGCAGCAAGGATAATTTTCAGGTCTTCTGGGGTATGTGCCACGAACACGCAGTCGTCAGCATACTGCAACTCAAGGACCCGCATTACTGAGATCTTAGTGGCGGCCTGGAACCTTCGAATATTAAAGAGATTTCCATCCAACCTGAAGTCAACAGTGATCCCAATACTGCTTTCAAGCTTATCACATAGAAGCTTTGTGACACAAAGAAGGTAGATATTAAAAAGTACCGGTGCCAGCACACATCCTTGTCTTACCCCAATGCGTACTCCAAAAGGCTCTGACTCCTGACCACCTATGGTCACACGAGCTACCATCCCTTCATGGAACTGTGACAGGATGTTACAAAACTTTTTTGGACAGCCAAATTTTGTTAAGATGTCCCAGAGCAGCTCTCGATTCACAGTGTCGAATGCTTTGGAGAGATCGACAAATGCCATGAAGAGGTCCTGATGTTGTTCACGGCATTTTTCTTGGAGCTGTCTCACTGTGAAAATCATGTCCACAGTACTCCGATTCTTTCTGAAGCCACACTGTGACTCTGGCAACAAATGTTCGGTTAGGTTTTCCACCAGCCTACGTAGCATGATTTTTGCCAGGACCTTACCTGTGACTGCTAGCAGCGATATACCTCGATTGTTGCTACAAATAGATTTTTCACCCTTGTTTTTATATAAAATGACAATGTTTGCATCTCTCCATTGTTGAGGGACACACTCCTGTTCCCAGACCTGCAGGATGTATTGATGAATCATCCTTGTACACAGGTAGCCACCCTGTTTAAGGAGCTCTGCTGGGATGCCGTCATTGCCAGGGGACTTATTATCTTTGAGGGAGTTGATCGCTGCTAGCACCTCTAGAAATGTTGGATGATGATCAAGGGCTTGGATAGGTGGTCGATTTGGTAGCTCCTCCAAGATGGAATGATCAATTGGTGACTGATGGTTAAGGAGAACTTCAAAATATTCAGCCCACCTTGCCAAGATCTGTTTCCTGTCTTTTAAAATTGTTATTCCATCTGCTGCTTTTAAAGGTGTAATAGAACAATTCCTAGGTCCATATATGACTTTTAAGGAGTTGTAGAAGTTGTACATATCGTTTCTATCAGCATATGATTGAATTTCTTGAGCCTTGTTCAACCACCATGAATTCTGTAGAGTACGTAAAGTTGTTTGTACCTCCTTGCGTGCTGTTTGCCATTGCTGCCGAAGGATGGTGGATGCAGGGCAGCTGATAATAGCCCTGTATGCTCTGCGCTTATTTTCCAGCATGGACATGATGGCATCAGAGTTCTCATCAAACCAGTCCTGATGTTTTCTGGTTTTATAGCCTATAGAATTGACTGCAGTTTCATGTAACATTGAGGCAATGGATGCCCATTTCTGATCTATGGTGTAATCAGAACACAGAATGGACTCGCACTCTGATGACCTCATACCCATTGAACGGCGGAACATACTCCTTGGTGAAGCCGACTTTAGCATAGCACAATTCAGTTGCTTTTTGGTGGATTTCCTGAGACGCTGTGGGGGGCGCACTTTGAAATGGAGCTTGGTAATAATCAAGCGGTGATCCGTCCAGCACTCTGCACCTCTCATGGCCCGGGTCAACAGAACATCACTAATGTCAGCACGTCTTGCTATGACATAGTCAATCAGATGCCAGTGTTTAGACCGTGGATGCATCCAAGATGTTTTATATTTGTTTTTCTGCTGAAACAATGTGTTGGTAATAGTGAGGTTGTGCTCTGCGCAGAGTGTTAGCAGCCTAAGACCATTTGCATTCACCTGCCCAACACCATGTCTACCCATTTCTCCACGCCATAAATCGTTGTTTCTTCCCACCCTAGCATTAAAATCACCCAGAAGGAATATCTTATCATTCCTAGGGATACGCTGAAGGGTGTCATCTAATAGCTGATAGAATCCATCCTTCACACTGTCATCTGATGGTAATGTGGGCGCGTATGCACTTAGTAGAGTAGCATAGCGTGCTTTTGCTAGGGGGATACGGAGGGTCATCAACCTCTCACTTACTCCGATGGGTGTTTCAGTGAGACAGGGCAGGAGACTGTTCTTGATTGCCATTCCAACACCGTGCTGATGCTTGTTACCAGGGGGATAGCCTCTCCAGAAGAAGGTGTATCCTCCTCTCTCTTCTTTCAGCGAGCCTTCACCCAGCAGCCTTGTCTCACTAAGGGCAGCAATATCCACATTATAGCGCTTCAGTTCCTCAGAGATCAGTGCAGTCCTCCTATGAGGTCTGTTACCCTCATTGTCCAGGAGAGTCCTGACATTCCATGTTGCCAATTTAAAAGGAATTATTTTCTTATTTCGACCGCAAGTTGGAATTCCCAGTAGGCGCGGTAACCTACCCAGGAGATTGTAGAGTGGGCAATTTTTAGGCCACCTTTTCTAGGCCCTTCCCAAATAGGGTGAGCAGTGTGGCCCCTAAATAGGGCTGCTCAGTCGCACGGGGGGCTGCCGAAAGCAGCATCCACTCAATCCAAGCTGCTAGCGACCATATACCCCATGCCGCTGCCGTGTAGGGTTCTAGCTAGAAGCTTCCAGGCCATTCTTCCCTGCTCCCGTCACCAGATACCCCATCGCCGCCAGACTTCAACCAAATATGAGATCAGAGTATAGTACACCGTGGTCAGAGGTGGAGACCTGTGCGAAGGGAAAGTTTTTAAAGTGCCATAGGGGGTGCACAGGCCCCAGTAACACTATCTTCACCATAGTTTGGAATATCCCGGTGGCATGGGTGACCCACGACGACCAGTTCCAAAATATAGTTGCAGGAGGCTGCTGGAACTTCAGACTGTCAGAAGACAGCCTAATGTGCACCTCCGACACATGCTTTTTCCTCTCAGGGTATGCTCCCGTAGCCTTGATCTTAATAAACTAACCTGCAAGGCAGCAGGGCAGTGGCTGGCCATGAACGACCTCTGGGGACCACTGCAACTCCGAGATCCCCCACCAAAGTTAGCCTGGAGCCGCGAAGCACCCAGTTTCCGTGTGTGGCCACGAGGAGGCCTGGTGGGAGTCTTGGAAATGGAGAGGCTATATACTGGCAGGGGGAGACTTACAGACTGCTTCCCTGTTCACCATAAAGGCTAGCCAGTGGCAGCAGGCTGAAAGCAACTGCTGCACTAGTCGCATCACATCACCCTGTGACAAGTCACACACACACTTTCCTGGGTACAGTGATAGACTCTATACAAATAAAAGCACGCCTTACGTCTGTAACATATGGACTTAATCAAAATGCTCTAGACATCATAAAACCTTCCACCTCTCCCTTGTTGTCATCGGCCCTCAAGCCAGTTCTCTTCAAAGACCATTATCACCTCTGCTCTCCTGAACGATCGCAGCAAGAGACTGTGTCTGCCACCCTCAAAGACAGCACAAGAGACTAGATGGCACTAGCAATTTGGTCAAAGACTAGAGATAAACTTCCAATACACAAGGACAGTTACTCCATTCTTACCCACAAACTTTCCCAAATGTTTATAGTATTTCTCCTGTTTTTTATGCATGTCCCTATGTTTTATTAGCCTAGTTATGATTCTTTAGTTACGTTAGAGTAACTTCAAATGTTGATATCCAAAGATGATGTATCACTGCTTTAAGGTCTTCAAATCCCCTTTTTCTTGGTAGTCAATGGTGTACAACATGTTATGATAAATTGCGTCATACATATTTTTACCATACTTTTGTGTAAAGACTGCACACATTCTCCATGCCACCATGAACATGCAAATGGGGATAAGATGGAACAAAGACTCTCCCAGTCATCTTTGATTGGTCACCTCACCAAATGGGTGTGAACTGATATGACCTTTAAGAGCGTCTGATTAGTTCAGATCTTAGCTGAACTTAGCTGACTAACTTGTCTCTTTGAGACAACATTCTCCTGTCTTCTTCCAGCAACTTCATCTTCAAGTTAACTTCTTTGGATTCAACGTGGGACCAAGTTAATTTCTTTGGATTCAACGTGGACCACCCCAAGAACCCAAACGAATGCTTCAGTGCACTCCTGGCGAAATCATCAAGAATCTCAAGAATCTCCTGCATCTGGACTTGTTCAGCAACCAAAATCAATGCAAGTACCTGTTCACAGCCTTTAGATGCGTTTCTAAGTTATTGTGCCCCTTTTAGGTGACCCTGATTCTCTGATGTTTCTCGTAGGTTGTGGTTAACTGATTGTAATCTTGCTATTCTCTTTTCTTCTCTCTCTCTTTCTTCACTTATCTTCACTTTCTTGATTCTGTATACAATCTTTGCTTAATTTAGTTGTGTGTGTAGCCTATTGAAGTTTTGTTTATTAAACCATTAAATCCACGCTTTATTGTCTCTGTGTTTGCCACATATCGAAGTCACTTAAACATCTTGATCTAGTGATACCTATGCTATTACCCTGCTAGTACTTTATTTACTTTAGTTGGAAAAGGTTATTCTTTCTTGGCCAGGAAGATAATATATTTCCTAGAATTAATAATTGATTATGCTTTCTGTTCATTGGATGAGCTGATTAAATAATTGTACTATTAATTCTGCTGCAGTCAATTATATTTATATTTATCTAAAATATTTATAATTAATTATAATCCATTAAAATGTATATATATATATATATATATAAATATATATAAATATTATTATTTATTTTTTTAGCTAATTTGCTACACGTCAGAGCGCGCACTCACCATCGGCATTTTTCAAAGCTCTCAAAAGATTTCAGAGGATGCTGGGTCTCATGGCCTCAGCATCATCAGTACTCCAGCTAGGACTACTACACATATGTCCTCTCCAGTGCTGGCTAAAACCCTGTGTACCAGCTCACACGTGGTGATCTGGCCATTTACAAATCAGAGTGATTTGTTCTCAGAGTGATTCCCCAGGGGAATGGTCTCTTCACCCAGACGGTTCAGCTGATATGGAGCATCTTCGGCGAGGCAAAGGTCGACCTCTTCGCCTCAGAAGACAACGCTTGTTGCCAAACATTTTTCACAAGGAGCAGGGGCTAGCCCATGACTGGCCAAGCCGCCAAGCAAGTATGCATTTCCTCCGGTCACGATGCTACCACAGGTCATCGAACGGATCACGGAGAGCAAGTGTACAGTGCTTTTGATAGCTCCTCTCTGGAAGAACCAGCTATGGTTCTCCGAGTTGACTCAGCTGCTGGAAACAGCCCCATGGCCGATACCGCTAAGGAGAGATCTCCTCACGCAGGCAAATAGGATGATTTGGCATCCCCGTCCCGACTTGTGGGCCCTCCATGTATGGCCCCTCAACGGGTACCCGGGTGTCTCCCAGATAGGGTGCTAAAAACCATCACTGAAGCAAGAGCGCCTTCACGCTCAGAAATGGGTAGTATTCTCTGGCTGGTGCGCAGCACAGAGCCTGGACCCCTACTCGTGTGAAGTACCAAGTGTACTCACCTTCAACAAGGTGCCTTTATGCTCAGAAATGGGTAGTATTCTCTGGCTGGTGCGCAGCACAGAGCCTGGACCCCTACTCGTGCGAAGTACCAAGTGTACTCGCCTTTCTGCAAGAGCTCTTGGATGCGGGTCGCACCCCCTCCACGCTCAAAGTGTATGTGGCGGCCATAGCAGCTTCCTTAAAGGGGCAAGGAGGCTAAACCCTCTGCACTAAATTGGATAGACCTACAACCAATCAGAGCAACGGAGTAACGGATATATGTTTTTCATTCATGTTTCCGATCGACAAATGCCTTCTCAAATCGCGGTTCTATGTTCCTCTTTTAAAATGAATGCGCTGTCGATATCTTCTATAACAGACGCGATGGCGGAATCTACACATGATGTTTTATAAACAAAGTTCGGGAGGAGCATGTTCAAATAATCAATCCAATCAACTTGTCATCAAACAATTACCATGTTTACCCTATCAGCATGAGAGGAAGCATATATTTATTCACTCTGTCAACTCACCTAACATTCCTTGACAGTTTTCAGCATCCCTCCTCTCACTCTTGGCCTGTTCTTCCACAGCCTGGAATACGGGGGGAGTACTTTGGGTTCGGGCCGAATACCGATCCCGGAGCCCTCTCCTCGGACAGTACGCCAAATATGCATTTATTCTATCTGACTTATTTGTAAGTGTGAAATCTCAATTCTCCAGCGGCAGTCATCTTTGTTGTAAACGAATTCAACCCCAGTGCTCGTTGGTGACGTGAATGATTACTTTACTGTTGATCATCTGTCCATCATCGTATAAAGCCCACCCTGACAATTTGATTGGTCCGAACAGCTTTGGTTCGGGCATAATAGCTCCACAACGGATCAAGTCCAGACCTGGCATCCAGGCTACAGGATTACATCACCTCAAAAAAAAAAAAAAAAAAATCCACGTAAAGGTCAATATATTACAGCTAATAATAATGTGCAGCGTGGCAATTACATGCAATGTAGAAACAGCCTACACTTTCACAACCACTCATCTATCATGTAATAAGTGCTATGAACTATGTCCTTATCCATATCCACAGTTTTTGTGACAGTGGGCGCATGAGTTTGTGTTATTTAAAGGTGACATTTGATCTTGTTTTTGTGCATTTTCTCCCCTTGACAAGCTCCATTATTCCACATCTGAATTAAAAGTGCTGAAAAATAGCACGAAAATTTTTCTTCAGTAAAGAAAACTGAATTAGCAGTTTGTGTTGTTTTTAAATGCATACAGATTGAATAAGGTAGAGTTGCTTAGAGACAGGGTTGATTTTGGCATTAAGAGTGTTTCATTTTGTTTGGCTTAATTTGGACCATGATTGATTATAAACCGTTTTTGTGCGTGTCCCTTTAAATGCAAATGAGCTGCTGCTCCCTGCCCCCGTTCAGAAGATGGCCGATCCTTTACACTAGCTTCGGATACAATAACAAAACATGTGAATAATCTCACTCATCCAAAATCTCCGAAATAACCAGTAGCGGAGCACAGCCTTACAGAGAGACTCAGTAAGAGGTGGCAACTTGTAGACTGCACCTGGACTTGAATGATTAGTGGATACATTTATGTAGTTGTTGTGGAGTTGTTGTGGACATTAATTTGTTTCTGGGGGATTTCCGTTGAAAATAAAATAAATCCACTGCTCTCTTGTCTAATCTGAGGCTGGGACTCTAAACAGTGTTCTGTGCTCGTCTGTGCAGCCAACGACAGAACAGTTTGCATGTTTTGCTCGAAATTTTGTCATTGCATTAGAACTGGTTACGCTGTTGTCGCTTGCGAAAACCAAATGGCGGCGTGGGTGAAAAAATGCAGATTAAGAGGCTGTAATTATAATAAGATCCCCTTCCTATGTCAGAAGGGGAGCGAAATCTGATCTGCTTATTTTTTGACATGCTTGCAGAGAAAGGCTTACCAAAACTAAGTTACTGGGTTGTCACTTTTCACGTTTTCTGGCTTGGTAGATGCACCGGGGAACATTTAAACACGAAAAAAGTCAGAATTTCATGATATGTCACCTTTAAATTGGCAAGGATTAAAAACACGTGCAAGTGATAGTCTTTAATGATGATGCAGCACTGGCCCGATCAGGACAATGTCAATTCTTTACGTGGCATGTGTAAGCCTCTCTCTTTCTCTTATGTTTAGTGTGCATGGGTGAGAGAAGATGACAGGGCGTTCTCGGCCAAGTGACGGTGCGTAAAGCTTAGCAGGCAATGAAATCATATGTGCCCTAGACTTACGCCCGTTTCACACATACTCCGTTTGCAGTTGCGGTGCGTATGCGGTGCAGGAGCAGCACGCGCTATAGTGCTTTCACATATGCTGCGTTTGCACTGCATAACTGATCCGCGGCTGTACCACAAACACATACTTACTATTTGTATTTCAAATCCAGCAGTGCAGCGATCATTTCCACACCGAGTCTTTTTTTGCTGTGCTGCACGCGCTGAATTACGCCCGTTTCACACATACTCCGTTTGCAGTGCGTATGCAGTGCATACTTTTTTCCGTACCCATGTTAACAGATTAGAGCTTTCACACTGCACGCGGTTGTAGTCCATCGATCCGTTCCAGTTGCGGTGCGTATACAGCAGTGCAGTGATCGTTTCTGCACCGAGTCTATTTTTGCTGTGCTGCAAACGCTGAATTAAAGTGACAGCGCATGTTTCGTGGTCAAAATGAACACAGATTGACCTGAAAATGTAGTAATTTCACCATAAATGCATTTAATTAAATAAAATGTAGTAATTTCACCATAAATATATTTAATTAAATACTACTATTTTTCACAGTCATCTTTTTACTTTAAGACTGGGGTAAAGCAAGGAAAACTACAATTTACCTCAAAGACATAGTGAAAAACGCTTGTCTCATTTGTCGAGGTGGAAAAACAAGTTCTTTGTGACATGCAAGATTTAATGTATTAAAAATTAAATGCAAAAGAAAAGGCATGAGAGTCGGCTGTTTTTGTCAATTTTAAGTTTTAATTTAAAATGTATGCGATTTTAATATAAGTACATGGTTAAATATTTTACCACTTGCTTGAGCAACTTCATATATAAATCTATATAGAAGTAATGCATTGAATAATACGTTGTTTAAATTGTGTTTAAGAATACGTCTATTAAAGAGTGTGTGTACAAAGAGAATCGCAATGCTGACAAAAGTTTTTATTTTATTTTTTTTTTATAAAAGTTGCTGATAACTTCTGGATTTGAAATACAAAATAGCGAGTATATGTTTGTGGTACAGCCGTGGATCAGTTACGCACTGCAAACACAGCATATGTGAAATCACTATAGCACATGCTGCGCATGCACCGCATATGCACTGCAACACGCACCACACACGCACTGCACACGCAGTATGTGTGAAACAGGCGTTATTCTCTTGCCTCTAACTCAATGACAGGTGACTGAAATCATACAATTTACGAGCCATTGGCTATTTAAAGAAATTTTTTAGTCGTCCAGCGTGGAATTCGGTCGTATATGCAAGTGATTTACTCGCTTTGTAGAGGGTTGTTTTAAAAATACCATGATAATACTGATAACTATGACAATTTTAGTTAGTATAATCGTTATATTCAATTTTAATCTCTTCTTTAATCTATGCCACCTTGATGTCATGTTTTGTTGCATTCTGAAATGTCATTTAATAGACAAAATAAAACTTCCAGTTACTAAAGTATATCCTTTAAGGCAAGGCAAGGCAAGTTTATTTATACTGCAGAACATTTCATACACTATGGTAATTAAAAGTGCTTTACACAGAAAGGAATTAGAATAATCACAAAATAAAAGCAAGGAAAATCAAAAATTCTAAAAGGAATTAAAAGAGATATAAAGATGATACAGTTCTAAAAGGAATCAAAAGTGTAAAAAGATGATACATAGATAAACTTCTCATCTGGCAAAACACCGGTGTATAATTTTTTTCACTGCTGCTTGTTTTTCTGTGACATTTTCCCATGTTGATTGTACTGTCTCTGTGGTATTCTGGCGTCTCCAATAGATCGGATTTTTCCCTAAAATCGGACAAGAAGAGCTTTAGGAAAGGAATCGATCCAATCCGCACCCCAGAGGTTTGTTCGGAGGCTCTAGGACTGACTACAGTCCGCACCCCTCAGAACAGATTTGATCCCTGACCTCGAGTTTCACATTAAATTCACTACTCTACCAAAGACTCAGGTCATCAACATGGTTTCATCTCTCAATTTCCCAATTAACATTTCAGAGTAATTTATGTTTGTCTCTTACTCAGTTCTCAGTGACACTTGAGTTCAGTTTAAAATCAAAAGGAGGATGCAAAAATAGAATACAGTGCAATCAGTTGAACGTACAGTGGATACAGTTATAAAAATAATTAAAAGAGTAAAAAGATGATACATTGATAAACTTCTCATCTGGCAAAACACCAGTGTATCATATTTTGCACAGCTGCTTGTTTTACTGTGAGATTTTCCCATGTTGATTGTACTGTGTCTGTGGTGTTCTTTCGGCACGCCTAAGTAATCTATTGGATGTCTCCAATAGATCCGATTTTTCCCTAAAATCGGACAGGATGAGCTCTAGCAAAGGAATCGATCCAGTCCGCACCCCAAAGATTTGTTCGGAGGCTCTAGGACTGACTACAGTCCACACCCCACAGAACAGATTTGGTCCCCGACCTCGAGTTTCACATTAAACTCACTACTCTACCACAGACTCAGGTCATCAACATAGTTTCATCTCTCAATTTCCCAATTAACATTTCAGAGTAATTTATGTTTGTTTCTTACCCAATTCTCAGTGCCATTTGAGTTCAGTTTAGAATCAAAAGGAGCATGCAAAATAAAATACAGTTTAATCAGTTGGATGTACAGTGGCACAGTACTCATTCAGTAAATGTGTTTTGAGTCTGGATTTGAATGTGACTACTGTAGGAGCACATCCGATCTCTTCTTGAAGGTGGTTCCAGCTGCGGCTGGCATAATAGCTAAAAGCGGACTCACCATGTGTGATTCCTTGGTATTTCTAGCTGATGTGATCCTAATGATCTGAGTGATCAGTTAGGTTTATATTCAGTGAGCATATCTGGAATGTATTGAGGTCCTAGGCCATTGAGTGATTTATATACCAGTAATAATACTTAAAACACTTTAAAGCTAATTTTTTTTTTCTTTAATGCCATCTTAGAGGGCAGGAAAAGTTCCTGTAACTGAATAATCAGCAATATACAGTGGACATATACGTACTATGGCACTGTATGATTATTCACGTATTTACATGATATTCCTAGGTATTTTACTAAATATGGCAACATCATTGTACTGTTTGCTTTTTTTTTTTTTTTTTTTTTTGAATATTCAGGTCTTTTAAACTGTAGGCAAGAGATGAAATATGGTGTCTCATCAGAGAAGTATTTGAGTGTTTTTTTTGGAAATAGTATTCTGTGAGCAGAGAAAGCAGCTCTTTTGCTCTTCATGCCCAGAACTGATAGCTTGGTGAGCATGTCATGGAATCTCAGAGCAGCTGGCAGGGGTTTGTGCTAAGTATCAAACATGACCCCAGTCTTTACTCTGACCCCTCAAAAGCCACTGGTCTTTAACTGGTCTTTTTTGACAAGTAGATAGAATGAGAGTATAATTTTATCCATCTCACTGGATTTTCAGTTGGAAGGAGATATGCTGCATAAATGTAGCTGATGCTGTTGGCTGATGAGAAGACTGATGTGCCATAGTCTGAAAGATGAAAGGTTTTAGAAGAAAATCTGTTGTGATTAGAAATCACAGTTGCACACTGAGGTTGAAACTTGAAATTCAGCACCTATGGTAGGCTAACTGATAAGGTCTTGCAAAATGCATCTATGGTAACTGATAAGGTCCTGCAAAATGACTGTTGGGTTAAAGCTGCTTTTTAGCCATCTCCAGCCTCAGCCTAAAAAGTAATTAAGGGGACCTGTTACCAGGCCCGGGGTGGGTAATCAGGAGAATCGGGAGAATTCCCGGTAGGCCGCTTCACTTTTGGGCCGGTCGAGGATTTATTTTATTTTTTTTCACATTTGTCACGTTAGTTACATTAGGCTACACACATTTCGCATTCTGACACCGCAGCGCGCAGCCTCTGCATGGGTTGTACCATGTGAGGGAGTTCTCCCCTCCCCTCCTATAGAGTTGGTTGGGTCCATAGCCCGTCTTTTCCAAAACGTTTTCTCAGGTAGGCTACCGCGGCACCGCCTACCGATAGCTGGGCCGGCCCTACCATAACGGTACGCGTCAGGGAGGATGGATGGGAGGAAGAGGCCAGGAGGTATGGAAGCTTGTTTCCGCCACAGAATAAAACATTTAAAAAGATAATTGCGACTTTTTATCTCACAATTGCGAGTTTACATCTTGCAATTCTGACATTATTTCTCAGAATTGTGAGATATAAAGTCAGAATTGCGTGAAATAAAGTCGCAATTGCGTGTTATAAAGTCAGAATTGCGAGATATAAAGTCAGAATTGCGTGAAATAAAGTTGCAATTGCGTGTTATAAAGTCAGAATTGCAAGATATAAAGTCAGAATTGAGTGAAATAAAGTCGCAATTGCTTCTTATAAAGTCTAAGTGAATTATTATTTAACCTTTACATTATTTGTTGAACCATGGTATTAATACAAACTACACAATAGTAAGAGCTGAACTGTTGCTTAATTTATCCAATTTGGAAAAAGTGCTAATTTGGAATTCCACCATGGAAAAAGTGAGCCGGTCTTGGGCCTGAAACTCCCGGGCTGAAAAGTGGCCCCACTCCGGCCCTGCCTGTTACCACAACTTAAATTCATGGTTGCAAGTTAAACATTTTAATTAATTGATTTAAGTAAACCTTTTAAGTTGCAAAAATTATTTTGTTGGGTTCTGTTGATGTAATGATGTTGGTCATTACATTAACTTAATATTGTGTGTAATTTAAATTCAAATGTCTGCGTTGATTGAATTTTATTAAAATTAAGTTGTAGTAACTTAATGAAATTGTCTGAATAACTTTGGAAATTGGGAAATTTAGACAATTTTTTTAAAATTACATTTATCTCACCTAAATGTTTGCTCACCCATTGCATTTTTATAATGGGATAATTTTGTTGTTAAAAAATGTACACACACAAATAAGCTTGATTTCGATCTTTGAATTAAATTGAAAAAAGTAGCACAAATAAATATAATAGAATAAAGATACCAATAAAGAGAGATAAAGAGAAAAGTTTTTGGATAGGTCTAACATTATTCAGAAATACTAGAGAAACTGAATAAAATAATCAAATGTAAAATAACACTGGGTAGTATTTTAGTCCTGATTAAATTAAAAACATAGGCTAGTAATCCTGGTTCCTCAACATTAAAGCTATCTTTTGTTGTTTTGAAAACAAAATTAATGACAACCATGGCTGCTGTCACTTTAAGAGCTAGAACACGGATCTTGTTTTCATTATACTGTCACATGCGTTTTATGCTTATTTAAGACATAACCCACACCGACTGTGTTTAGAGGATACTCACCAAGACCAAAATTTTGACATAATTGTGCATGTTTTTGACTGTTAAAGCGATATAATCCTCAAAAAAAAAAGCTGTTTGTGGGGTGGCTTTACTCTATGTACTGTATGAGTTCAGAGAAAACCATCTTTCTGAGAGCGTGTGAGTACTGAATAGTTTAAAATCGCTTGAATGTTTAAACTGGTAGGACTTAAAAAGACGTGCAAATGGTAAACTTTAGTCACAATGCAATGCTGGCCCGACTGTGCAAGTGAATATTCCGCCATGTCCCGACTACCGAAACGCAAGAGTGTAGTATCGCCGCCTGCAGCGTGCTTGATCGACGCTTGCCTTGTGCAACCCATTTTGAGAGACACAGAGAGAGAGAAGACACGGCACCGCTGAATCATTCGCGCTGTTTGTGAAATTGCGTCTCGCAGAAAGTTATTTAAAATGACTGATTTGATTTTTATAATCTGTGTGGATTAATTTACTAATACAATTTATATGCTACAGTGAATCAATGTTTGCGGGAATCTCCCCCATTATAAGTGGGAGACCTGCGGGAATGATTAACATGATGCACAGTACCGGATACAAATTCGAGCCCTGGATGCATTTCCATTTTGGAAAGAGGCTTTTTGAAAGTAAATTGAAAGATTTTAAACATTTGATCAGATACAGAATGCCTTCCCAAGCTAAAGGAATACAACATGTTGCTAACATCCCATTCAAGAGCTGATGAAGTTAAAGTAGTAATTCTAATTGAACACTGACACTGTTTGTTTCGCGTTTAAAGGCCAATTCACACTGCACCGACAAACGGCAACAGACAGTTCATCTGGTTTTGTCGGATCAGTGTCTGTATTAGTCGGCTGTTGTGTTCCCTGATTGAACGTTGAATCTGCATTTGTCGGGTCTTGGAATGTCTGAGTAGTGACGTAGTGTAATCTGGTGACTGTCGCCATCTGTCGGTGCAGCGTGAATTGGCCTGTATACTGTAAAACTGATTGTAAAGCAATCTATAGTATAAAGTGCTGCAGTATGTAAATTAAGTAACCTGAAGGGCTACCAGGGATTTTAGTAATTTTGTGAGGCCTGCAATCAGTGGCTACGTTTACATGCAACCAAATAATCCATTTGTAATCGGATTTTAAAAAATAATATATGGAAACTAAATTGTAAGCCTATTGTCTGATCCACACTCCGGAGCAGAAGGTGGCGGTAATGCACCAAAAAAACAAAGAAGAAGAAGTAGACGCGCTGAACGAGCTGTTCTTCCTGTTGAATAAAGTGTCATATAAATGATTGTACCGTCATTCTAAAATTCTCCTTTCACTCAGCGTCTGTGAAGTGGAGCAGGACAACGTCCCACCAGTCATTGTTTCAGATTCTCATCCACAGACGACTGGTTATGGGCGTGGGGAGGGGCATTTTTACTGCGTGATAAATATAAGCAGCACGGCACAACGGTTCATATGCTCGTCTCCAAATTATGACCAGAAATGGATAAATATTAAGTATGCTGTTTAAAACAAATAAAGAACCAATGTAGGAGAATAGTTAGTATGCGCAAACAGCTGAAAACTCTTGAATCTTGTGACATATAAACGCACACATCAAACCGATCACATGTTTAGCATTCATGTAAACACTACGTTCGGATTCATCAATCGGAATGAATTCAGTCCGATTGAAACAAAAGTTGTGCATGTAATTTACAGAATGTCTCCAGATCCTTCAGATTCCCAGCTCTGTGTTGGTACTTCTTCTCTTTAGTTCACTCCACTCATCAGGTCAGGGAACTGGGACGGTCATGGCAGAAGCTTCATTTTGTGCTCCATAACACATTTTTGTGTTGATTTTGATGTTTGTTTTGGATCGTTGTCCTAATGGAAGATCCAACCACGGCCCATTATAAGATTTCTAGCAGAAGCCGTCAAGTTTAAATTGTTTATCTGTTGATATTTGATAGAATCCACAATGCCATGTATCTAAAAAAGATGTCCAGGACCTCCAGCAGAAAAATATGCCCACAACATTTAAGATCCAACGGTATATTAAATTGTACACATGGGGTACTTTTATCCTTGTGTGCATCAAACCCATCTAGGTTTTTTTTTTTTTTTTTTATCTGACCACGGAACCCTGTGCCGTTTGAAGTTCCAGTCGTGTCTGACAACTGAATTTGCTGGAGTTTGGTTTTGGATGAGCGAAGAGGATTTTTCTTGATACCCTCCCAAACAACATGTGGGGGATGTAGAGGTTGTTTGAATTTTTATTTTTATTTTTTATTATTTTATTTTTTTGGTAAGCTTCTGACCCCAAGACTCAACTAATCTCTGCAATTCTCCATCTGTGATCCTTGGAGAGTTTTTGGCCACTCAAACTCTCCTCCTTACCATGCATTAAGACAATATAGACACACGTCCTCTTCCTGGCAGGTTCGTAACATCTTTAGTTGATTGGAACTTATTAATAATTGCCCTGATGGCCAAAATGGGGATTTTCAATTCTTTAGCTATTTTCTTACAGCCACTTTCTATTTTGTGATGCTCAACAATCTTTTGATGCACATCAGAACTATATTCTTTGATTTTACTCATTGTGATGGATGATTAAGGGCCTTTGTGTTTCCTCATATTTAAACTCTAAGTCATAGCTTGACAATTTCATGTTCCTAGTCACCCTGGTGTGCTAAAAAAGGTAAATATTAATGGGAATATACTTAAGAGATATTACTCGTAAAAAATTCTTGGGGTGCCAATAATTGTGTAACGTGGCGAACAAGACGTGAGACGTGCGGATCCATATGCAAGGCTTTATTCCAAAACATGGTCATCATACAGGCAGGGTCAATAAACAGCAAACAGGTATGGTAGAGGCATGACACAGAGTAATCCTTAGGGCAAGCGTGGGTAGACGATCGGCGAATGATATCCAACGGGCAAGGCAAAGAGAGATAATCCAGGTAAACAGCAAAAATCCAAACGAGGTGCAAACAGAGTCCAAAGGGCTAGGCTAAGGGTTAATCCAGTAAACATGGGCAATAGTGCTGTAGCGGCGCGTCGATGACGTCATATTTTTGCGTCAACACTTCATTTTTTTTTTTTTTTTTGGCACCGTTCCCGGAGGTATAGCTCGCCACACACATGTGGGAGATCGAAACATTGCAGAATGGATTAAATTAGCCAATTAGTCATTCATTAATTATCATTGGACGTGAATAAAATGAAGAGTTTGGTTCCAAAACGCGATAAACGCCATTTAAAAAAAAAATTGAGTTCCCGCAAAAATTAGTATTGTATAGGGTATTGAAAGGTCAATTTTTAATCTTACTTGAAATGCGATATCCGCCATGTTATTCTGTCATGTTTTCTCCCTTTCTTTCCAAACCGCTACAAACGGCAGTCTCTTTTCTGCAGCTAAATCCTCTCAACCAATCACAGCGCACCATTCCTGGCATTGAAAACAGTAACGGCGGCGCTTTGAATACACCCGGCATCCTAGTTTTCCTTATCTACTTTGTACTTTTTGATCAACAAACAAACTAAAAAATTAATACATTTGACGGCATTGATGAACCTGTGGTGGTTTCTGCCGTAGGGAAGAAACGTAAGCCATCGAAATCTAATAATTTACGTGAGGAGATTAAGAAGATGAGGCACGCGGGAGGAGGACAAATGCCGACAGTAACTGTTAGCGTGTTCTCACATGACAGCATCAAACTTCTGTCACGCTGACACGTTAACCCCAGGGGATCTTTTAAAAAAACGTTCAATTCTTGTACTTAAAGTCAACGAAAACCGAGCAGGACCAAGCCATTTTACAGCTGATCGGCGTCAAAAAAGTTCAGGAGGTATTTCTTAGCGATGGCTGATTGAATGTATGTTTAGTCCAGTGCCTGTATAGCCTATAAGATTAGTATTGACCAAGTTCAGAGGCTGTCATATGTGGATAAACTTACTTTGTTGTGTATTTTCAACATTTTCAATATGAAAAATAACTTTTATATTGATTCAATGGATTAATTGCATTTTGAAAAAAAAAATGTCATGAATTTATTGCATTTTTGGGAAAAAATAATCAGTTTTTATAATAAATCTTTGATAATCAAAATCTGGATTTGAATTTATGTTATTATAACCTAAAGATGCTATGTGAAAGTTTGAAACAGAAAATAGTGGTTTTCATCTTGCCACTTTCTTGGTAAAGAAAACACATTTTTTACTCAAATTAATCAAAATGGATTTATCACGTTTATACTATAATATTCAGAAGTAAACATTGTAGCTGACAGAGTGTTTATGTCAGAATGTTTATTTTTTAAACCACAACCTTCTTGGGGCTTCTTTGACCGATATATTTAAGATATATTTTGCATTTCTCATCCAAACAACGTCAAACTTGGCACTGCACTTACTCGTGCCCGTAGCAAGACACCTGTCGAGTTTGAAATCCATCGGACTAACGGTTCGAGAGATATGCGAATAACAGACAGGATAATTAATTCCTATTAGTCGTTAGATTAGTCGACTAATCGATAAAATAATCGCCAGACTAATTGTTTAATTAATAATCGTTTACCCCAGCCCTAACGGGCAAGAATCAGAACACATGAAAACACAAAGGGCAAGGCAAGACTAAGATCACTGGAAGGGCTCTGTAGAGAAGCTAACACTAGGGGAGTGCTAAACGCAATACAATACTCGGCCACAGGGAGAGAAAGTCCAAGGCTTATAAAGAGTGTGAGATAGTGTGTGATAGTTCTCAGGTGTGAGCGTGATTAGTGGAATCAGTTGTGTGTATCGTCAATGCAATGAATGATGGGGATTGTAGTGAAGTGCAAGGGTCCATGCTGTGAGTGGGTGACCTCTGGTGGTGATCAACCAGAAGTGCATGGACCAGATTCGTGACAAATTGTGGTCAATGTGTTGCAGAAGCTTCATTTTGTGCTCCGTAACACATTTTTGTGTTGATTTTGATGTTTGGTTTGGATCGTTGTCCTTATGGAAGATCCAACCACGGCCCATTATGTGTGACAAATTGTGTCGGCCCATTATGTGGATAAGTGACAAATTGTGGTCAACGTGTTTTGGAGAAAAACATTTATTTCATAATGTGAAAAAATATCTAGATGAGTTGTCAGAATAGATGCTCATCCATTGATTTGATTTGAAATCCAGTGTCAAGAGAGCATTTGAGAGTGTTGAAGCGTATAAAGGAAGATAGTGCTGTTTTGGAGAGCGCAAGTAATGCATTGATGTTCTTTCGGCTAGCTGGGGTAGATGAAGTGAATTATTGATGAGGTCAGGAAAGATGATAAAAGAACCAGAGGAGCTGTTGTGTTCAAGTCAAGTCAAGTCAAGTCACCTTTATTTATATAGCGCTTTTTACAAAAGATATTGTATCAAAGCAGCTTCACAGTGATAACATGAAAATAATACAACAAAGTTTGTTTCTAGAAAAAAAATTGCGTCATCGTCCACAAGTAAGGCAGATCAGTAATATTGTTGAATATTAAATGTCCCCAACTAAGCAAGCCAAAAGCCAACGCAACAGTGGCAAGGAACCAAAACTCCATCAGGTGACAGAATGGAGAAAAAAAAAACCTTGGGAGAACCCAGGCTCAGTCGGGGGCCAGTTCTCCTCTGGCCAACGAGCGAACAGTGTATGATTATGATTCAGGCGCCATCACAGGTCAGAAGTCAGATTGGATTGGAACAATCACAATATTATCCAGTTCCATCTGGTTGGAAGTCGGAGTCATCACGCCGGTATGGAGACGAGTTTGTTGAGGATCAGTGCTGATGGCTGTCGTGTCGATGAGGCCTTCACAGGGCTGATGAGGCAGGAACTTCAGGGATGTGTCGTGGATGGGTCCAGGCGCAGGTCCACCATCTGATCTGGATACGGCCTGGATACGGCTGACTTCAGTAAACCTCGGAATAAACAGAAAGACTAACATTAGCTTAGATGCCATTCTTCTTATGATGTAACGAGTACATCAGGTGTTATAGGAAGTGTCCCTGGTTCTGGCTGACCTAATCTATGCAGCCTAATAATCATTTAACTGATTTGAATAATAGAAATGTAATGTTCTATGTGAATGCTAGGTAAAAGAGATGCATTTTTAGTCTAGATTTAAACTGACAGAGTGTGTCTGCTTCCCGAACAATGTTAGGAAGACTGTTCCAAAGTTTAGGTACTAAATAGGAGAAGGATCTACCGCCAGCAGTTGATTTTGATATTCTAGGTATTATCAACTGGCAGGAAATTTGAGATCGCAATAGACGTGAAGGACTATGGTGCGTCAAGAGCTCGCTCAAGTTCTGCGGAGCTAAACCATTTAGTGCTTTGTAAGTAATCAGCAATATTTTAAAATGTGTACAATGTTTAATAGGGAGCCAATGCAGTGTTGACAGAACAGGGCTAATATGGTCATACTTCCTGGTTCTGGTGAGAACTCGAGCTGCTGCGTTTTGGATCAGCTGTAGTTTGTTTATTAAGTGTCCACTTTATACTTTTCCAGTAATTTTTCCTCAACAAAATAAAAAATCCAAATAATTTTTTTTGTTTCTGCATGTGCTAATGGGTGATATGGTTTCAAATCTTGAAAAAGGTTTGTCTTGCTTGATCTTCAGCAAGCACTTCAGTTTGCAGTGCAGAGCATTAATAATATTACATGTTTTGACTCTTAAAAATGCACGTTTTGGGAAGCTAAAACATTTATTGCTTTGTAAGTAGTCAGCAATATTTTACAATTTATACAATGTTTAATAGGGAGCCAATGCAGTGTTGACAGAACGGGGCTAATATGGTCATACTTCCTGGTTCTAGTAAGAACTCTAGCTGCTGCATTTTGGACCAACTGGACTTTGTTTATTATGCGTGCAGGTCAACCACCCAGTAGAGCATTACACTAATCTAGCCTTGATGTCATGAACGCATGAACTTACTGTTCCGCATTTTTCATTGAAAGCATATGTCGTCATTTAGATATATTTTTAAGATGGAAGAAAGTGTTTTTACAGATGCTAGAAACGTGGCTTTCAAATGAAAGATTGGTGTCAAAGAGCACACCCAGGTTCCTAACCGACGACAAAGACTTGACAGAGCAGCCATCAATTGTTAGACAATATTCTGGGTTAATAAGTTTTTTTGCCCAATAATTAGAAACTCTGTTTTTTCAGAATTAAGTAGTAGGAAATTACTAGTCATCTAAATTTTCATATCAGCTATGCATTCCGTTAATTTTGTGAATTGGTTCACTTTCATGTCTCTCTGTGGCCATCTTTCTTTTCTTCCAACCCACCCTGACATTAAGAGACACTTAAACTACAACTTAAAAATGCCCTGTATATTGTCTAGTATTGTTATCAGAACTTTATATTATTAATGATGTATATTTTGGTTTTCATACTGGTTGCTGTTTCATTGCAGTTTGCCTTATGCAATTAGAAAAGCATCCATCCATCCATCCATCCATCCATCCATCCATCCATCCATCCATCCATCCATCCATCCATCCGCCTGTCTGTCCATCTATCCAAATGTCCATCCATCCCTACATTCAGCCCTACAGTATGTCTGTCCATCCATTTGTCCATCCATCTATCCATCCTTTGACTCCACAGCTTTAAGGCCCTGATATACTCTCAGAGAAGTGCTTCCTCGTTCTTCACTCAGGAGTAAACAAGTTCGAAATATCTGAGCAACAATATACTGTTTGTGAACATTTCGATGCTGCCAAAGCTGCTGGGTAGGGTTGTGAATCCAGTTCCGCCTAACGATTCTGGTTCCGGTTCTGACTCCATTAAAATGATTAAACAGCTAATAAAAAATTGTAGTTAGGAAAAAATGCATAATACTCAACTCAAACAATCCTTTTTGTGTTTATTTCTTATACTTGTCAAATGAGTTTAACAGACTGGTAATGTCAACAAATTCAACATATTATTTAGCAATTTTTTCAAAAATTGTTTTGTGCAGTTTTGTGCAGTTTTTCTGCAAAAGAACATTGTAGCTAGTGTTGTCACGATACTAAAATGATGACTTCTATATGATACCAGACAAAAATACCTCGATACCGATACTGAATCGATACCACAGAAAAAAAAAAAAAACTAAAACAGTAAAAGTAATTGAAAAATATGAGAGAACTTACAATTCATTGTTTTATAAATTAATAAAAAAATAAATAAAAAAAAACCCCGTAAAACTCACTTGACCAGCATGTTTCTGCCCTGCTTGTTGACCATTCCCTCCCCTTTATTAAATAAAATAATAATAAAATGTACATGCCAGTGTGTACGTTTGCAACATTAACATTTTATCAATCATTGTTAAAATTCGCTAACCTTTCACAATTCTAAACAGGTTGGGATGACCAAAATCTGATTTCAAGATTAATGTAATTTTATAATTACAATATAGATAATCAATTTAATTTTATCTTTATTATTAAAAATAAGCAAAAAATAAAATTACAAACAATATGACAAATACTATAAAAGACAAATAAAATAAACAGTGCTTAAAGGGATAGTTCGGCCAAAAATGATATTTAACCCATGATTTACTCACCCTCAAGCCGTTCGAGATGTATATGTCAATCTTTTTTCAGACGAACACATTTTCAGTTATTTTAGAAAAAGTCTTAGATCTTTCTTAATGTGAAGCTATGGGGTCCACCTCCTTCAAGTCCCAAAATGTGCATGCATCCTTCACTAAAGTAATCCATCCGGCTCCAGGGGGATAAACGAAGGCCTTCTGAGGGTAATCCGTGCGGTTTTGTCGTAAAAATATACATATTTAAAACTTTATAAACGAAAATAACTGGCGTACGGTAGCGGTCGACGCGCGTTCACGGAGATGGATGCTGGCGTGTGACGTAGGACGCAGCGTAGGAAGCGTCGTGACGTAGAACGAACGTGACAGCGCAGCCAGAGAGCAGAGCAAAACAAAACTCTACGTTTGTTCAAGTGGCCACGACCTTAATTATGCTGACATTTTAGGCTTAACATAAGGTGTTTTCTGGGCCCTGGAGGTGTTCTGACATGCTCTGACATTTGTGCTTATTTCTGTTACTTGTGACATTTTCATGGCTTAAGTCTGATTACAAACTCTGCTACAAAAATATGCAAGCAGCATGTATGTAAAAGTTTCTAGTTTTGAGATAATGACATTTATGCGTGGTTTGTGGGAAAAAAAAGGTCATGAAACCCATACTGATTATTTCTTCACAAGACTTTTGAAAATTGTATCACGTAGCCTAGAATATTTGTATAAACTATATGAAAATCATCCTGCGTACTCATTCATATAAAACAATTTATTGATTTAAAATTTCTAAGACATGTTTTGTGTAAGAAAGCTGTATGCAAGGAGGCGTGAATCATCATGAATATTGATGTGTTTCACACCTGAGAAAGACCCATAATGGCCCTATCAGGTGGGGCTGTGAGAGAACTATAAACAAAGAATGAGTAGAGATTTAAAAAATAATTGCTTTTTGATTAACACAACATAATCCAAAGATACACAACAAAAGACAAAAAAAAAAAAAAAACATTATTGAACACACTAACCTAAAGACAGAGACTTGAACAGTCACATAACTTTGTGCCATTCCTGAAACATAGTAAATACCTGTCATTTCCAAGGTGTTTGATTTTTCATTTGACCATGTTCATGTACAGAGACTCATGTGAATGTTGAAGTTAGCAGGACTCTTCAGTGGCATCTGTATAAAAAAAAAAAAAAAAAAAAAACTCTGTGAACATGCTGATATCAAGAGAAACTATAGGGCTGCATGATTTTGGGAATACATTTTAGATTTTTCTGGTTAAAATTGCGATTTGAAAAAAATACAAAAAAATAAATAAATATATATATTTATATTTATCGTCGCTGTCCGATGAAAACCATGAAAATGTCCATTTTGCCGATTTTGAGATTTTTGATATATATATATATATATATAGGAAAATAAGTATTTGAACACCCTGCTATTTTGCAAGTTCTCTCACAATATATGATTTTTTTACTATTTATTTGTATGATACAGCTGCAAATAAGTATTTGAACACCTGTCTATCAGCTAGAATTCTGACCCTCAAAGACCTGTTAGTCTGGCTTTAAAATGTCCACCTCCACTCCATTTATTATCCTAAATTTGATGCACCTGTTTGAGGCATAAAGACACCTGTCCACCCCATACAATCAGTAAGAATCCAACTACTAACATGGCCAAGACCAAAGAGCTGTCCAAAGACACTAGAGACAAAATTGTACACCTCCACAAGGCTGGAAAGGGCTATGGGGAAATTGCCAAGCAGCTTGGTGAAAAAAGGTCCACTGTTGGAGCAATCATTAGAAAATGGAAGAAGCTAAACATGACTGTCAATCTCCCTCGGACTGGGGCTCCATGCAAGATCTCACCTCGTGGGGTCTCAATGATCCTAAGAAAGGTGAGAAATCAGCCCAGAACTACACGGGAGGAGCTGGTCAATGACCTGAAAAGAGCTGGGACCACCGTTTCCAAGGTTACTGTTGGTAATACACTAAGACGTCATGGTTTGAAATCATGCATGGCACGGAAGGTTCCCCTGCTTAAACCAGCACATGTCAAGGCCCGTCTTAAGTTTGCCAATGACGATTTGGATGATCCAGAGGAGTCATGGGAGAAAGTCATGTGGTCAGATGAGACCAAAATAGAACTTTTTGGTCATAATTCCACTAAACGTGTTTGGAGGAAGAAGAATGATGAGTACCATCCCAAGAACACCATCCCTACTGTGAAGCATGGGGGTGGTAGCATCATGGTTTGGGGGTGTTTTTCTGCACATGGGACAGGGCGACTGCACTGTATTAAGGAGAGGATGACCGGGACCATGTATTGCGAGATTTTGGGGAACAACCTCCTTCCCTCAGTTAGAGCATTGAAGATGGGTCGAGGCTGGGTCTTCCAACATGACAATGACCCGAAGCACACAGCCAGGATAACCAAGGAGTGGCTCTGTAAGAAGCATATCAAGGTTCTGGCGTGACCTAGCCAGTCTCCAGACCTAAACCCAATTAGGGCTGGGACGGTATGGATTTTTTCTTACCGCGGTTGAAAAGCAAGAAATTCCCGCGGTATTGCGGTAAACCGCTTTAAACCTCAACCCCCCTCCCCACCCTCCCCCAGTTTTTTTTCTGTGACGTCGCGGCTGGAACAACAAACAAATTTGGCGATGATGATCTCAGGTACTGTTTATGTGCTTTATTTAATGTTAAAAGCATGCAATGTGACTTTGAATATCGTTTAGTGCTCCAGCTTTGTAGCTGTAAAAGCAACAATGGATAATTCACCTCAGATCTTGAAATTAAACAAATGGAAACAAGAACGTTCAAACTGTGAACATACAAGTGTTTTCTTTGGCAAATATTGTTTTAGTAACTCAGTAGCCTATGTATTTTTAATAATGTTTAAATGGTGTAATATTTGTGAATTTAATTATGTAGCCTACTTATCCATTTTCTTGCAAGTGCCGTCAAGATTCCTCTCTGGTGCTGTGAGTGTGCACTTGCCGCGACTCCGCGAGGGTTAACAAATGCGGTCTTCACGTGAGAGAACTGTGTTAAATAAGCACGTGCAATTAAAAGTTGAGGTCCTGCTTTTACTTTTTTTTTATTTACGGTGCGGCTTGGACGCGGCGTCCGTCGAAAATAGACTAGGCGCCTATCTTTAGCGAAGCGGCGCGGAGAGAGCTTCTGAAACGCGCCGCGTCGTGGCTGTTGTAAACACAAGCATTGACTAGAGTGGGCGCGATCAGCTCCGGGAGCCGCGTCGCAGCAGTAACGTGCCACAGGGGTTATAGTCAATAGCCTACAAATGGAATGTTATTATGTGTCGTCATGGAACAACTTGCGAACGGTCAGATTTGCTCCATCTTTTGATGATGGTTTGTTTAGAAAACCTTGAATCCATGTAAGACACAATGTTATTAGACACAATCCATGTCATTAGAATCAATGAATCTATGTCATTAGACACATAACGTGAACACGTGAAGGCCAGTGTGTTTTTTTTTTTTTTTTTTTTGCGGTGATGACGGTGACAAGCTCAGACCCGCGGTAGGCGTCACGTGACCGCGGTATTGCGGTAATGCGGTAACCGTCCCAGCCCTAAACCCAATAGAGAATCTTTGTTTCTCAGCGACAGCCCAGAAACCTGACTGATCTAGAGAAGATCTGTGTGGAGGAGTGGGCCAAAATCCCTCCTGCAGTGTGTGCAAACCTGGTGAAAAACTACAGGAAACGTTTGACCTCTGTAATTGCAAACAAAGGCTACTGTACCAAATATTAACATTGATTTTCTCAGGTGTTCAAATACTTATTTGCAGCTGTATCATACAAATAAATAGTTAAAAAGTCATACATTGTGATTTCTGGATTTTTTTTTTTTAGATTATGTCTCTCACAGTGGACATGCACCTACGATGACAATTTCAGACCCCTCCATGATTTCTAAGTGGGAGAACTTGCAAAATAGCAGGGTGTTCAAATACTTATTTTCCTCACTGTATATATATATATATATATATATATATGTATATGTATATGTATATGTATATATATATATATATATATATATATGTGTATATGTATATGTATATGTATATATATATATATATATATATGTGTATATATATATATATATATATATATATATATATATATATATATATATATATATATATATATATATATATATCGTCGCTGTCCGATGAAAACCGCGTATGTCCATTTTGCAGATTTTGAGATTTTTCGACAGATAGAATGTCCAGGTTCATTTCCGTATACAGTATGCTTCACATATCTAAATGACCAATGAAAAGTTGTGAAATCATGTCATCTGATTTTCACGTATATCCATTTGGTGTCAAAGCTGTCAATCACGCCGCGTATCTCCCACCCTGTGGAGGCCTCTCGCCGGTCTTGTGAAGTTTCATCTTAAGCGTCTCTGGAAGCTCAGCATTGGATAGCCGAGTAACACTGTGAGGTAAAGTATCAGCAAACGTTTATTTTTGACAACTGTTCTCAAGTTTAAACAAAGACTGTGCAAACAAAGTATCTGTCTAGCATTGCCATGTCAGTGTATTGATTCATTGTCCCTTCATAGTTTGCAAGAGACATTTAATAAACTGAGCGTATTTAATAAACTGAGACGTAGGCTATTTAATAAACTGAGCGTAGCCTATTCATCTGTCAATATGAAACGCGACTTGGCCATTCTAATTAATGATCGGAAGAACGCGTATCGACCACCGTTACTGTAAAATATGCACGTATGTCCATTTAAACTCGATTTTGGTCAAATGTGGATTATATCATTACACTGGCAAGAATATGGTTACATTTAAAGATGCCGTACCAAGTATGACAGCGCTAAAAAACACAGTAATTTCAAAAGCAGTTGAACGTAGCGTTGTCATACTTGGTACGGCATCTTTAAATGTAACCATATTCTCTTTCCATTCGTTATGACGTTATGAAATGAAATTGGAATAAAAACATGAAGCCTAATGTTTGGCGTGTTTTGCTTTTCAAACGCGCAACGTGAGTGACTCAAATTCACAGCGCGTGCAGAGAACATATTTCAACATGTTTCTGTCTATATAGCCTATATATATATGTATATAACAATGTCAAGTTTATGCAACAATAACATGCTTACTATTATAAGTGGACATGTCTTACCTTAAAAATCTTTCTCACAATCAAATCGTGTTCTTCTAATTCTTCCAAGGTAAACAGCACAAACACAGTCTTCCAAACTCAATGAAAAGCAGAGGAATACTGAAGTCTCTGATTCATTGTTTTTGAGGTAATGGCCGTTTACAGGTCTGCGGTTCTCCACGTGGACCATTTGCATGCCAATCGCTTGTGCGCATGTGGGTGTGGTCACATTAGAGCTAATGAGCTCTATGTCTTGGTTACGTATGTAACCCTCGTTCCCTAAAGGAGGGAACTGACGACTGATTGGGATCACGCTTAGGGAGCCTGTAATCTTCGAGTATTGTTAAAACGAGCGAATTGCATCACACGCTCAGCTCCGCAACGCGGGTATAAATAGGGAAGTTGGCCCAGAAGAAACACTAGAGCGGGGCATGTGTTCGCGAGCGAAGGCGAGTCTTGACCTCAACACCGAGATGATCATATTCCCCCAGTGGGAACATGAGTCATCCACAAGAGCTGCTTCAGCGTGCTGTAAGCCCAAACACGTGATGCAGCTATTGTGACCGTCAGAGGGGGACAGAGCCCTACCACACCCAGAAATGCACGGTTGGAATGGCATCTTGAAAAAGACGCAAACACACCCGTGTTGCTCTTCAGGAAATGGGACCCGTCACCAGTGCCGGAGCACACAGGAATAACACTGTACAGTGAAGCACTCACTACTTCCGCCCTCAACCGGCCGTCAACAAACACTCTTGTAAATGAAATGCCATTAAAACAGCAGTTGAGAGCTTTAGTAGCTTGCAAGTCGTTGTAGAAACACCAGCACCTTCTTCAAACACCATTCTTCCAGAAGAACACCGACACACTCGCTCGTTGTAACACACCAACACTCTTCAGAGATATCGACACCGATCGACTCAGAAGCGAAAGACAACTAGTGCGTGCATCCACTTCCGTATTTATACTCTCGCTGCGGTGCGGAGCATGTGATGTGCATTGGCTCGTTTTAACAGTACTCGAAGATTACAGTCTTCCTAAGCGTGAACCCGTCGAATGTCAGCGATTGAAAGCGAACACTTGTTATATTGGCTTACCATGATTCAAAATAAGAGACAAAAAAAAAAAAAACGGTTTGGAAAATGCTGTACATGTGCATGATATATCGCTCATTACATTTTGTATATTTTGAACACAAAAAAAGTTACGGACTGCAGCATTAACAGTCATTTGTCTTTATGAACGTTTTAAAGCATCAGATCTAATGATACATTCGTAATTTGAAGTGACTTTCAGAAGGTGATTTACTCTATTTTGGTTGCTATACCGGAGACATCAGTGTTTATACTTGAACTATAAACTTTTATCTCAGTACTTCTGTGATCATTTGAATATTTGTAACAGAAATATTGATACTGTGTGAAAAGACTGTGAAAGTGAAGCTGTTTCATACCTATATATTCACAACTGCTCTCTCTGGGTGAGCGACAGAGAAAACAGATTTGAATGTTCCAGTGTGATTTATTTATTTATTTTATTTTATTTTATTTTATTTTATTTATTTATTTATTTATTTATTTATTTATTTATTTATTTATTTATTTATTTATTTATTTATTTATTTATTTATTTATTTATTTATTTATTTCCAAAGTTTTTGTCATTAAGAAATAAAATCTTGTGGGTGTTGGAATCGAGATCAAGCTTTTTTTAAAGATTAATCATGCAGCTCTGCTGTCTTATACTCTCTCTCTGCGTTGATATCTGGCACAAAGAGTATATGAGTAGTGCAAGGGCTTTTCGGTGCATTCATTACTTTATTAATATTCAGTAGTAGTGAATACCCTCGCCCACCTGTCAAAAAATGATTGATTGACAGGTGCCCCGCCCCATCCGGTGACAGGTACCCGCCCCTTTTGGCATAGGATCAAAGGGGTCATCAGAGATCAACGGAGATCAAAGAAGATCAGAGAAGATCAAAGCAGATCAAAGGGGTTTGACAGAAAGTTTTGACCTATTGACAAGTTAGCCCTTGATCATGTAGTTTTTGACAGAAAGTTGAAGTCTTTTGAAGCTGTTTGAAGACACTGTGATTAAACAATATGTTATGGTGTCTGACAGAAAGTATTAATTGTTTGATGCCTTTTGATATTGACAGAAAGTGTTATAATAATACGTCATGGCTATGACAGCTAGTTTTGATATTGTTTGAAGTCTATTGAAGCCTTTTGAACATGACAGTTAGTGTGTGTTTTTGAAGTTGGTATCACACACGATCCTCCTATTCCTGAACGCATCCGGGCTATAATGTTGTATATATCAGACTAACTAAAGTTGAAAAACATTCTATTCTTTAAAAGTATATAAATTAATTGCTTATAATATAATATAAAATATAAAATCACAGAGCTCTCTCTCTCTCTCTCTTTTTCTCAGCTCCGTCTGACAGTCTCTGACTCAGAGGGTTGTATTCAGTGATCATTGTGAATGTTGTGTTGATTTCAAAGTATAATCTTAATGATATCTTTTAAAAATAAAAGATGTTTTAAATTAAATTCAATAAATTATAAAAATTCTTAATAAAAACAAATATTCTACATCGATGGTCTGTGGAAAAACTTGACTTGAACTTAAAGTATATTTTTTATTTATCATGTTCAATAATTCCTTAAGTTGTATCTGTGAGAAAATGACCACTTAAATCAAATCTTTAAGTTTGAATACATACGCACCTTCTATTTATCTTCTTAGAAGACTTATGTATGATATAAATGATTTTGTTTAAATTGAACCTAAGGTATAATTGTTATTAAACAATGTCTGTTCAAAAAACTTTAGATGGTTGAAAAACTGTACTTAGTCGTCTTAGATCTTATTGATACAAAAATATTTCAAACAGTATTTTTGTCCATACAACATGTTGTCAAAGTTTGTCACAATGTTTTGTTGTTGTTTTTAAGAAATCTGAGGACTCTACATTGCTCTTATTTAGACTAAGTTGTATCATTTGGAAAATCACCACACAATTATATTTTCATCTGTGGGTGGCTGAAGGATTTCCTTGTAGTTTGTGAGTCTCTGAGCTGATGTGTTTAAATCATGTGTCGTCTCGATCTGCCAGATCTCATGTTCTCTATTGATGGGGTCAGTCTCATCATTGATGATAAACAGTTCAGTGTAGATCTTGTTTAGAGAGACCGACTGTGCTGCACTTCCCTCCAAAGTCCTCGCACCGTCACGCAGCATTCTTGATTTCATCTCATTCCTTACATTCTGAAGAATTTCTAAAAATCAGGACAAAGTTGGATAGTCATATTATTAACAGGAGCATCACGCTTATATGCACAGTGTTCTACAACAAGAGATCTTACCATGTTCGTTTACCGAGGTAGAGTGAGACACCTGAAAAACAAAACAAAAAATACTCATACATAAATATATAACATACACAAATCATTTCTTAACTAAGCACCTGTTTCTTAAATGATCAGACACTCACCGCACTGATGTTAACATCACCATATATTGTGGTTTCTACCATGATTGGAGCAAATATTGTCCCACCATTTTTCTGGTCAATTGTGAAGTTAAGCTGATTAGGGATCTGAATTAATGGCTGTCCGAATGATGTAGAATTATTATTATTAGTATTATTATGCTGTTGATTTGTCATGTTTCCAGAATGTGTTTGAACACTCAGCGTTTGAACGTCACCATCTGTTAAAAAAAATTAACAATTAAATACACAACCAAAACCATGTCAACATTATAGTAAAGCTTATTGAAGATTGAGAAACATATTGACTACTAACAAAGTAAATTATAAATCTTTTCCTACGTTTGATTAATCTTTTTTCAGATTTTTTTCACTATGGACTTGATCCTTTTTAATGCTGTTTTCTCTCCATATTTATTCTGTAGTTCCTCTACTGTGTCTTCCAACCAGGGTTATTATAGTTTTGCATTTTTTATTAGTTTTTATTTTTATTTCGTTTTGAATTTTTGTTTTCAAATTCAGTTTAGTTTTAATTAGTTTTTAAAGTGGGTTTGCTAGTTTAGTTTAGTTTTTATTTTTTGAAAATGCTTAGTTTTTATTAGTTTTAGTGTTAGTTTTAGTCTTTTTTTGTAATTTGGGTTATTTGTCAGGGCCCACTCAGGGGCAAAATTCAAACAGGTCAGAAAAAGTATTGTGTAATAAAAACTCAACAAACCCATCATACAATTTTAGAAAAAAAATCACACCCATTGAAATTCCTTTACTTCTTACAAAATCCACACGCCGTACCAAAAATCTACACATCAGAATTCACACCCTATACTAATACCACAGCCGTACTATAGCCTGCTATAGTAATATAGTACTACATATAATATACTATATAGTAACCATACCCTACTCATCTGGATTGAAGCAGCAAACATTCCGTGTAAAAGTAAAAAAATTACATAACATATTTAATATTTGAATCACAGCTTAGGGAAGAGTGGGGGAAAACGCCCCCCTGGGGTAAAACGCCCCCCACCTGTTTTTCCCAAAATAACAACTAGAGGTAGGCTAGTTAAGATACATTTTTACTGTTGCTATGCACTTCGTTGATAACGGGGATATACAAATCTCTATGGAGAAGCTGACACCAGCGACATATTTGAAGAGAAGAGGATTACAGGGTAAATGCTATCATTTTCAGATATTAGTAAACAAGTGTTTAAAAGAATATTGTTCTTCAGGATATCGCAGTGATGTATGATAGATGAATAGTGAAGTCTGTAGTTTGAGATCATATGTTATTTATAAGGAATATAATTATATTTTAAAAATTATTTTTTTAAAAAAAAAAGTCATAGCTTGTGGGGTAAAACGCTCCCTACGCTGAGGGGTAAAACGCCCCCCAGGGGGAATAGTTTCTCTCTATCATAATTACTATAATAACATATTTCTGTTTATCAAATATTTTGTTTTACACTTAATGCAGTATAACTAGGTGGTAAAATCAAAATATTTGAACAAAACATGAAAAAATTACCTCAAGTGAGCATTAGCGAAATTTGGCTATTTTGGACATTCCTGAAATAAATATTAATATATATACATGTTGATACATTACTTGCCTTTTACGTTTAGAGATTAAAAACTATTGTCTGTTAATTTTGCTGTTGATCTATGAAGCAAACTGGTTGGTAAGAAAGGGGGCATTTTACCCCACCTTGGGGGGCGTTTTACCCCACCGCTGTGTACAAAAATATTTTCAGTCAAAATACTAATTAATTATAAAGGCTGAGCAATTTTAATATTTGGTGAATAACTCCTGCCATAGTCACTCAAACCCGGGATGGCAATTCTAGTCACATTTATGTTTTGTTTCACTGTAATGTCACATTTTCCTTAAGGGGGGCGTTTTCCCCCACTCTACCCTATATAGTGTTTTGACATCGACAACCACAACCAAAAAGTGCATTTTACCTCAAACTTGCGACTAGTTAACTTTCTAAAGAAGGCGCAATCACTTCTCGGGTCGACATTAACACACTGACAAAATTATATTCAAATTTAAAATATTTTTATACCACTTTTTAATGTGTGATTGTGTATAGGTGTTCACGAGATAGAGATACCAACCTTTCGCGAACTTGCTTTCAACGTCGAACGAACACTCGTTCTCATGGAGACGCGGTGTGCACGGAGGGGAGGGGCTGTGTGTGTGTGTGTGTGTGTGTGTGTGTGTGTGTGCGTGAGCATGTGAGAGATGAGTGACAGAGAGACGGAGGGAGAGCAGGAAATGCAGCTGAACAATACGCTGCGTGTTTTAAATAGCGTTAAAAAATGAAAGACCTTAACAAAGACGAAAACTAAGGACATTTACTTTATAATTTTATTTTATTTTAGTTAGTTTTGCCAAACACACATTACAGTTTTAGTTAGTTATCGTTTTTTTGTAATGCCTCGGTTTTATTTTTATTTCAGTTAACGACAATGTTTTTTCCCACCTAGTTTTCGTTTTTTCGTTCGTTTTCGTTAACGATTATAACCTTGCTTCCAACCTCCCTGTTGTTCTTCTCCAGCTGTGTTAACCAAAGACAAACAGTTAGAAGAATAAAATATATGTACAATAGCAAAAATAAAGTTGGTCATTAGTTGTTAGGGTTAGATACACCTGCAGACGTATTCATACACCTGTTCACCTGTTTTCATTTAGCATACACCAGAGTTCAAACATTCACTTTTTCAAAGGCCGAATGATTACGTGGTCAAAATTTCTCTTTTTAACATAAGAGTTAAAAAATTTACACGAGTCACGACGCATTGCATTATGCACCTAACCTGCCGGCTGATGAAGTATTTATTACATCAAGAAAAAATGAATACAACACACTGCACTTGGATGAATACATTTATTAGATTTATTTAATAATATTACCAGTTCCATATGATCTTTATTAAAAAATAAGACAATAAATGATTTTATTTTTTAAATTTGACTGCATTCTTGTCCATTTCTAAATGTTTACTTTTTGATTTATGAATTATAACAGACTGATGGGAAAAAACATTATTTTGCTGTTCGTAAGTGCATAATATCACCTGCTCAAGTACTTCTTGATGAGTTTCTTCTGTATTAAACAGCGAATCTTCTCAGTCAGATCGTCGCAAGATCTCAGGAATCCTCTCACACTCGTGTTCACGCGCTCCATCGCTGCACTTGTGTGTGTGACTCGAACGATTCAAACTTCCATAAAGCGCGCCAAAACAGCAGCGCGGAGATGTGACGTCACGTGTCGAGCGGGCATTTGTAAAAAGCACTTCAAAAAATATTTACATTAACTCCCGTCTTCAGCATCTGATGATTCCCGATATTATAGTTACTTTATGACTTTGTTTTTCGGTTCAGCATTTAATATCAAATTAGAGGTTATGGTTTTATTGTTTTACACTTCTCAAGCGATTTCTGTTTGCTTTAAACAAGCGACTTTTTATTAAAATTTTTAGATTTGAATTTTGTCCATCTGTTTAATACAGATGTGAATTTGCTTGATCATTTCAATGCTAAAAATTCTAGTTTTTATTAAACCAATGTGATTCGACATTAAGTAGGCTAATTGTTGAGTATGATCTGAAATATTTAATCTTTTAAATCATGTAGTTTTTTAATTATTCAAAATATTTTTATTTAATACCTCCTAAAGCTCGCTTTTCAAATGTGTGTTGCAACTGCGGTAGCCGTTATGTGCCAAGAAGCTATGACAACATGTCTTCCAATAGCACTTCATCAAGTTGAATTGTACATGTTCTACTGTTATGCTGCCTATATAATGATTTACACAACCAAGCAATGAAAAAAAGCTTGTAATTTAGACTGTAACTTTGACTTACCTGTCGAGAAGAAAGCAGGCAACTTCAGCATCCCTTTCAAAGTCTTTCTCCTTCATTAGCTCTTTCCACCTGGGAAAAGCTATCCCGATATTTATTTACATCCCGATACATTTTTTTTTTTTTGCTTTTTGGCCACGAGGATTCCTTCTTCTGTGGCTCGGCATAAGTATGATCCAGCATTATATTGTCCCGTGCAGTGCAGCCTTTTCAAATTTGCCGGGGTCAGTATCAACGCCTCCCATATAGTCTAGCGGTTAGGATTCCTGATTTTCCCCCACCAGACTGGTCCCAAAGACTGGGCCCAGACTGCCGGTATGGGAAGACTTTTTTTTTTAAATATATTGCCAACAAAATTCAAGTTATTCAAGATCATCAATAATCATTTTTAGTTATTCATAGTCTTAGAGGCCTACACGAACTGCAGAAACAAGCAGAAGATGCTCATAAATGCTGTTTCAGTACTGAATCATTTTTACAAATACAATTATATTGAATTCAGAAAATTTCACTATGGAATATTTACTTTATCTATCATAATTTCGATTTAGTATGTCATCATTTAAACTTTTCATCTCATAATTATGACGCATAGTCATAATTTTAATTTCAACTTTTAAGTCATAATTACTTAATTCAGAATTACAATTTTTGTCAATTACGCCTTTTTAATGTAATACTTAAAACATTTTTAAGTCATAATTTGGTAACACTATTTTGATGGTCCTTTTGAACATGCTGTTGACTATAGTAGTGTTGCAACTGCATGTCCACTAACTCGCTTGTGAGAGTCAGAGTGTGTAAAGTAAACTCTCATTAGTGTTAGTAGAGTATTAGTAGACCGGTTAGGGTTAGGGTTAGAATAAGTTGAGATATAGTTGAGTTACTTATAGTCAGTAGAATATCTATTGGGCAGCATCACAATAAAGAGTTAGCAGATATTACGCACAGTCTATTTTTTCCAGATGTTTAAATGACAAAATACCATTTTTTCAACCGAGTGAATCTACACATGAGAGACCTTCAGAAGTCATAACTTCAGGGGTCAACGGTTTAGGTCAGTTGTCGAAAACACTACATGTGTAAGGTAGTTTTCCAGATTTTCCCCCATAATCAAATACTGTATTACACTTTTCAAAGGATAATCTAGCTTTAAAGTTAGAATAAAAAGTTAAAAACCAAACATATCTTCATACCTGTTGTGTTCTGACACAAGGCCATTAACTTGTTCTTTTTGTTTTATAAATGTATTTTGCTTATTTCTACAAATATCAACCTGAAAAATATGGACTTAATACAGGATTAAACAAGATAATCATGCTACCCAATACGTCTGACACAACATTTTTAAGAAAAAACAGTGCTTTAAAATACAACTAAACCATGATAACAGATGATTTTGACAGTCCAACATAAATGCATGTTGATTACTGAGTTTCAGGCATAGTGCAATGTTCGAGAAATCTAATATCGGTGTAATCTTTGCGAGGTCTCACTCACAACGCACAACTTTGTGTTGGGTGATCCAGGCATACCTTTACTAAAATAAAATATTATGGAAGTCATTTACTCAAAACTTACTCAAAATTATACCATATTTTATTTATTAATATTATGGCTTCATGTTGATTTAAAGTTTTTGTTTGTTTGTTATTAACTAATACCTTTATCTTTTAACTAACATCCAGCACAAAATTAAAGAGATGTATGAGCTAAGGATGTCCTCTGACCCCAAATATACAGTTAGGCTAGATATTATTCTACTTAGAATGTGTGTAAATAGTTGTGCTTAAATCTTTGGGTGTATTTTTACACACCATAGTGATGCAAAGTTCCACATCCTATGGACTAACTTTCAAACATAATCTTATTCTTTATCTTTAAGATTCAAAAGACCAAATCACTAAGAAAAGAGGGTTGAAAAGAGCCGTTTATAATAAAAAGTTTCCAAATTATGGTTTTATTACTCCACTAGATTTAGTCATCTTGTCCAGATAGCAGACAACACTGTTTCACATTTTGTATGTTGGACTGTATGTGTTTTAGGAGAAGACGTTTCTTTGAGAGCCGTCAACATTCAGTGTTTACTGAAATAAATGACCATTAAGAATTTAAGTGATAGTCTGACTAAATTGATACTTCATTTAGTGCAACTTTCCCTCTATCTACGAATCACACTAAGTGCATGCTGTTTTACACTTAAACTATTACAACAGAATCACATCTGACTATTGCACCGAGAGAGCCATATTCACTAAAGCTTGAGGCTGTTAAACAAAGTTCCACACTTTGGTAAAAAACCTGCTGATAAAATTGCACAAAAGTAAATTCTAGAGGTCACCTGGGTTAAAAGTAAATGCATCATCATGAGCCATTTAAAACAAATACAGAAAAGCCACTATAGTGATCAGTTTTGGCTTTGTCAATTACGCTGTTTACATCTGGTTTTTGTACAGTTTGCAAAAAGTATATAGTCTCCGAGCGTAGTCAAACATGTTCATATAGTATTTTATGAAAAACATGAACAAATATTGCATAAAGATAATTAAATGACGGTCCTTCTAGTATGAGAGTGTTTAAGACACTTTTAGAGCATCTTTCTGCTATGTCTACGAAACATCGATGTGAAAGATGAGTATTGCTGTTTTTTCTGTTACATATTACACTTCAAACTCATCTAACTATTACACTTATTTTGTTATTATTACACAGTTATTTTGTTTGTGTGTGTGTGTGTGTGTGTGTGTCGCTAAACAACAGTTAAGCTAATGAATTACAGTTGATATGTGGTATTTTTATGTGAAAGGAGGGTTGATTCATTTTTTATTCTGTCCACACCAATACTTTGAGTTTTAGGCATCTGTCTTTTAGGCTCGATCCAGAAAACAGACGTTGTGTTTTATGTCTTAATAATTGTTCTTCTTTTTATGATCTTCTTTTTATTCGGCATAATAAATGCCGAAATGTTTTAACATATCGTAAATTTCAATGGTTAGATAAATCATCTAACTATTATATCTAACAATCAAAAGTTATATGTGAAACAAGCTCAGTCGCATTAGAGTTGGATTCTTGTTTATATTGAACATTGTTATTGAACCGCATGTTTAACAGCGCTATTGTTCTCGGCCTCATCAAAGTTTTCACCGGAGCATACCGACTCTGAAACAAGACCAAATATTAGCACGTAACATTTTGGACACCTTTGTTTTTAGGCATCTTTGATTTTGTTTGCATTTCTTCTGAAACAACCTGTTTTGAAATTGTTTAACAATTTTTAACATCACTAGCGTAACACTTATCGTATTGCCGGGTGTGATTGTAATGTTTTGTATGGCGTTTTCTTTACACTTTCCCCCGGATATCTGTTTTCTACAGTTAGTTGTAATGTTAGTGAACTCTGTCTTCTCTTTGTTCATATACGACAGTATTCACATGAATTGGTTTGATTTGATAAAATTATGGTTTAAACCATCATCTTCATGTGAGACATTTACATTATATTATTATACCGTCCTAGTTTTTAAATAGCGCTAAAATGTATATTTTTACCCTTTATGCGGATATAGAATGCCGCACAAGGTTCTCTGAAATATCTTATTGTGTAAAACATCTATGTAGATCTAGCTATGTTTTTAAAAATACCGTGAAACAAAGACAAGAATCTTTCTATAAGCGACCCTCAAAATCTGTGCATACAACAAAACACATGTAGGTGTACGATGATTTATCAGAAAATTACTTTTGTTTGAAGAAAAACTTAAATCAGCTGGTGCTTGATAACTTTTGAAGTTATTAAAAATGGTAATGATGTGTTTAATGCAATATTGATTTTAATTTTAACTCAATGCGCTAAAGGTCTATGAACTTTAACATCTTAATAGTTAACTTAAAGCATGCGCAAAATGAAATAGATCCTAACTACTTTCTAAATGTTTGTTACAGAACTTGCATACAGAACTCACCCATGCATATGTTTAATCAGATTTTGTAACTGGATTGAGTAAAAATAATAAACTTCTCTCTGGTGGCATATGCATAACTTCTCCATGACGCTACTTCTGTTGCATCGTGACTATAATTTACATAGTTATTTATGGCTTTCCTGATGACGACACCCGTACATCCTACGCAACAGGGTGGGCGAGGGGGCGGACCCCAATCGCCGTCCTGATAAATATTTCAGGACATCGCACGCTCTAAGCTCTACTCTAGCTCTACTAGCTGTGCTACTGCATCATCTCATTGATCAAAAGTTGAAGGACTGTCAAAGCCCGCTTCAACATTTGTCTGAACCTGACGCAAACTACGCTCCTGACCCAAAAACACAAACCCTGGACGACTGTACCGCAAGGACTCACTCAGGAGATTCCAGGAACATTCCAGGAACGAAAAGCATCTTTCATCATTGAATAGTGGACTATTCGAAAAGTTGAAAAAATGGCGACGCAAAAACGGTTGGAGAACGACTCCACGTTGAGTTCTGGCGATGTGGGGCACAAGTATCATCCGGCGTGTGAGTGCGCCACGGGCAAAGAGTGTCCTTTAAGAGCTACGCTAGACTCTATGTTTAAAGATAATTTTAGAGGCCAAATGGTTGGCTTGATGCACAGGATCATCGATGCTGCCTGTGGTATGAAAAACGATTGTGCACAGGATACCAAACGTGTGACAAATCTCAAAAATGAAATGGATGTCGTAAGAGGCCTGACAAATTCATGGACTGATGTAATGCCCATGTTTTCTAACGGCAAAGAGCCGAACGGCGTAATCCTCAGAAAAGTTCTGGATGTGTTGCGTGCATGTGCACGAATTCGAAATCACCGAGATACTCGCTAGTTGTACTTTTGTAACGGATCTCTGTGTGTCACTGCTGTCAAAAAATGCAAAAACTGACATTGGTGAATTAGTTGAAGGTCTGGTCAACTATATCCTACCTAGAGCAAGACATGATAGCCTGCAGAGATTTTCTATTCTGGTTAGACCATCTGTAAATGTCATTATTGTTTTACTTTATGTACTGCCGATCTATCATTTTCTTCACTACTTCAATGTATACTCGAAAGTATAATGTTGAAATAAAAAAATTACAAACATTTCTGTTGTGTTAATGTCTGAGCTCATAAAAATAGTATTATAATAGTATACATGATAATAATAATAATATTTAGAATAATTAAAAATACTACATGATTTAAAAGATGTTTTCTGCATTTGAATTACTGTATTCCCGAGGTGGCAACCATTTCCATTCCATGGATGCGCTGCGCCACGGACCACAGAGGCACATCGCGTCTGTGAAATTGTGTGGTGATTTTTCAAATGATACAACTAATTTGCCCGCTGTGTACAGAACAGAAAAAAATCCTTTTCAGGCCAAATGGAGGAGCAGCACGGCATTCAGCAACCTGGCCCTCTCCAGTCCCATTTCCTCCCGTGGAGTTTAGGATATGTCTCACCAGCGACCTCCAACTTGTCACAATCCTGGCATGCGTCGGGAACAGGAACTCCTTGACACCTTTCAGAATTGGACTCTTGCTACAGTAACTCCAGCTGAGCTTGCCAAAAGTGGTTTCTACTACCTTGGCCAGGGCGACAGAGTGGCTTGCTTCAGTTGTGGAGACCAGCTTAGCAACTGGGAACCGGGAGATCGTGCAGTATCAGAGCACCAGAGGCATTACCCCAACTGCCACTTCGTTCGAGGTGACCGTGCACAGAGCCGGATTATCCATAAGGGCACTTGGGCAGGACCCAGGACCCAGGGGCACCAACCATTCACAACCACTAGGGGGGCACCACATGACACAAGCTTTAAAAATATTTTTCGTAAATTGTTATATTATTAACTTGAAATTCTTGAAAGACCATACATAACTCGTTTATGAACACTAATTTAACAATAATAATAATAATAAAAAATTATAAATAAATAAAGATTACATGACCACTATCACTCCCCCCTTCCCTCCCCAATCTGTCAGAGTTGAGTTGGTCCACAACAAGTACGCGCAAATGTGTCTTTTTTTTTTTACGGCTACAGAAAATGAATCTAAATCCTAAATGGACAGATGTCAATCGAGTGGTTTTGCAGTTGTTATATATGTGTTAAAGATTTTATTTTGGATGTGTTCATTGTGATTATATTGGATGGGTTTATAAAAGTTTATAAAATTGAAAGGATCTTTGCTTGGTGCATTTGTAAACAAATCTTGTCTATTTCTAAATGTAATCGCGTGCATCGCTGATGATTATAGGCTACTGTCCGTGTGTTGAAAAAAACTTTGATTAAACACACTCGCAACCAAAGCGGAGACGTTACAGCGTTGCTAGTGGCACTGAGCGGAGTTTTGCCGCTCTGAGGTATAGTGCCCAGGGGCACCACACTGTCTTAATACGGCCCTGACCGTGCAGATAATGTACCTTTATCTGGTGGCGGCCTTTCCAATGGATCTAACTCGGCAATGCAACAGTGTGAAGAAAGGTTGCTCACATTTGTCAACTGGCCCTCAAGAATAACTGTTCGACCAGACCAATTGGCTAAGGCTGGTTTTTACTATGTTGGTCGTAATAATGACGTGAAGTGCTTTTGTTTTGATGGTGGACTCAGATGTTGGGAGTCTGGTGATGATCCATGGGTAGAACATGCTAAGTGGTTTCCAAGATGTGAATACCTGTTGCAAGAAAAGGGCCAAGAGTTTGTTCATCAGATTCAAGCAAGATTTCCAAGACTATTTGAACAGCTATTGACTAATGGAGACAGCAACTCAAGAGAATTTGTTGATCCACCTGTTGTACACCTGGGTCCTGGAGAAGAACGTTCAGAAGATGCAGTGATGATGAACAATCCTGTGGTGAAGCAAACCGTTCAAAGCAAAATCCTCGCAAGTGGAGAAAATTACGAAACCGTTCAAGAGTTGGTGTCTGATTTACTAAGTGCAGAAGATGAGAAGAGAGAGGAAGAGCGAGAAAGTAAGTTTCTTACTTTTCTTAAGAAACATCATCTTGCCATGTCACAGCACCTAAAAAGTGTGCAGAGCTTAATGGACCATCTTCTAGAGGAGAACGTCATCTCACAGAAAGAGTATGGCATTATTCGTAACTGCACTACAGTCAAGCAGCAGACAGAGGTCTTCCGCAACTGGATCAAGAAGAATGATGTCTACCTGCTAAGAAAACTGATGGCCCAGACAAATGAAGCTGCATCACCGAGTCAAGATCTTTCAGACTTGTCTATGGAGGAACAGTTAAGAAGACTTCAAGAGGAGCGCACATGCAAAGTTTGCATGGATAAGGAAGTGAACATTGTCTTCATCCCCTGTGGTCACCTAGTTGTGTGCAAAGAATGTGCACCTTCTCTGTGCAAGTGCCCCATATGTAGAGGCTTGGTCAAAGGCGCTGTCCGTACTTTCCTATCATAAAGTGAAGATATTGATCATCCAAGTAAACACAACTTAGTCTAAATAAGAGCAACGTAGAGTCCTCGGATTTCTTAAAAACAACACAACAACAACAAAACATTGTGACAAACTTTGACAACATGTTGTATGGACAAAAATACTGTTTGAAATATTTTTGTATAAATAAGATCTAAGACGACTAAGTACAGTTTTTCAACCATCTAAAGTTTTTGAACAGACATTGTTTAATAACAATTATACCTTAGGTTCAATTTAAACAAAATCATTACAGTAATCTTCTAAAAGATAAATAAAAGATATGAATTTATTCAAACTTTAAAGATTTTTTCAAGAAAGAAAGTTAAGAGCTTTAAACTTCAGACTAAAACAATCTTTCATTTTAAAAGATCACATTTAAACTTTTACGATTATGCTTTGAAATAAATTTAGTACGAACAAAACTTTGGCTCTGGAAAGGACCTTATAAGCAGCCTATCAATAAGACAGCCTGATGGTTCACAGTTTCTAAATGGTTTCATTGTTGCTCTCTCGTCTCTGTGAGGGTCTGGAACATTTATTTCACACTGTAGTTTATCTCTGAAGGATCTTGGGCTGTTTTGTTTATGACAACTTAAACTATTTGCTTTTTGGATTGTTTGTTAGCGTTGCATAAAGAACTACTTCACCTCTCTGGAAATGTAAGGTGTTTTTATTTAGCTAAAACTTTGTTTACATTTTTTAAATACATTTTAGTAACACATGTTATTATTCATTGGTTATATATTTTATTAATAATTTAATTTAAAATAGAGATTAGTTCATTTTTTAGAACCATGTGTGTGCGCGCAAAACAGCTTAGAAATGATATTAAATTATTTATTTATTTTATAGTTTTCTGTGATGGTCGTGTTTAGGTGTACGGGATAGAATATGCAGTTACGGTACAAAAATCATTATGGCTATGAAAAGCCCCCACCATAAAAATTGAAACCCCCGCATGGACAAAAAAATGCTGATTGAATCTTTTCATATAAATGAGATTTAAGACGAATAAGTACAGTTTTTCAACAATCTAAAGTTTTTGAACAGACATTGTTTAATAACAATTATACTTTAGGGTCACCGTTAAACAAAATCATTACAGTAATCTTCTAAAAGATAAATAGAAGATATGAATGTATTCAAACTTTTGATCATATAAATAAGATCATATTTAAACTTTTACGATTATGATTTGAAATAAATTTAGTGTGAACAAAACGTTGGCTCTGGAAAGGACCTTATAAGCAGCCTATCAATGGGACAGCCTGAGGGTTCACAGTTTCTAAATGTTTTCATTGCTATGTGGTCATTTTCTCACAGATACAACTTAAGGAATTATTGAACATTTCACAGGTGTGAGATGACTTTTGTGACTCTCTAAAAATGTAAGGTGGTTTTATTTATATATTTATTTAGCTAAAACTTTGTTTACATTTTATTTAATTATTTATTTATTTCATTTTTGAAAATGTACAAATGTAGGTTTCTGTGATGGTCGTGTTTAGGTGTACGGGATAGAATATGCAGTTACGGTACAAAAATCATTATGGCTATGAAAAGCCCCCACCATAAAAATTGAAACACCCGCATGGACAAAAAAATTCTGATTGAATCTTTTCATATAAAGCCCCTTTCACACAGAGATTCCGGAAAATACACGGATAAAGTGACCCGGGATTTGACCCGGGTTCGTTTGATTTTGGTTCATTCACACTGCCAGTGATTTTCCGGAATCAGAGTGCGTTCACACACAACCCGTAAAAATCCCGTAAAGACATGTGACATCGATGTGACTAATGTCTCAGCAACGTCTTAAGTTTGCTTATGAGCTGCGATTTCTCTCTCGAGAAACCACGCTTGTGCATTTTTTTCTCTGATTCGATCATAAACTTGCGCATTACGTACCGTTTCACAGCTGGCAAACGGTCCCGGCTTCAGCGTCATCACTACGACACGGCATTATTACGGCTTTTGTTCACACAGGGTTAACCGGGTCAATAGGTCAAAACTTTCTGTCAAAAACTACATGATCAAGGCCAACCTGTCAATCAAAAGTCATACTAACTGTCAACCTGTCAATCAAAAGTCAAAACTAACTGTCAAACCCCTTTGATCTGCTTTGATCTTCTCTGGTCTTCTTTGATCTCCTTTGATCTCCCTTTGTTCTCTGATGACCCCTTTGATCCTATGCCAAAAGGGGCGGGTACCTGTCACCGGAAGGGGCGGGGCACCTGTCAATCAATCATTTTTTGACAGGTGGTGAAGGGTATTCACTACTTTCATGAAGTGATACGTTGCTATTATAGGATAAGCTCCCAGCACTTCGCCCACACATCACACCAGAACCGTTTTCGGGAACCGAAACTTAGGAATGTCGCATGGTTCCGGTATTTTTTTTTTTTTTTTTAACACTACCGGTTCTGTATAAAAACCGATTCTCAGTTCTCAACCCTACTGCTGTGAGAGTTTAGATGAGACTTTAAATTTGTGGTGATTCTCAATCACAGAAAAAGCACAATAAAAATGACAGCAGTGAGAAAACTTCAGAAAGCATCTGATCACAGGAATACATGTTTACACCAGCTCTTCAATTTGACATGCACTGACTATCAATTCCTCTTCATTAGAAGACCTCTTCATCTTCAAATAAGTCTTTATAGAGTTATAGAATTACATCTTTGTTGTTGTGGCTGTAGATAATAGGGATGCATTAGAATACAATGTGTTGGCTTAAACTGGAAATTTAGACACACAAGCTAAACTTCTCATTTAAAATTTTCCCTTTTTTTAGAATAAATAATTTGGTTAAAATTGTGTTTTGGTTTTCCAAATATGCATTGCATGTGTTGTTCAATGCAATATTGACTTTAAACAAACTCCACAAAATTTTTATATATTTTAATCGACATTCAATGCACAGAAAACTAATGATCTTAATCTCAAATTGGGCTTTTGTGAAAACCATATTTACCTTAGCTCTTCAAGTGAACACTAGTCCCAAACAAATAGGCCTTTTTATCTCTTCTGGCCTAAAATCGCACATTATCTACACTTCATAGGGTCAGAATTTTTAGAACACTCTTTCCTCTTTAACAGCTGTAACATTGCCCCCGGCATACATGGAAGTGATTGCAACTTTGATAACACTGTTAACATGGCAACAAGTCCTACGCACACAGTTGTTTGCATGACTTTCTCTTGCCAGAGCAGGCCGCATGCCAGCAATCCCACTACCAACGTTCCGACAGCTGCTCAGATGCCTCAATTTGTGTGACTAACATGTACCCAAATGCAGAGGATTGTGCTTGCATCTGGATTTACATGTACTGCTGCTCTGCAGGTTTGATGTTGGAGAACAGCATTTTTTTTTTACAGCACAGTGCTGCAAACTGGAGAAACACTCTGCTTAACGATACTGTCAGAAGGCTTTTCAATCTACAAATTGCCGTCATTTACCATGGATTTACTGTACACTGCATCATGGTATTGTGGCAGAAATGTGGGATATTCATACTGAATTTTATTATATGATTAATGTTGACATATTAAATGTATTAAAGGGGTAATGGAATATAATTACAGTATTTATTATGATTAAGCTATGGCATTTGTGCATTATACTAAATGTATTTTGAAGGGCTGCCGCCTAATAATCGGCTAAACGTTAGTCGACTAGAAGAGGCTTAGTCGACCACGATTTTATTAGTCGGTGAGTCACAGAAAAAAAGAAAAAAAATCCACAGGGAGTGGCGAGGTCACACAGTCTGTGAGGGACAGATCGTTAATGGCGGGTCCTTGTGGTAATTACAGTATGTCGTGCAGGAAATGTCAGTGATAAATGGGATGGATGCAATAGGGAATGCAGTAAACTCAGTTTATTAGATAAACACTGGTGCAAACAGCAGGCATATAGCCAGTGAGTCTTTGGTGCAGAAAGTCATTGGTGTCCTGGCAGCACTGATGCAGCAAACAATCAGTCCATAGCAAAAATCTGAAAACGTCAGAGCAGGAATAATCCAGACAGGAACAGGACTGAGGCACAAACTGAGGGCAGGAACACACGGCACAACAAACCCGAAACTTCTGACAACACCGAATAGAAAAGGCACAAGTTAATTAGTGTTGCGCTGATTAGGATCAGGTTTGTCCAATGATGACTCAATCAGTGCTTGCACAGAGAGAGAGAGAGCAACAGAGAGAGACAGCTAGAGTGAGTCAGTGAACCTGATAACCATCCACCGACCTCAAATATGGCTTATCAATTGAAACATGTAGGTAGCAACTTTACATGGCCACTCGCTCTAATGTTAACCTAGATAAATGCACTATTATTAGGCTCATATCCAAGTGTTTGAGTGGAGTGTGGAAGCTGAAGTATAGTGCGCTTAATTGACCATTCGCAAAGACCTGCCCCCTTTAGTTACTGTTGCTATATCCGACAAGCCATGCCGCTCTCACGCCACACGTTCTCACACAGTGAAAAATACATTATGGAGCAAAGAGGACACTGACAACGTGCGGAGTGCGGACAGACAGGACAGAGCAGGTTACTTCTGATAAGAAACAAAGTCTCAACTTTCAAATTTGGTCATTTTTTTTAAAAGAAATTAAAACAATAAATGCGATTTGTGGCTCTTTAATGTGTCCTGACAGGTCACTGTAGCGCCTTAGTTAAAGTGGCTCGTTAACTGATCATCTCTTCTTTCTAGTAACTGTACTTTTAATTTTGTACTCTCAAAATAACAACAAAACGTTGTGCTTTTGTAAAATAAAGAAAACAAACAGGATATGCTTTCTGCCGTCTCGGTCTCCCTGAACAGCAGTGCGTTACATAGTGTAAATGAACCAAAACAGCGTATACTTGCCTCACAAAGATAAGTATATCTGTAGAAAGCTTGAAATGTCTACTTAGTTTTAAACTAATCAATTTGAATCGAAAACATATACTCTCTGATTATGTAATTGTAATTACATATTTAAGTAATTAAATTAATGTTAGCGAGCAGTTAGTCGACTAATTACTTAAATGAATGACTACTAGTCGGCTTGAAAAATCTTTAGTCGGGGGCAACTCTAGTATTTAGGCTACTGTTTTTCAAACTAATACCATAGAAACCATATAGTTACATTTTACCATGGTAGTGAGGTGTATATCTAAATGTATGCTACTATGGAAGACCAGTGGTTAATTTTAATAAAACTCAAATATTTATATTGGTCAGAATATTTTAATTTGACCATATAAAAATGAAGTTGTTACAAGTTTTACAGATGTTACTGTTTTTGTTAACCCCCTGGGGTCGGCAATCGCACCGGCGCGATCACCTCGCTTATTTTCTTATCAGTGTAAAAGACACTTAAATAACTCGTCTATTTTTGTCATAAAGGCAAGTTTTATACATAATTAAAAAAAATTAATTTGTGTACACTCATAATAAAAACAAAATGTTCTGCTTTTCGTAAAATAAAGAAAATAAACATGATGCGCGTTCTGCCGTCTCTCTCAGTGTGAAGTTCATTCTGAAACGCGACAGAAAATAAACTAACTCAGCAAATACTTGCCACCCATATGTGAGAGATATGTTTGATAAAGCTTGAAATATCTATTTTTAAATTATGTAAGCATATTAAAAACAAATATTATTTAAGTAATCCATATGAAAGCAACGAGATGTACAGTTTCTCAAGCGCGTCCTCATTATCTCTAATGTGACCACACCCACGCGCACACGAGCGATTCAAATGCAAATAGTCCACGTGAAGGAACGCAAACCTGTTAACGCCCTTATTACCTCAAAATAAAGATTCAAACTTCATCATTCCTCTGCTTTTCATCGAGTTTGGAAGACATGCGTGAGTTTACACTGGATTTACCTCAGAAGAAGAAGAAGAATGCGATTTGAAGATAAGATTTTTAAGGTAAGAAATGCATTATCACTTATAATAGTTAGCGTGTTATTGTTGCATAAACTTCACATTGTACTAGTTGAACTGGTGTCAGACTAAAATGTATGAAATCGACCGAAACATGTTGAAATATGAACTATAGACAGGTAGGCAACTTTCAATGCTAAATAAATATACATGTAGGACATGTTTTAAGCTTCATAATATAAAACACAGCATGATATAAAAGTAGGCTAGTATGAGTGTTTACACTAACATAATATTATAATGTTTAGACCCGTGTTTACTGTTAAATACTGTGTTCGTGGATATCTGTTCAAACGTAGACGTTTATAATTGTGGTAACAATAATGTAAAGCATTGTAAGTTTAGGTCACTCACGCTGTGCATTTGAAAGCAAAACGCGCCAAACATTAGGCTACACGTCATAATGAATGATAACATTTGAAGTAACATATATATATGGATAATCCATATATGTTTCTCTAGTGTGGTGTACTGAAGAAGTGTACTGTAGTGTACCTTTTTATTGATTTATTGTTATAGGCCGCCTGCATTTCTGTAAAGTATTTTTTTTATGCAGCCCTACAAGTATATGCCTACAAGGCACATCAAACCTGGTGTTCATTATATATTTATTAGGGGTGTAACGATTCATCAACTATATCGATGTATCGATTTATATTCCTACGATCCAACTACATCGATCTGTGCTCGGCAAGTTGGTCTTCCGGACGACATATATCGATCTAACATCGTTTTAAAAGGTAATGAATTGATTGTATCGATACTAGGAAATAACGCATTGGATTTAAGCACGTCAGACTTTATATGGATGTTTTTTCTTAGCACTTTTAATGATAAAGGCGTTAAACGTTACTCGATTCAGTCTGCCTATCTGTGACGTCGTCGCCATGCGTGACGCGCCAGCAGCAGCGCAAAGACAACAAGCAGCGCAAAGTCTCTCAGTCACCTCAGAAAAACGGACTTTCCCGTCCTCTCAGCCGCTATATTGCAGTAGCGCGCACTCTTCAATTGCACGCGCAAATGCGCCGGAGCGCGCTGTATCACTTCACTAAAGTGCAAAAGACATACGAGAATGCAACGTCGTAAATTAGTAAGTTAAGAAATAAAAGTAAAATACCAATAAATTACGATATTGGTACATCATGTGTGTTGCTATTTATCAGGAGCAGTTTCCATGTTTCTTTACTTCTAAGTATTGTGTATCACCATGGTAGCCTAATTGTTGTTGTTTCCATAACAAAATGCCACTTACTGGTTATTTTGTATATTTTTATATGACTGTGGTGGCTCATACCAAGATTGTATTAACAAAAACTAGTTTGGGACTACTATTTAATAGCTTAACCTCGCAGTGCCTACTGTTTATCAGTATTGTCATATTCTTACAATTTTTTTTGTATGTTAAGTAAATGGGGACAGAACTTGTGTGTAAACAATTTTTGTGTAAACAAATGTATTATAATAGACCTATATAATTCCTAAAAAGGTGGGTTGCGGCTTGATGACCATGGGGAAATGTGGGTCCCATGGCCAAACTATTCAAAACATCATTCAATGTTGTGATAATCGTAATTAATAATCGCAATTACAATTTCAAGGGAATAATCAACAATTATAATTTTTGTCATAATCGTTCAGTCCTACTTTATTCAAATAAAATGTGAATGCATTTGACATTAATTGTTGTTTACTTGTTTGTTTATATCCATAATTAATTGATACCTGATTCCCTTACAAGAATTTTTGGCTAAAAAGTCCCTGAATTGATTTCAGGTCACTGAATCGTTTCGGATCGTATCGTTCTAAATGAACCAATATCGTCCTTGAATCGTATCGACAACCACGAATCGCGATAACGAATCGTTACACCCCTAATATTTATATTTTTGTGAATTTTAAATCGTAATTTTCCCCAAATCGTGCAGCCTTATAGTTTCTCCTGATATCTTACCACTTTTACTTACCTGCTGCTCACATATTATTGTAGCAGAGTTTGTGCTGAATACAGTGTAATCAGACTTTGGCCATGGAAATGTTACAAGTAACAGAAAGAAGCACAAATGTCAGAACACCTCCAGGGCTCAGAAAACACCTCAGACCTCAGAGGGTTAATGAACATAAATTTACATCTGCATCCTAGCTACTACTACTGTGCATTTTTAAGAGTCAAAACATGTAATATTATTAATGCTCTGCACTGCAAACTGAAGTGCTTGCTGAAGATCAAGCAAGACAAACCTTTTTCATGATTTGAAACTATATCACCCATTAGCACATGCAGAAACTAAGTTTTTTATTTGGATTTTTTATTTTGTTGAGGAACAATTACTGGAAAAGTATAAAGTGGACACTTAATAAACAAACTACAGCTGGTCCAAAACGCAGCAGCTCGAGTTCTCACCAGAACCAGGAAGTATGACCATATTAGCCCTGTTCTGTCAACACTGCATTGGCTCCCTATTAAACATTGTATACATTTTAAAATATTGCTGATTACTTACAAAGCACTAAATGGTTTAGCTCCGCAGTACTTGAGCGAGCTCTTAAAGCACCATAGTCCTTCACGTCTATTGCGATCTCAAAATTCTGGCCAGTTGATAATACCTAGAATATCAAAATCGACTGCTGGCGGTAGATCCTTCTCCTATTTAGCACCAAAACTTTGGAACAGTCTTCCTACCATTGTCCGGGAAGCAGACACACTCTGTCAGTTCAAAGCTAGACTAAAAACACATCTCTTTGACCTAGCATACACATAACACATTATAGACTTCTATAATTCAATGTTAGGCTGCATAGATCAGGTCAGCCGGAACCGGGAACACTTCCTATAAATCCTGATGTACTCGTTACATCATAAGTAGAATGGCATCTACGCTAATTTTAGTGTTTTTGTTTATCCCGAGGTTTTCCCGCAGCCTGCCAGATCCAGGCTGTATACAGATCTGATGAAGGACCTGCGCCTGGACCCGATGTCATAGCGGGGTGCTAAAGTGCCAACTAGCTTCTCCTTAATGGAGGATTCCTTTACCACTCTACAGATAAAGTGTTGTCGGGAAAATTCGGTTTGCGTATCTACCCCGAAGTGATAAAATTCTGTATCAAAAATGTTAAGGCCAGACAAGTAGTTTTTTAAGGCTTGGTTTGTAGGGAATTACAAACCTGCGCACATATATTCAAACGCGCATACCAATAGACTGAACTCATAATACGCATGTGCACGCCATCAGCGTTCTCACAGGTTTCGTGTTTAAAGTCTGTGTAGAGTTTCCTGTTAAAACGGTGTCGTGTTAGCGGCCCCTAAGTTAATAACTAATGATAGTTGCGATGGAAGTGAATCAATCAAATTAACTTTAGCTGGAAAATAACTTTATTCAAGAACTGCTATAAAGCCAAAACAATCTCTGTTACTTTAAACTATCCTTGTATCTCTGTAAAGCCACTTTGGAACAATCTACATTGTTAAAAGCGCTATATAAATGAAGATGACAGTTGACAAGGGCCCTATTTTAGTAAAAAAAAAGCTGGCAGAGTTTGGTCGCAAATAGCAGCCAAGGGCATCTTATGTTGCTCTAACAACATACAATGTACTGTAGGTAGTAGATAAGGTTACAACTGTTGACAGCTGCTGTTATCAGCTGGTTACGGTATTGATAACTGTTGCTGAGCGAAAGTTAATGTTAGCTAACGTTAACGACAAGTAGTAGAACAACCAAGGATCCGTCCAATCTGTGCCCAAACAGCCTCTTTATGGTGTATATTATGGTAGAGTTAAGTGCTCATGTCATATAACACCTTGTACTCTGACACTAGTACTATAAGTCAGTCTACCGGCACCTTCGCCATTTTTTTCTTGTTGTTATGGAAACGACAGGTCTCTCTACTCGCTTGTCATTGGTCAGCTGTCAAAAAGGCGCTTGACGTAGGGTGTTTTTTTTCAGATTGAAACTTGAAACAGATTCAACTTGAAAAGACGCTCTGAGCTGCAGAAAAGACGTCGGCGGTGGCCTTTAAAAGACCGCTCAGGACTTTTTTGAAAATATGGTTTACTCCATAGGATTATAATGTAAAACAGACGCTGGCAGCTTCAAAAAAGACACCAAGTGTGAACATGCCCTTAATGATCTGGTTTCCACAAATTTCACTTAGGAGCAAAAAATCTGCCTTAAAACTTGAAAGAAATAAAGATTTGACATTTATCGTGATAATCATCGATATTGACTGATATGAGAAATTTTATCATGATAATTTTTTTAGCCATATCACCCAGCCCTACCTATAAGGATTGTTTTTGAACTCTGGTAGAGTCTTGTGGTCAATAACACCACAGAACAGAGAAATAATGCCAGATGAGAGAATAAAAGACAGGATGGAGTCAGGGTTCAGGGAAATGACTAGGAATTACAAAGAGGATATGTTTGTGCTTATAATATTAGTGCATTAATCAATTGCAGATGGACAGCTACAGGATGGAGTTTGCTGTTTGCTACTGACATCATCATTTGGTTCAGGAACTAACTGTATAAATCTGAGGTCAACATTGTAAAAGAGAATAATACAAAAAGTCTTGACTTCCTTCTGAAAAGCACAATTCAAGTGAGTTGAAAATGTGAAAAAGCATAATACGTCCTCTTTAAGAGAATTAAGACAGACAAGCTGAAACCGAAAAAATACAAGAAAAAACAGGGTGGTTTTTACTAGGGAGACAAATTGAGTTGTGTCAGGAGAACAGGGCAGGTGTCTTGGTGAGAGACCAGTATTAGGTTATAGATATAAACACGTTAGCTGACGATATGTAACACTATGCTCAATATTGTTATAGTCTCACAATATGGTACAGACTATTATCATGTATCAGGCAATAGCAAATCTAGTATTGGACCCTTACCTGCATGTGCTGTGTCAGCCATTAGGAGACAGTTTCCAGAGGAAGGGAGACTTTATAAAGGCTTTGAATGGCCCCATTTTGGTGACAATAAATAAAACAATAATCACAGTCACAATTGTCTAACTGTATTAAAACTTTATATGTAGAAACAGCCAACATAAAAATTAAAAGTTAAAGTGGTTTTGTACAGATTGAAAAGGAATTATAGAACTATTTATGATAAGTTGCGGCTGCAGACTAATAACAAAATATAAATGCTTTACATTAAAAGTTTATGTAGGATATGTTCATGAATAAAATTAAGACAAGGCTCATTTTGTAAAACAGATGTACACTAAGTGATCTCTGACGGATCCTGTTCATGTTTCCCGCCGGGCGACCCGATAAAGGTGCTGTGACAGTGTGCACCGAAGGAACTGCACCAGCCCGGATTCTCACTTGGTTCTTGCTTCAGCATCCCATGTTGAACTCCATGATATCGCCGGGATTATAATCATCCGGTCTAAAGTGAACGTTACACACTACCGCGTTTTTTCGAAGCAGATGCAGAAGTGAAGTCCTGTCTCTTCACCTGCACAAAACGCACCCAGGCACGGAAGATAGCACCATCCTTTTTCTTGTTCAGAAACCTGTGGACTCTATGTCGTGACAGGCTGGAGTTTGTGCAACCTCCACAAACACAATCATTTACCATGACGATGATAATTTGAACTACAATAACTACCGAAAACACACTGAATCAATCACAACCACTCCTACTGAATACCAACCTACTCTGCACTGAGCAAACGCAGAACCCGGCAAACGACTACCTCTTGTGACATAATGTGACGCGATGGAAAACAAAAAGAGTGTTTTTTCAACACGGTCAAGGAAACTGTCACGTTTTCTACAAAATTTGTGCCCTTATGTCTGGCAAAACAATTTTAAATCCTGCATTAACTTTTCATATGGTACTTTCATACAAGGTTACCTGCAATACCCCCTGCAATATGCCGTTTAATTTTAACAATACATAGGCTTTAAATAAAATAAAAGGCCCTGCCAAAATGCACACAAAAAAGTAGTTTTTCGTTGTTTTTGAACCATGTAACCTTGTTAAACAGTGCTTTAAGATTTTCGGGTAGGTCTAACATTAATCAGTATAAATTTAATAATTTCTGTATCTGTGCCGTTAATAAACACTTCACAGTCTTCTCTGCATAAATTATAAATTGAATAGGCCTATAGATTAATCCTTATTAAAGCTACAAATGTTATTCAGTCAAGAGTGGCGAGTGATTTTTCTCTTTGTCTTTTGTTCTATGATTAACATTAATGATAGACAACAGCTGGTTTATTAGGCTGCTGTCACTTTAAGATCTGAAGCACATGACTCGGATCTGACATGCATCCTATTTTACTTTTTCTTTAGTTAGTGTGTAATGTTGCTGTTTGAGCATAAACAACATCTGCAAAGTTATGACCCTCAAAGTTCAATGTAAAGGGAGATATTTTCTATTACAGAAATCGATTTTTAAGGACTGCAACAAACGGCTGGTAGGGACTACAACAAGCTTCTACCCAGTAGCCCCGCCCACTGATTTGTGCGCGACAAGTAGTAGTAGGTAAATAACAAATGTGACGCTAACACTGCATAAAGCAACTAAGTGATAAACATGCCTTTGAAGAGTGCAAAGGTTGTAAGGCCAGGTTGTGGAAAAACACAGTAGTTGCATTGGATTTGCAGAGCCTGAAAAAAAAAAAAAAAAACTATGCTGTGCCTTCTATATCTGACAGGAACGGCGCAAAACACTTATGCGAGTAAAAAGGTTTTTACTGTGTCACTATTGCTTTGTTACAGATCGTTTGATATGTACGGATTATGTGTCCAAAATCACCAGTGCAGTGATCAGTGATTTCTGACTCATTTAGGCCTACAGTCAGATGTTCTTGTCACAAAATCGATCATTGTCAGTAAATCAAACCAGTGACCAAACGGTAAACTTTACTTTGTTTATCTTAGTAGGATGAAAATAATCTGTTATTTAAACTGTGATTAAATTATGTATAGAAAGCAATCAAAGAACGCTCCCTTTACAATTGCTGTATCTGTCAATCAAACAGCGCAAGTGTTCTGGACTCTCGCCAAAACTCCTGTTAGAATCAACTTATTTACATTGTTTGCACTGTTTTATAATGAAAGTATTCGTTAGTTTGCAGAAATCGAGTTACAATGACGAGATCGCTGCATTCATGCACTCACACATGTCTGTGATCGGCTACAATGCTCATTCACTGCAAACTTTCATGCCACGATCTAAATATGATGCTATATATCTAAATATAATGCTATAATCAACACTTTTCACGTTTAGTAAACCTTGAGAACTGTAATAGTAAACACGTGCTATACGTTTTCGAGAGAATTCCACATATAATACTTAGCTGCTTCATATGCAAAGATGTTAGCCAATCACAGCAGTGGGCGTTTAAACTGAAGTCTCACATTGGGTTGGGTACCGAAGCCGGTACTTTTAATGGCACCGACCGAATGATGTTGGTACTACAGAGAACCGATTCACATTAAATCAATCAGCCCCAAATTTTCGTACCTGAGAATGCATCTGGGCGCAATAATAAGACTATTTAAATACAAATCCTGCATGTTCTGCGGGTCTCTGTGTGAATGAGTGGCGCAGACGCGCGGTTTCATTTACCACACACACACACACACACACACTAAATCACTTGCTGTGTTTTTGCCATAGACTGTAAAAAAATATGGACGTAGTGTCCGTGACGTCACCCGTAGAGTTCTGAAGACCGTTTTTGAAGCCTAAAGTGGGCATAACCGACCATCGCCATCTTGGCAGCGCGTCACTCCCGGATAAACGAAAATGGGCAAAGAGGCGGTACGTGGGTGGAGCTGAGGAGCCTGGTGCTGAAACCACGCCCACCTACCTCGACACGAATCACGCGATCAAGTTGTCTTTGGATACTACAAGATATTGGCGGTTGATTTTGATTTGAACCAAGCAAGCTTACCATTGAGGTAAATTAACCTGAACCTACACAACAAAACTTGAAATAAATGTATGTTATTGATATTAAACTACAGAAGGTTGAAAACGCTGCAGAACTTTTAATACATGTGGTAAAGTTTATTTTCAACACTAACGTTAGATGACTTGCAGAAAACATTAACAGTTGTCATGATTCATGAATAAGAATTAACGTTAACGTTATTAACTTTACTTAAAAACTTACATCTCAAATAAACTATTTGAAGCAAATCAATTAACCTGAATTTATGAGTGTCTATTTGGATGTCAACTGAATATAACATTATAAGATAGATTTAGATTCGTATTAGCCAACATAAAAATTTTATTACCAAAGGTTATTACCCATTTACATTAGTTAGTTTATTTTTTACAAGCTGTGTATTTTTTTTAGTGATCGATTTTGAGGTGATGGCCACCTGTGATGCTGCATCCACCACATCTGCACATAGCTTAAACTGTAAGTACTAGTCTTGGCTATTTGACAGCTGATATATTATGTCTGTCTTAAAAGGACAACAACAAATTAGATTGTCATCTATATTTTGAGGTGTTGCTCCCTTGATCTATGTTCTCCCACATGTATTGTTAACATAAAAAACCTGAGCTACCTTTCATAGTTAAATTCTTCATTTTCATTACCTCAAGCATTTATTAAACTCATTTATTTTCCTTCCATAGACACAGTGTGGATCATTGGGGACAGCTATGTGAGATGTGGTGCCCAGAGAGCTGCAGAGACCATGGGAAGCAACCTCAGTCTGCCAGGAGTCCGGATATGTTGGTTTGGTTGTGGTGGACTGCGGTGGAAAGGACTCCTCCCCTTCTTCTCCCACTCCCTGCGAGGAAGAGCAGCACCGGATGTCCTCCTCATCCACTGTGGCGGCAACGACATGGGGGAGGTCAGCAGCGTCCAGCTGGTGAACGCCATGAAGGAGGACCTGCACCAGCTTAAACTTCGGCCCCCGGGCATGAAGATCATGTTTTCAGCTGTGACCCAGAGGTGCCGGTGGAAGGCTGGTGCCAATCTGGTGAAAATTAACAAGGCAAAACATTTTGTTAACAGTGTTGTCTACATTTGTTCGTAGCTTAAATGGTGCCATGATTGAGCACCCTCACATTAGACATGACAGTCCTGGGCTATTTTTGAAAGATGGAGTTCATTTCACACCTAGGGGAAATATGTTTTTAAATACAATAGCTAACTGCCTTAAAGGCCACATCCAAATGCAGTGAACTGCTTACAGTGGGCAGTGTTACTGCTTTTGAATTTTGCCTTTAGGGCCATTTTGTTAGGCCTAAATATAGCCCTGACCATCATGGCTAATGTTGAGTTTTTTTTTTATGTTAATTTAGAAACACCTGTAACCATAACACTGTTACCACCTCTGCTCTTCCTCATCCCTACATTCTCCCATCCCCCACCCCCACCCCATTCCACCACCACCATCCCATTGGCTCTGCAGCGACTCTGCATAATCCTGATTCCTGATTGAAGAATTAAATAAATTTAATTCAATTCAATCTTTCACAGTTGTATGAGCAGTTTTTATGGAATGCATTGACTTTTCATTTAATTGCTTTATGAAGTCAATTTAGAATAATGTTTTGATTATTGTTTTAGTGTTTATCAAAAGTGAGTTGCCACAAACACTAACAGCTGAACTGCAACTTCAGATATGGGGTATTTTAATCAGTAGTAGACTAAAAGTTAAACAAAAAGCTAAGCAAAGCAAAATGGTGCAGGCAATGACAGAGAAGGTATAGAGCCATGATGGAAGCTGGAATCAGAACGCTCCACATCTGGAGGATGGATACTGCAATCAGCTCCTCTGGCACATCAACAGACAACATGAGTATGGTTACTGACACACACAAATCAGGGGACGTCACACACCCTACATGAGAGAAAGATGACAAGGTTAAAAAATACTGGTACAATACATTCAGTATGGCCTGTCTTGGTTAAAAGCCCACTCACCACGACAAGGTGCAGGCCATGAGTGAGAACATATAACACGGGACAAACATACGAGACACTACAAAAAGACAGGTACAAGACATGGAAAAAATAGAAAACATACCACTGATACAACACTGGAAAAGCAATATACAATGGTGAAAACTAAGGGATAGGAACAACCTTAAATATTAACATTTTGCCCAGCTGTAATGAAAACAGCAATCAGGCCAAAAAAAATCACATGAGAATCAATATAAATAATTTTTTTATTTAAAGCTATTTTTTTATAACATAACTTAAAATACTGTATTAATGTATTACTGTAACACTTCAATAACGCTATATAATATAAAAACAAACTAACCATGGATGTTAACTTTTTGAAGCTAACAACTTAACATGAGAGAATACTTTTTTTAATATATATACATTTTTTGTAAATATGTCATGAACTGATCCTTGACTTTGACACAGAATTCCAGAAACTATCTACATAAATATTGACCAGGGAGGTTGCATATGTATCACATATAGTAATAAATGTCAAACAGATCAATATCACCTTAGGCCCCATTCATGCGAACTCTAAGAGATATTGAACAGTCCTTAATGTGACATGGGAAAGCCCATACAAAATATAAGTTTAATCAGCGGTATATGTGTGGGTTAAGGAAGGCACTATGTATAAAGGCTCTACGTATAACTTACAACTGTGTCAATAATGCATGTTACTGTAGCATCGCAGCATGTGATTTGAAAGAGTTGGGCCCCGTTCATGCAGACTCCAACTGAAAATCATCCTGGGAATTGGTGGGGTTCGCAGTAAGGTACATCTGACATTGAGGTTAATTTGAGACAACACATGTATGTACTGTACGTACTTCTTTTAACCCTTGTGTGGTGTTCATATTTTTGTTATTCAGCCAGTGTTCGTGGGTCTGGTGGACCCGCTGCATTTTTGGGTTTTTAATTCAATATAATCAAACAATTTATGTTAAAATACTCAACAGATGTTTACTTCATCCCAATTACAAGCAATATAAACAGCATATATGGTTAATATTTTTACCTTTACCTTTGTTAGATCACATTTAAGAATTGCAGGGAACGGCAGGGGTAGAAACAAAACCCACTTTTGCACTCACACTCTCTCACACTTACACACAATCTCTCTCTCACACACAACACACGCGCTTTTTTGAATTTCAAAAAACATCATTTAGTGTGTTTTTTAAGCTGTTTGGTTTATGAGGACACAGATGTCCTCATAAACCATGTTTACGTTGTAATACCCATGTCATTATACACATTTGTGTCCCCATAAACCATATACATGAACACACACACACACACACACACACACACACACACACACACACACACACACACACACACACACACACAATAACAACAAGCCCTGACAGGAGGAGGACAGAGTAAAGTTACACAGGACCTAACACACACACACAATAACAGCAAGCCCTGACAGGAGGAGGACAGAGTAAAGTTACACAGGACCTAAAATTTTCACACTTTTATTAGTCCCGCACATCCTGTATGTAATATAAATGTGTAGGGGGGGTGTACAGTGTGTGGTCATTGAAAATGTGTTCTGATATATGTTCTTCACAGAAAATGATCCAAGGCCAATGAGTCTGAGGTTGAAAAAATAATTAATCGTATCATTTATCTTTTGATAAAAAATGAAAACAGGTCCTACAGACCCGAACACCATACAAGGGTTAAAGCAGACATTGAACGTTACTTAGGCCCGTTCATGCAGGCTCCAAGTAACATTTACAATGTTGTCCAAAGAGAGATGGGCTCAGTACCATTTTCCATGTTCTACGTCTGATAACTACAAAGTAAGTTTTAATTAGCCACATTCTGACATACACATAGAAAAACATGCTATACAGCAACCACACACACACACACACACACACACACATATATACGACCAACCACCTTTCCCTTGATCTCTATAAAAATTGATTAATTTTTGTAATTTTTTTGCGGACTACCTTACCTTCTTTAATTTTATCTGTCGTCCGTCTTGCTATATGATTTAATCTAACTTTGCAGTACCACGCAGAAGCCATCTTCACCAGAACATGGACATGGTTAGCTTCAACACACATGTCAAACATGTGAGTGTGCAGCTGTGGGAAGAGATTCTTCTCAGAACAATCAGAAAGAACCTGAGTGACAATGGCTGCTGTTGTTCCTCTTCCCTGTGGAGCCCTTCCCTCATTGGTTTTTAGCAGCCGCTGAAAGCATCTTTCTGTAGCTTGGCAAACTGCAGTGATGCCTGGAGATGGTTTCTGTAGGCCACCTCTGTCCTTCAAACTAATAAATGGATGCACCAAGTCATCTGAGGTGAGTGCTTGTGAGCAAGGCATGCAATTAACCTTCTCTTTCATCTTTTTCACAATGAAGCCTGTGATGTAAGAGATTGCTGCTTCCTTGTACTCAGACAGATTGTCAACATCTGGAAGGTCAGGGAGGGAGTCATCCTCAGGTACAAGCACTTCCACAGGCTCCACATCCACCCGGCGAGCGATGTTCACAGTCGCAATTGTTGAGTCAAGGATGGTTGTGTTGTCTTGAAGGAGACAGTTGCCTGTGCCCCTTTTCACCTGGTGCCTTACAAGGAGGCACTTGTATGCCCCTCGGAACTGCCTTACATTGGGGTTGTTGTTGTAACCTCCACGCACTCTGACTGCAGAGAAGAACAACTCCAAGTGGTCCTGACTGAGTTTCGGCATGGGGCAGCTGGCTGCTCTACCAGGTCTTCCTAGATGCCCATCACACTTCTGCCACAAGCAATGAAACCATAGATGGGTGTCTTTTTCTGTGTGGAATGCACATGTACAAGTGTGTTGTCTCTTCCTTTCATTTTAAGCCCACGGAGAAGTGACTCTGTTTCTTCTAAAATACCCTTAGCACGGTGTTTAGTAGATGGCTTGATGGGCGCTTTGTGTCCTTTGCCAAGTGGGTTGCGGCTATTAAGGACATCAAATGCTACATCTATTGTGCGCAGGAATTGAACTGTGGCTGCACATCCACTGAACTGGGGATACTTCAGCTCCTGCTCACAATACTCTAGGGCATCAGCCACACTGCTGCTGAAGAGCTGGGCTGCAAGATTGACCTTCATTTTCTGATTTCGCCACTGAATGTGCGCCATTTTTAGTTTGTTACCAAGACGCAAGCCTTCCTTCTCCTGAAGCTTGTGGAGCTCCTCAATGTACCGCCACCTTATCTGCTGGCCATCTTCTCTTACCAGAACCTCAACTGTTGAGAACACATTCCGAAGAAGCTTGAGCATATGACATGGATCCAAGAGCACATGGACTTTTTGTGTGTGATCCTCAGGATGGAGAAAGTAAGGTCTCATGTCCATGATGCACAAGTTAGCACCAAGCTCCCTGATCATTGCTATGTTTTGGGAGGGTCCATCACACGTCAAGGAGACAACCCTAACTCTGATTGCATGAAGCCTAACAAGGGTCTCTCGGATGATGCTTGCTCTCTCTGTTCCTGTCATGATGTTGATAAGAAAGTAAGCAATGGGAATCTTCCAAGACTCATTGATTGCAACAACCATGAGGACCAGTGCTTGTGTTGCCACAACATTTTCGATCTCACCACCTCCAATGTCAACATAGCCATGAATTTGGTCGCCGCCAAACTCAGTTTGCTTATGAATGTACATTTCATCCATCATCAATGAGCAAACTGTGTCTTTACCAACTTTCTTCTGCTCAGCAACATGACTTTTTAAAGCTGTGAATGAAGCAACAGTATATCCAGGATCTGCAAAGATGCTACTGTACCATTTTCGTATGGTCTGAGGATGAGGCAAAGCCAAGAGAAACTTCTCTCTCACATAGTCATAGGCCTTTGGAGAGTAGAAGTGCCGTGTAGTTGCGAATTGCTTCATGTTTTCGGAAAACACTGACTTTTTCTTCTTTTGGATTCTCTGAAATATCTCCCGGGGAACATCATCCAGACTTTCAAGAAGAGAGGCACGTTCACTTGAAATTATACGTTTCTTCTGAAGCACTTTGATGACACCTTTCAAGGAAGAAACTTTTGCCTTTAGTCTCCTTGTCTGTTGCCTTTTCAACCTCAGCTTTTTGCGAGCTACACATAGCTTGTCCTTTACCTCATAAGCTTTCCTTTTAATTGTTTTCGGAGACTCTGAAATATAGTAGCAGTGATCACTCAAAGAACCAAAGTGTGATTGTTTTCCACTCCGATTTGTGTGTTGAACGCTGCTACCCAAACCATAATCCTCACACACATTCACTGTCAGAGCAATGTCATCATGCATGACATCTTGAGCAACAAAGGCCTGTTCAGATGTGTCTTCCATCATCATGACATTGCTCTGATTGACAGCATAGCTGTTGGCACTACTCATATTGTCTACATATTGTCACGGGGTGAAGAATCACACGACAAGGACTGTTTCAATAAATGCCCGGAGGGTGGATTTTATTGGCACACAAATGGTGAAAAGGTGACAAACAGGTGTAGAAGTGCGCTGGTGCAGTCTGTGCTCTCCTCGTTGGTCCTTATGCAGGGTGCTCGTGCCCGATGGCGGCTATCCGGTCACACGCTGCTATCTACAGGGGTTGAAAAATGAGAGAGAGAGAGAGAGAGGTTAGCTGCAGTCTTTCTGGAGGTCGAACTCTCTGTGGCAAGATCTGCTGGGCTTATAATGCTGCCGGCTGACGAGCTGCAGCTGGGACCGATCAGCCGGTAACGAGGAAGTGCAGGTGTTTTGCCTCCGTTTCCAGGGCGACGCTGATGAGATACCAGGACGCTCGTCACACTCCCCCCCCCCAAGCGTCATCCTGGTCCTGTTGGAAGCATGAGACAGTAGGGGATTAATAGGGGGTGGGTGGGGAGTGACCCCTGACAGACCTGCAAAAGCTGCCCAGATCCGCGAGAGACCGTCAGTGTTGGCGTGCGCGGCCCCTGCGCGGTGACGCACATCGAAGTGGAAGTCCTGGAGCGCGAGGAACCAACGAGTCACCCTGGCATTGGTGTCTTTGGCACGGGCCATCCACTGGAGGGGCGCGTGGTCGGTGACCAGGGTGAACTTTCGGCCAAGGAGATAGTAGCGCAGCTCCAGGACTGCCCACTTGACGGCTAGAGCTTCCTTTTCCACCGCGGCGTAGTTTCTCTCGGCTGGGGTCAACTTCCTGCTGATATACAGGACGGGATGCTCCACTTGTGACAGGACGGCTCCCAGTCCCGTGTCGGAGGCATCCGTCTGCAGCAGGAAGTGGCAGCTAAAATCTGGGGCTCGGAGGACAGGCTCGGACGTGAGGGCTTCCTTGATCCTTTGGAAGGCCTCTTCCGATGCTGACGACCACTGTACCGTCTCCGGCTGCCCCTTCCTGGTCAGATCTGTCAGGGAGGCGGCTAAGGAGAAGTTAGGGATGAAGCAGCGATAATACCCCGCCAACCCCAAGAAGGCTCGTACCTCGTCGGTCTCGGCGCGGAGCGTACGGCTTCCACCTTTTTCTCCTGTGGGCGAATCAGTCCCCGGCCCACTTGGAACCCCAGGTACTTTGCCTCTGAGAGTGCCAGGTGGCACTTGCGGGGGTTGGCGGTGAGTCCAGCCCTCCGGAGTTCAGAAAGCACCCTCCGCAATCTCTCCAGATGATCCTCCCACGAAACGGAGTGGACCACCACGTCGTCCAGGTAGGCCGCAGCATACGCTTGGTGGGGCCGTAAGAGGATGTCCATCATACGCTGGAACGTGGCGGGTGCCCCGTGGAGGCCGAAGGGAAGGGTCCGGTATTGCCAGTGGCCACTAGGGGTGGAAAAAGCAGTTTTAGGTTTGGCACTTTCTGAAAGGGGTACCTGCCAATAACCCTTTGTGAGGTCCAGCGTTGAGATGTACCGGGCCCTTCCCAACCGATCCAGAAGCTCGTCCACCCGTGGCATGGGGTAGCCGTCAAACTGAGAGACTTCATTCATGCGGCGATAGTCGTTGCAGAAACGGAGGGTGCCATCCGGTTTCGGGACCAGGACGATCGGACTGGACCATGGGCTGCGTGAAGGCTCGATTACCCCTAACTTCAGCATCTGGTGTATTTCCTCCTCGATAGCTCGCCGACGAGCCTCAGGGACCCGATAGGGCCGTTGCCTGACGATGACTCCGGGAGGCGTCTGGATATCATGCTGGATGACGTTGGTCTGCCTGGGAAGAGGGGAGAACACATCAGAGAACTGACCGATCAGGTGCTGCAGCTCTCCCATCTGGGCGGCCGAGAGGTGGGGATTGGTATCTACCACTACGGGTTCTGTAGAGGCGAGGGCGACGAGCTGGTCCCTAGTCCCAACCCACTTTTTCAGCAAGTTGACGTGGTACAGCTGCTCCGTTCTTCGCCGGCCTGGTTGGCGGATTCGATAAGTCACCGGCCCGATCTTCTCCAGCACTGTGTACGGCCCTTGCCAGGTAGCAAGGAATTTGCATGCCACTGTGGGGACTAGGACCATGACCCAATCGCCGGGACGGAATTCCCGTGGCTGGGTCGCCCGGTTGTAGTGGTGCTGTTGAGCCTGCTACGCTTTGCTTAGGTGTTCCCGGACTATTGGCATGACCCGGTCAATCCTTTCCCTCATCTCCCTTACGTGTTCGATGACCGAACGATGAACTGCCGGCTGCTGCTCCCAGGCTTCCTTCGCCACATCCAGGAGGCCCCGTGGTTGTCGACCAAAGAGGAGCTCGAACGGGGTGAAGCCAGTTGAGGCTTGGGGAACCTCACGGATGCCGAAGAGGACGTAGGGGATCATGAGGTCCCAGTCACGCTTGTCTTCAGCCACGACCCGTCTTAGCATCTGCTTCAGAGTCTGGTTAAAACGTTCGACCAGACCATCCGCTTGTGGGTGGTAGACCGTGGTCCTCAACTGCTTCACCTTCAGCAGCCGGCAGAGGTCAGCCATTAGCCGGGACATAAAGGGAGTTCCCTGATCGGTCAGGATCTCCGCTGGGATGCCAACTCGGCTAGACAGCAGGAAGAGCTCCTGAGCGATGGTTTTTGCTGTGGCCTTCCGCAGGGGGATCGCCTCTGGGTACCGGGTGGCATAGTCGACGATCACCAGGATGTGTTCATGTCCCCGGGCAGACTTAGGCAACGGCCCCACAAGGTCCATCCCGATGCGCTCGAAGGACACCTCGATGATGGGTAGCAGTATCAGCGGGCTGGGGGGAGGCTTCCTGGGTGACGTTACCTGGCAGGTGGGGCAGGCCTGGCAGAACAATTTCACCTCGGCGTCCATTCCCGTTGGACCGTGTTGGCCGGCCCGAGATGTCCCGCCATGGGGTGTGAGTGTGCCAACTCCAGCACGGTCTCCGTCTCCGTCTTCGTACGAGGCACCACCAGCAGTAATTTCTCCTCCCCCCTCCGCTGCGCGACACAGTATAGCAGGCCCTTCTGAACCACAAAATGCGGGAGAGGATGGGGCCCAGGCTGAACTTCTTTTCCGTCCAGGATCCGAACCTGGGCCCAACAATGCTTCAGCCGGTCGTCCTCCCGTTGTTCCCTGCCAAATGAGCCCCCTCCCGTTGGGCCGCATCCGCCAGTTCTATGGCCCCCACGAGCTCGAGCATCGTGGTCGGATTTCTCATGCCGACCGCCTGTCGATGGGAGCGGGGAAGAGCCCGGAGGAGACGGTCGATGACCACGCGCTCCGCTACCTGGGTGGCCGAGGAGGATCCATCCAGCAACCAGTGATGCGCGAGCCGCGTGAGCTCGGCAGCTTGAGCACGGGCGGGCAGTCGAGACTTGTACTCCCACTCGTGAAACTGCTGAGCCGCGCAGATAGAGGATAAGCCCAGCCGAGCTAGAATTTCCCGTTTTACTTCGGTGTACTGGGCAGCGGTAGCGGCAGGGAGAGCGAAGTACGTTTGCTGAGCTTCACCGGTCAGTAGGGGTGCCAGTGCCCGTGTCCAGCCACCCTCAGGCCACCCCTCCATGGTTGCTGTGTTCTCGAACACCTGCAGGAATGCTTCCACGTCGTCATGAGGGGTCATTTTCGGGAGCAGCTTGGTTGCTTGTGCCTGGGCATCTGGTCGCGGAACGCGTGGGGCGGTGGTGGCATGGAGAGCTGCGAGCTCCTGCTCGGTCTGTCCTTGCCGAGTGGCCAGGTGTTCCACTATCTGTTGTTGGCGGATGCTGACCTCGGTGAGATGCTTTAGGAGTTCTTCCATATCGGGGAAAGGGAGGAGCGCGCACCTGTGACAGAAGAGGAAAAAAAAAATCCAGGAAAAGGGATGAGAACAGTCAAAGAAGGTGATGTTGCTTGTCGGTGATTCTTCCCTGACTTTGCCCGCATTCTCCACCACTTGTCACGGGGTGAAGAATCACACGACAAGGACTGTTTCAATAAATGCCCGGAGGGTGGATTTTATTGACACACAAATGGTGAAAAGGTGACAAACAGGTGTAGAAGTGCGCTGGTACAGTCTGTGCTCTCCTCGTTGGTCCTTGTGCAGGGTGCTCGTGCCCGATGGCGGCTATCCGGTCACACGCTGCTATCTACAGGGGTTGAAAAATGAGAGAGAGAGAGAGAGGTTAGCTGCAGTCTTTCTGGAGGTCGAACTCTCTGTGGCAAGATCTGCTGGGCTTATAATGCTGCCGGCAGACGAGCTGCAGCTGGGACCGATCAGCCGGTAACGAGGAAGTGCAGGTGTTCTGCCTCCGTTTCCAGGGCGACGCTGATGAGATACCAGGACGCTCGTCACAATATGCAACCTCCTCATTACTATTTACAGCTGAAATAGGGATACCACTTACCACCTCATCAATACTTACCAAGCGTGTTATTTTTGGCTGTTGTTCTTTGCCCTTGGAGAAAGAGAAAATGGTTGGCACAGCATTGTCCTTCAGACATGTCCTTCCCTAATAAAAATGACAGGAAGCATACAAAATATTACATTATTGGAATTACATTATTGTCATATTGGCTGTAAATGGCTGTTATTCATAACAGAGATGTAGGCGTTTGTTTCATTATTCGGTCTAACACTAGTATGAATGTACAGATTACATTTAAAAATTATTATTGCTATTAAACGAATATGTAACTGTTCGCAATAACTGTCACAACGGAATCATTCTGTGTTCCGCTGTCTCGCTTGGAGAATAATTTTTCAAACATGAATTTCACAGAGAGAATTTTATTTTTTTTATCGTATTTGCATAAAAGGTAAGGCTGCACAATATATCGAAATTTTCGAAATTTCGCAAATGTATATATCGCGATATGCATACCACCACAGCTTGCAAGGGTCATGAAAAAAAGACAAAGAGAAAATAACTCTCAAAAAAAATGTTGTAGCTTTAACAAGAATCAGTGTATATCTAATTCATACAGTGAAAACTAAGCAGTGTTTTATTTTTACATTTGATTATTCCATTTCTGTTGTTAAATAAACCTAATGTAGGATAACCTAAAACTCTAAACCCAGTGGTTTACACTGATGTTAAAATAACACTTCTTATGCTACAGTAAAACACTGATGTTCACTTTCAGAAGTTGTAGGGATGTTTTTAAACGCATGTAGGTTATATAATTTTAAATATATTTTAAAGATAATTGAAATTTATTTTACACACTTTAAGCATTATCGTATCGCATATAGAATATCACATTATGTAATGAGTTATCGCATTTTTCTTCAATATCGTGCAGCCCTAAAAGCACTGAAATGTAAAGGTTTGCAAAAAGTGGTCATGTTGCTTGATTTTTGCATCGGTGAAAACCCTAAATTTAACTGGTGTGTCACTAATTTCACCTTAACAATGACCTAATCAAATATTTAGTAATGTAATGTAAATGAATGTATGATGGTCAATATTTCGCCAATTTCAACCAATAAGTTGCTTGACTCTTTGTAAGGTATGAAACGAGGTGTCTGTACCCTGGAGTCAGTAGTGAAGTGATGACTCTCGAAATGTTCACTGCACAGACGAGAATACTTGTTAGGAGTCCAATTCTGTCGTTTCATGTTGAGCATCCACTGGTCCAGCCTGAGATGTTCTGGATCACCTAGAGGAAAACTTTACACAAACAAATAGATAGTTACCTCCTTCACAGACTACTGTCAAGTAATAGAACTTAAATTACTACAGTGTCCAAAAGGTTGTAACGTTAATAAAAGACGCTGTTTCGTTGTACTGTCTATTGAGTAATTACAGGCTAATTTCCTACACATATCTTTGAGGACATGTCAAAAAATACTTCCAATATAGTCAGTGTTAGTAAATGTTACGCTAAATTATGAAATGCAGGCGTAACATTATATGACAACGTTTCAGACGTTTTATACGTTACAGTCCATGGTTTCAGCCTACAGCTAATCACAGTCTGTTGGATCTTGGAGTGTAATAAAGTTTATAAATGCAATTATGAATAATAAATAAATTATTCGAAATAAAATTAATAAATGAAATTATATTAGAATTTCACTCACCGGAAAAAATGTAGTCCAGGCTTCTTCTGGGACGATCTGTTAATACAATTAGCCCACAGCAAGTCATTATGACAGTGAAATAATCCCGACGCGGCTGGAATTTATTTATTTTTACGATAAATTAGCTGAGGTAACGTGACGGCTAACGGACAGCAGACAAATGGCTAATGACCACAGCAGCGGGAATCCACCTGTCACTCAAATGTGGACACACCCTTAATTATGCAGAACTTTAAGGATTAATCAACTAAACGGATGAGTTATAAAAAAAATTCACCCCCCTCACAGTTGTCTTGAAGGGCAAAATTGGCTGTATAGACCAAAGCCACATACAGACACCAGGCTGTAAAATTTGGCATTTTAACATGGGGGAGATACAGATTTGACTCACTTTTGACACCAGCCTCAAGCGGCCAGTCAACGAATTGCAGTTTAACTCACTTCCGTGTTGGTTTCAAGAGAGAGACGGGGAGGTTGCCGCTTGGTTTTCGCTGGCACTTGATGCTTGCTGTGTTTTTCAGCCTCTGCAGTCTCACTATATGAGAACATGAATGCATGAACTTAATTTCCAGAGCCGCTCTAAGAGTCACTGAAGTTCATCAGCATTTTACAATTTAATTTAAGAAAAACTAAGAAAAACACATGGAAACTCAAAGGTCTTCACCACAACCCATCAAAATAAAAGTTCAGTTTAACTTGATAATATATTACTGTTGTATAGTAGAATTTAGATGTTTAGTAATAATTTTTATTAATAATTATTAAACTCCCTCAGTTTAATAATAATACTAACACTAATAATAATAAATTAGCAAAAAAAAAGAAAAAATGATTTTTTTAAGGAAAAATCACACTTTTTCTTCTATGTTGTAATTTTAACAGTATAAAGCTCAGTTGTGCTGCATGTTGTTGGACAAAAAAAAAAAGTTTAATTTCATATAAAAGATCAATTAAATTAATGTTTTATGTCTTCATTTGATTACTAGAAAATTCATAACACAGAATTTGTGGAAACAAAACATTTCATAGAAATATATATATTTTATTACTAAAATGGTTGTTTTTATTAATATTCAAGCATCACAGACAATGGCAGACAGCAACCAAGGTAGCTTTGGCATAATGTCAAGAACACTTCTACAATTGACTTAGTTTCTTTACAGTTATTGAGGTAAACATGCCTAAATTACTGAAAAAAGGTACTGGTTAAAATGTGAATGTTACCCAACCCTAGTCTCACAGCAGACACGCCCCTTCAAACAAAGCGTTCAAATCAGGGTAGGAAAAATGCCATTTATTTCTAAATTATGACCATTTTTAACATTTAACATTATAAGTGCACCCCAGGAAGCATTATAAAATAATGCAGTTCATGATACTCGCTAAAACTGGTATTTTGACACAATTTTGTGTTTTTGTCCGTTCAAGGTTGAAAAAGCGAAAGAAGGCGAAACTCGTACTCGCTCGCTATGAAGCAGTTGACTAAGTTGTGTCATGGCCACAACTTATTACCTCGTTGGAACATGATAATATGTCATGGCCACAAGATATTAATTTGTGGGAACATCATAGCATGTTGAGGCCATGCTCTACTTCTCCTGCGTGACCATAGCAACCTGGGATTATCAGAAATTGATAGAAATGCCAGACTTGATTATGAGCTCCAGACAGAACCTAATTATTGTTGATAGTTGTTCTTCACTGATAATCTTCCCCTTCACAGTCATTCTCAAATCTCTTTTGAACTGCAGCAAATTCAAATTTGGCACAACTCATTGGTTACAACTCAAGCGGTTCATTGATGTCAGACCTGCCATTTTAAATCAGAATGCAAATGTAAATTAGATTTGAGAGAATAGAAAAAAAAAAAAAAAGATGATGTTTCGGTTCCTGACAAAAATGATTCCAGAAGACTTTAAAGGAGTCATAATGTTGTGTTACCTTGGATACCCAAATGCTCTATTATAGTATTTTAGGCACTTCTAAAAAAGAAAAGTGGAAAAAAAATCAACACAGAGCCCCTCAGACCCTTATTTCTAAAGGCATTATTGTCTCGCGAGATCTGATGCGATGTTTTGGCTGTCGTGGACGGTCATTATAATAATGCAAATGAGGGGCGCGTTGATTGGTTGCAGGAATGTATTTTACTACTTCCAAGCGGTACAAAAACATAGACAAAATACTGCAATAGCTCAATAAATGTGACGGTACTTATTGTTAGTGAAATTGTAATCACAACCAAAGAAAAAAGAAAAAATACACCATTGCCAGATACATTCTTACAGAAGCCCCATTAACTGAAAGCTATTTTCAAACTGCATGTTTTGCATGAGTTTGGCTAATAATGTTTAGTGGTATATTGTTTTCATACTTGCATTTAAACAGTTTTAGCCACTGAGCATGGACTCCTGTACCGTCACTACTGTAGCTGCTACTGCTAGTGTAAAACAAAGTGGAAAGATGTGGCTAGCATTCGTAGAGTCCATTCCCCGTGTTTACCTCGAAGGTAACGTTACATACAATAGCCGCATTAGCAGTTAGCTGCTATTTGTTAACCACAGTAGAGCAATAAAAACACAGTCTTACCTTTTCAATTTCTGGCAAGTCCCTGATGGTTGGGATGGCACCTTTTCCCAAACGGAGCTTCGAGGCCAAGTTCGCCTGATACTGCCCCAAATTTGTAAAAGATTCCGGTGTAAAATGTTTAGCACACACACCTAACGATACGCCACTTGAAAGAGTTGTTGGGACAGCGTCATTAAAAATGAATTTCATCCACTGTTCCCTGATAGTTTCGTCCGTTTTTGGTAGATAAAACACATTTGCATGTTGTTTGTGGCAGTCACCCACAGAGCATCTCAGGTGTGCACTCGATTTCTCCATCTTTCTCGAGTCAACTAAACTGAATCTGAGGGGGAGAGGGGCGGGCTTCCCGCGGCATAGGTTTGCGGTGTCCATATTTGGTATATCCTCCCCCGTCTTGACGTCAAGAAGGGGAAAAAATCAAAATCTCGTTTTTTCGTGCGCGTGCACGTGGACTATTTTACAAACCCCGAGGTAAACAAACGCTTCACTTTTAAATATCGGCTTCCCGGCCAGTGTATAATCATTATGCAATCATAACATACATTGATTCTCGTGGAAAAGTGAAATTTCTACATTATGACTCCTTTAAATATTGTGCAGGAGGAATGGACAACTTTATTAATGCTACTTTTGTGGTGTGTTTTTTTGTTTTTGTTTTTTTTTGACAGTTTATTAACTCTCATTGTATGGAAAAGGACGTCATGAATGTTCCACTTATAAAAGTATCATAACAGTAGTCCATATGACTTGTGTACTTGTTTCATGGCATAACGCAGACGAGTTTATTGCATTTTTCCATTATAATGTGCAATCTTAAGGTGCGGTCACATCGGGCAAAAAGGTCTATTGTCTATTTTCAGTAGTGTAGCAATGCAGAACGCACAACTCACACAAACTCCTAAACATGAACAACAGTTTGGAACAACCTGAGGGTGAGTAATTAACAGAATGTTAATTTCAGGGCAAACTATTCCTAAGAGCTTTTTCTAAGCTGATCTAAATAAGTTAAGTGAAAAACAAAGGCTGAGAGGGTAGAGAGAGGCAAAGTAGATACAAAGCTCAAGCAAACATGCTGCTTGAGCCAAAAATGTGTGCCAGTGTGCTGGACGGCCTTCAAGCACTGAAGGACAGAGAAAGACAGAGGACAGAGAAGAGGGCGTGGGTGTTGTGAGGGTGTTCAGAGTCTCTCAGAAGACAGGGGATTATAAATGTCTTCTTTTTTAACTTCTCTTCTTTGTTTTCATAGTAATAGTAAAATGTATGATTATCATAGCTTTTTCTTTTAAAAGTTTATACATATATTAACACAGACAGAAAACAGATGTTTTAATGCTGCAAATAGATCGCACAATCAAAAACTGATTGATTTTTGATTCTCACACATAGCTGACAATAAACAAGAAGGACAATGAACGGCAGAGTTTAAGGTGGTCATTTAAAGTAGAGCCAGTAGTGGATATTTGTGTTTGGATTTATTACTTTATCATTGATGGTTGGCTGGCAGATGTTAGTAGCCCCAGACAGCATAAGCTTTGTGTGTGAACACGCAGTGGTTGTACTAAACATTTTGTTGAGCAGAGTATTCTGGAAATCGATAAGTTCCTTCATACTTATTTGGCATTTGAAAGAAAGCACATGATTATTGTTGCTAGATTGGTCAAATTGATTATAACATTGAGTGGAATATTTCAGAATTGAACAAGTTCAATGCTCTGACTGGGTGGTTTGGATCTTGTGGAATCTGGCAACACTTGTGGAGGCTCATTAGGTCCTATTGCAATATAATAGAGCTATTGAAAAGAGGGGGAAAAAACATTTTCAGGATAAAGAATCTATGGGCTGGATTAAACCACATGAACGGCCGAATCCGTCCAGCTGGCTGCAGTTTGCCCATGTCTAATGGCTTATGGGCCAAATAAAAAAAAGTGCATTAAATGACCACATTATTCGCATTGTTTTGTATTGCCACCAAATATATATAATATATATAATTCGGAGTTGTCTACTTTCCTTTGGGCTAAAATTAAGGTGGAAACTCAAAAGAGTTGTTGTGTGATTTTGTATGTTTATGTTTGTTTCTTGTTTTCTCCTTAGGGCAAAGCAAGCGAGGAAGCTCTCATGACAAGATTTAGGGGATGTAAGGCAGGATGTAAGGTGATCGTCTTCTATTTTAGTTTGTTTGTGGTTGCATAATGTCAGCTCTTTTGTGGAGCTCACATGTCATGTGGTGGGCATCGTGTTCAGTGGGAATGAATTTGCCCTGTCTATCATCAGCCGTTGTCATGCCATTTTACCAGATTTGTTTAGAGCAACATTTCTATTAAACAAATTCTGTTATCATTTATTCATTCTCATGTCATTACAAAACGGCATAGCAGTTATTTTCAATATAATGAAAGTGAATGAATGGTGACCAGTGGCTGTCAAGCTCTAAAAAGAACAAAAAAGCACCATTGAAGTGTCATAAAAGTTGTCCATATTAGGGCTGCATGATTTGCAGGAAAAAAAATTAATTGTGATTTTTAAAATGCATATTCAATGTTTTGTATTATTATTATTATTATTATTATTATTATTATTATTATTATTAAATAAAATATAAAAATACTAAATAACAAAAGAAATGTTACTATTGTAATATTTCATTTAAAAATATTTAAGAAAAATAATATTACAATAATAATTTTATTTCACATTACAACTGAAAAAAGCACTATTTTTTAAAAGCACAAAGTCTTAAATTCTTCATTTTCAAATTTTAAACCATGTAAGCTCGCGCTCGATCGGCCCAATGGAGGCATCCGACCAGCGCGGAAGGTCTTAACGTGTTACTGTCTTTTCTCGAGGCAAAGTATTTTTTGATTAAATGCAATACATTTGAATATGTGTTCTCTGATTATTTCATCTGACTCCATAAATGAAAATGTTTTAATGATATCTGTAGATCATTAATTATGAGCGAATGTTTGACTATTCCTTTTAACTCTTTAATGAAAATAATGTCAAAGTCAGTTAGAATAATCAAATGTACCAATTTATTATGTCAGGTAAATGTATCATGCCAATTTCATAATCAAATCAAAGATAATCGATACAAAACATCAAATGCTCTGGAATAAAAAGAAGAGATGCAACCCAACATTAAGAAATACATGAGGCTGAGAGGTCTCACTCTCAGCCTCACGGGCTAATCTGAGGTACAGAAAAGGCCCAGAATCCCCTGCTGCATTTCATTATATAGTAAGGACCTCTTTTACTTGGAAACATCTTTTAACAATGGAAATTTGCATTCAGAAGTTACACCTTTTGGGGGTGGGGGTGGAGACCATAGAGACCACCGTCCTTTGTGTGTCAGTTATCCCTAAACTCTTAAAAACCTTATTACCTTTTGTTTTACTTATTTGGAAATGAGACATTTGTACCAGTCACATTGTGACATTTTAAATGATACCAGAGAAAAATACTCTGTGATAATCATTCACATTAAACTATACATTTTCTTGAGTGAATACAGGTGATCTGAGCATGAGAGAGAGGGGGTGAGGGAAGAGGGAATGAAATGTAGATTAGGATGACTCGGAGGTGAGACTTTCGTCTCGATAGTGCACGAGGGCTAGTTCAAATGTTAATTTCCAGAGAGGTCCATTGTCCTCTCAGGGTCTGGTCGCTCTTCAACCAGACTGTCCGGCATTTTGTAATTTCTCAATTCTTACAACCATTAAACTTATTTTGACCAAAAACCACAGGGAGGCCTTAAAGCTTCTCTTTTGTTGAAAAAATGCTTCTGAATACAAGAATGGAATGTTGGTTGGTTCCTGTTTGCATTCCCAAATGCATGTTAAAGTGACCAAAACTGCAAATGCAGAGATAGTTCATTTGGCGCAGAACACAGTGCCACGCTTCACTCTGAAACACTCAGTGCATATATTTAATTAAATCGCAGCCTTTCGCAGCAATTTTGTAATCTCACTAAGCTGCAATTCTGGCTTCAATAATTTTTTTGGCTCGTCCATATTACTTGTGAGATGTATTGCAAGCAGTGGTGTAGACGGGCAGGGCCTTGTGGCACTAGCCCCTCCTGATAACTGATGGGCCCCCCAGTGTGCCCCCACCCTTCTACTTGCCTGTCACTCACGAATTCAAATTACATCTTTCAACTTTCGTTTGAATAATTAACATTTCCCTAATGCTTCTCAACAAAGAATAGTGAGCTACTGCACTCCAAGAAAAAAAAAGAAAAAAAAAGAACATGGAAGGTTATCTATTTAATATACAATGTTTCATCAGTTTGCAAGTTGTTGAAGCTCTATATTTTGGTATATTGTTTTTCAGTATGAAGATAGACTAAGTTTGCTGTTAACTCCTAGACCTAGATAATGCTAAACATTAGAAAGCACTGTGGCTGAATGTAATACATTTGATGCTGCTTATTTCAATATGATTTAATCTGGCTTTTCCTGCATTTCTTTTTTTTTTTTGGCTGGTATACATGCAATATCTTGGGCTGCCAAAGCAAATCATATGTTATCTCACGTAATTTAAAAGCCCTATATATCATAGGTGGTGGTCTCAAGTTACGTGACCATTGCGAATTTAAAGAACATAAAATGTTGGCCACAACGAAAGACCATTTTTGACCCAGGAAAAAACCCTGTTTAATGTTTCATTGAACAACGAGCAAGTCTGAGAGATAAAGGGATAGCTCACCCAAAAATTATCATTCTGCTGTCATTTACTTTCTTTCATGTTATTCCAAGCCTTTGACTTTCTTTCTTCCATAGAACAAAAAAGATGTTTTTGTCCAAATGTAATGAACGGCAATGGAGACCAAATCCATCTCTGTTTTGATCACCATTGACTTTCATTATTTATATATATGTATAAGTCATATATATATATATATATATATATATATATATATATATATATATAGTACCAGTCAAAAGTTTGGAAACACTACTATTTTTAATGCTTTTGAAAGAAGTCTCTTATGCTCATCAAGCCTGCAGTTAAAAAAAAAAAAAAACAGTAATATTATGAAATATTATTACAATTTAAAATAATGGTTCTCTTTTTTAATATACTTTAAAATGTAATTTATTTTTGTGATGCAAAGCTGAATTTTCATCAGCAAGTACTCCAGTCTTTGGTGTCTTATGATCCTTCAGAAATCATTCTAATATGCTGATTTATGATCAATGTTGGAAACAGTTGTGCTGCTTAATATTTTTTTATAACCTGAGATACTTTTTTCAGGATTATTTGATGAATAAAAAGTTAAAAAGAACTGTATTTATTTAGAATAGAAATCTTTTGTAACAATATACACTACCGTTCAAAAGTTTGGGAACAATAACTTCTTTTTTTTTAAAGAAATTAGTACTTTAATTCAACAAGAATGCGTTAAATTGATAAAAGGTGATGGTAACGATTTATATTGTTAGAAATGTTTTTATTTTGAATAAATGCTGTTTTTATGAATCAATGCTGTTAACGTTTTACTCATCAATGAATCCTGAAAAAAGTATTCCAAAAAAATATATTAAACAGCACAACTGTTTCCATCATTGATAATAACTGAGTATCAAATTATCATATTAGAATGATTTCTGAAGGATCATAAGACACCAAAGACTGGAGTACTTGCTGATGAAAATTCAGCTTTGCATCACAAAAATAAATTACATTTTAAAGTATATTAAAAAAGAGAACCATTATTTTAAATTGTAATAATATTTCATAATATTACTGTTTTTTTTTTTTTTTTTTTTTTTTTTTTAACTGCAGGCTTGATGAGCATAAGAGACTTCTTGCAAAAGCATTAAAAATAGTAGTGTTTCCAAACTTTTGACTGGTACTGTATATATATAATATTCTTATATATAAGTGGAAATAAATAAATGCATAAATAAATAAATAAATGTGGAAAAAAATACAATTATACATAAATAATATGTATAACAAATATATTTATACACACCTGTATATACATTTATACACTTATTTCCTTATTTATGTATAATTGTATTTTTATATCATTTATTTATTTATGCATTTATGCATTTATTTATTTCCACTTTTATTTATTTTCACATTTATTTAGGTATATATGTATTTATGTCTACATTTATTTATTTATTTATGGATTTATTTATACATTTCTTCCTCTGTATGCTAATGAGGGGGGCGTTTTACCTCAGACATAGCAATCAAGCTCAGAGTGGTAGTGCTGAAGCTTTGAGGATACAGCGAAACCTTGTGGTGTGAACGAAACGCAAGAGGTGTATGGACGTGCCTTTGCAAAAAGTCCCACAGGGAATGAATGACTTGGAGATGGGCAATATATCCAAAATCTTATATCACGGTTTAAGTCATTTATTATCACCATAACTGTATGCATACAGGGTTCCCTTTCGAGAGGTCTCTCGTATTGCGTAAGTAGCTTACACTATGGGAAAACTTATTTTCTCGAGAATATTGAAGCCAAATTTTTTAAACGCAGTGCAGCTGCACAGCAGACAGCTAGCTGAACGTCAAGCGTGGTCATTGGCTGTGCTGCAGCAACTGCACAAACCTATGGTGAGGCGGCTCGTGCGCGCGAAGAAGTCAGGTCGCTTCGCGCCCATGGGCGTCAGAGCATGCCGGAATGGGCGTGGCTTATAGCTATATAAGCCCCCATTTTCGCCATAGAATCAGATTTAATCTCCTTCAGCAAGTTTCCACTTCGCTGTCCTCCGGATTAAAGAAGCCTTCTTCGCCGCCGTCAAAAAGCCTTCAGCGGAACAAGCCACCTGCTAAGCAGATCTGCTGTTCTGCTGTGCCATCCGGCGTGCTATGTCCTTTTACAAAAAGCTAGTGTGTTCGCCGCTGCGACTCACGAGCAATTTCACAGGCGTTGTTTCAAATGCCTCGGGTCACCTGCGCCTCGTGCAGAGGCCCTGTCTTCGTCACAGATCGTCACAATCTCTGCGCTTCCTGTCTGGGCCGTGACCACACGGAAGCTACACTCTCTAAGGGCGGCTGGCCGAAGTGTGATGAAATGGCGCTCTACACTGAGGGCTCGACTGACCAGCTTCGCCAACGACGACCCCGCGCCCACTCCCCCTTTTCCTTTGCTCGAGCCGCGCACGAAAAAGCGCCGCGCACTAGGGCTGTCGCGATAACCGCAATATTGCAGTACCGCGTTACTGACAAGACAACCGCAGAGGAATGCAAGTAACCGCAGCAACCGCGATATTCGCATTTTTTTTCATAAGGCAATACCCTTCTTGTTTTGAACTTCGTGCATGTGTATTGAATGTTAAATAAGTTAATAATGATAACGAGATGTTTTTATCATGGTGATTTGTACAGAGGCTTCGTGGATTTGCACTTAAGCCTAAAGAGACAGTGAATGAGAGTGATCGACTGAGCGCGTGCGATTACCTGCGTCTGTCTTGGAAGTCAAGTCATATAGATTCGTGAAAAGGTTGCTGTATCCAAGGAAAGCCAAATATGTTGTGTCATCCTTTTGACGTTTAAGGGCATTTACCATGAATGGCATCAGCGACAGTGCTGGTCAGCATTCCACAGCACGAGGAAGCCGCGGGAAACAAAAATCAGAGAGTCACGCATTGAATCGCATCAGCTTCAGCGTTACCCATGCGACGCATTGCTGGTCAGCTGAGCCTTGAAAAGTGGAGCTCAAAGTTAAAAATAATTAACACCTTGTTTCATTACTATCTTTTAATGAATCAGCGTTTTTTGAACGTGTTCGTTGAATGAACGGTTATAATGACTCATTCAAAGACAGTCTGTTCCCACTGTAACTGCGCGCTGAGTGACAGCCTTTCAATGCGCAGATAGACGCTGTTGAGTTTCGGTTACATTGGTTACTGAAAATGTACTCGTTTTTGTGCATGCTGACCTTTATATAGCAACAAATAAATATAAATAAATCAAACATAAATAAATAAATAAATAAATAAATAAATAAATAAATGGCGATAAAACCACATATCGCGCTATTGAGCCATTCAAAATTACCGCAAGGGAAAATCCTTCACCGCAACAGCCCTACCGCGGACAGAGGATGCCAGAGCGGGCGAATACAAGAGAGCACACGCTGGCCCAGTCCCCGCGTACCTCTCTGTCTCCCAGAGAAACAACCTCGCCGGTCCTGTTCACACAGGCGGACCAGCGACCCCTCTCAGCGAGCGGCCGGTCTCGTCTCTTTTGGGGCATCAGATGAGGAGGACGACAAGGATGACAGCCTTTCCCTCGCTGCATCTGAATGTGAGGAATGGACGTGCTCCGTGGCCAACCCCGCACCCTCAACACAAGCCAGCACGAGCGACTTGAGAACCAGCCTTGACGCAGAGCTTCTCCGCGTGCTAACTAGGGCCATTGAAGACCTCGAGCTCGAGTGGTCTTCACCCGAGGAGCCCACACGTAGCAGACTGGATGAATGGTTCCTGCAGGGTATGCGCCTTTCTTTCCTGAAGTACACGACGGGCTAGCGAAGTTCAGCTCATCTAAAGCCTTCTGTTTCCTCAACACTCTCGACTGTCGACGGCGCTGTGGAAAAAGGATACGAGATGAATCCACCCCTCGAAGAAGCTGTGGCAGCTTTACCCGCCCACCGCCATGGGATGGAAAGCTAAAACGACTCACCCGTCCAAGCCTTGCCGGCCTTTTCAGTTCTCGCCGGCCGAGCCTACGCCTCCCCTGGCCAAGCTGCTTCGGCGCTTCACACCATGGCTGTCCTCCAAGTTTTTCAGGCCAAACTTCTCCGCTCGATGGACGAGTCTGGACCTGAACCGGAAGCTTTCAGAGACCTGCGCAGCGCCACTGACCTGGCTCTGCGAGCTACCAAATCAACCGCCCAGGCGATCGGCAGGAGCATGGCGAACTTGACGGTGCTTGAATGTCATCTTTGGTTGAACTTAACAGAGATGAAGGATGCAGACAGGGCAGCTTTCTCGACTCCCCCTATCTCTACCACCGGTCTGTTCGGCCCAGCAGTCAAGGGTTTTACGGAGCATTTATGAGATTTTATAACCTGGAAGTTCCCACTTTACAAACAAAGGTTCTTTCAATATAATAAGTGTTAAGCACAATTCACCATACTATAAGGCTGTATATCTGGTCCTGGTTCAATCCAAACTACGGTTCTTATACATTTTAAATAAGGGGTTTGGCCCTTTTTAACCCTTTAGAACCTGAAACTAAAATAGGTGTTTTTCACATAATTAGATTTTTTGACTGTAAAATTATAAAACAATGTGCTATCTTCATGTGCAAGGTGTCATCTTTTGCAGAAAAAGATAAGCTTTCAACAAATTACAGTTATTGAGCATTATTGTGTGTGGTGAGTTTGTAAATAGAATTTAAATAGACAAAAAAAAAAAAAAAACGAGAGTAAATTTACTGATTTTTATTTAGAAAAAAACAGAAAAAACAGAACGAAAAAAACTAACACTTTAAAGTTGAGAAATGAACTATAATACATATATACAAGTCTTTTTTGTGACATTGGGTTGCACAGTTTTCATTTAGGACGCTTTTTGTCATACACGCACACATACAAATGCACGCATTCATAGGCACGCACAGGTCGCACACATACACATGCTTAGATACGTGAAAGAGTAACGGCCATCCGCCTCCCAAATTTCATTAAAAATCATCCCAATCCCCTCTTCTGCTGTCTAACACTTATTTCGCCATGTATTGGCGACAACACTTTGTTTCTTTTATTATTTTATGCAATCCAAAACACTCTAACCTGCCGCGCGTCGTATCTCTCTGTTCAAATCCTTCCATCCCGCGCTGCTGTCATTTGTAGACGGAAAGCATGACATTACCGTAATAAGCCGTATATTGGCGAAAAGCGCACAATGTCTACTTTCAGGAACTATTTGAATTATTTTGATAGTGCAAACGGTTGAAGAGTTACAGTGACATGAATACAGCTTGGTTGGCTGTGTCGACACATCCGGTTTTAAAGGGTTAAGGCCCATTCCTTGGTTCCCTATATGAGGCTCGTCACTGGTCTGGCCTCTATTAGGACTCATAACTTTACTCTTCTATGTGCCTCGGGCGCTCTGCCCTAGGCTATAGTATGGGGCGAAGTTTTAAGCACGCACGGCATTTTGAAAGGGGTTCCCATAGCATAAGCTACTTACGCAATACGAGAGACCTCTCGAAAGGGAATGTCTCGGTTACTAACGTAAGCTCGGTTCCCTGAGAGAAGGGAACGAGCATTGCATAACCCGCCGTGCTACTGTGCTTAGATCAGGGGATCAGGGGATCGCACAGCCAATGACGCACAGCAAAGCTCTTGACGCTCAGCTAGCTGTCTGCTGTGCAGCTGCACTGTGTTTTAAAAATTTGGCTTCAATATTCTCGAGAAAAGGAGTTTTCTCATAGCGTAAGCTACTTACGCAATAGTCGTTTCCTTCTCTCAGGGAACCGAGGTAACATTAGTAACCGAGACGTTACCATCTTTATTACGGACATGGAAAACAAACTGTTCCAAATCCGGTCAGGATTTCTAAAATGTCTTGGCTGCACACAATAAGAGAAACAGCATCTTCAACAGATCTGATAACAGACACTTTGACATGGAAGCGCGTGCAAGTGTCCACTATTGATCACATTTAATGTAAAGTGTTGGGTGGGGCTGATAGCTTGCGTTTGTTGTCGATGAGACTCGCACAGCAGCTCAGAATGCGGAGAGAAACCAGCGCACATTTCACTGGAGTCTGTATTGAAGTTTACATTCCTAGTTTCCTAATTTTGCATGCATAACCTGTAACAATTCACATGCTTGAAATATAACGCATATTTCATAGATGCTGGTCTTAGATACTGCATCAATTGAAATTATTCCGGATTAAATCAAACCAAAGGTGCTCATGTAATAGCAGCTAGTGAGACATGCATCTAACGCCATGCAGTGTATATACAGTGAGGAAAATAAGTATTTGAACACCCTGCTATTTTGCAAGTTCTACCAGAAAGACTCGGGAGAATTAATACTGTAACAATAACATTTATTTAGGAGCTCAGCAAGCAATCAGGTTCTTTGGCATAGGCCCCGTTCATAACTCGCATTCAGAGGGTACTGAATCTGCGAGTCCCGCCTGAAGACGAAGGCGGGGGCGCCGCTCACCCCCCGGCGGAGTAAGGAAAGGGGCCATCTGGTGGTGGTGGGGTGGATGGAGGAAAAGACATCTGAAGTCTTCAGGATGGAAGGGATAGCCTTACTGATGGTGTTGGGGTTGATAGAGGGAGGACCCAGCTTGGTTGAGTAGAGGAGTTGGAGGAAAGATCCCATCTTGGTGGAGGCGGGGAGGATGGAGGTACTGGAGTGACAGCATCTGCGAACTCAGACATGTGTAAGCGCTGCCCTTTTAAGCTACAGTAAATGATATGATTGGATAGATGAGGAGGTAATTAATGACGCGAACGATTGAGTCTTCCTGGCAGAACTTGCGCTAGCTTCATTTCTCCCACTTGGAAATCATGGAGGGGTCTGAAATTGTCATCGTAGGTGCATGTCCACTGTGAGAGACATAATCTAAAAAAAAAAATCCAGAAATCACAATATATGATTTTTTTAACTATTTATTTGTATGATACAGCTGCAAATAAGTATTTGAACACCTGTCTATCAGCTAGAATTCTGACCCTCAAAGACCTGTTAGTCTGCCTTTAAAATGTCCACCTCCACTCCATTTATTATCCTAAATTAGATGCACCTGTTTGAGGTCGTTAGCTGCATAAAGACACCTGTCCACCCCATACAATCAGTAAGAATCCAACTACTAACATGGCCAAGACCAAAGAGCTGTCCAAAGACACTAGAGACAAAATTGTACACCTCCACAAGGCTGGAAAGGGCTACGGGGAAATTGCCAAGCAGCTTGGTGAAAAAAGGTCCACTGTTGGAGCAATCATTAGAAAATGGAAGAAGCTAAACATGACTGTCAATCTCCCTCGGACTGGGGCTCCATGCAAGATCTCACCTCGTGGGGTCTCAATGATCCTAAGAAAGGTGAGAAATCAGCCCAGAACTACACGGGAGGAGCTGGTCAATGACCTGAAAAGAGCTGGGACCACCGTTTCCAAGGTTACTGTTGGTAATACACTAAGACGTCATGGTTTGAAATCATGCATGGCACGGAAGGTTCCCCTGCTTAAACCAGCACATGTCAAGGCCCGTCTTAAGTTTGCCAATGACCATTTGGATGATCCAGAGGAGTCATGGGAGAAAGTCATGTGGTCAGATGAGACCAAAATAGAACTTTTTGGTCATAATTCCACTAAACGTGTTTGGAGGAAGAAGAATGATGAGTACCATCCCAAGAACACCATCCCTACTGTGAAGCATGGGGGTGGTAGCATCATGCTTTGGGGGTGTTTTTCTGCACATGGGACAGGGCGACTGCACTGTATTAAGGAGAGGATGACCGGGGCCATGTATTGCCAGATTTTGGGGAACAACCTCCTTCCCTCAGTTAGAGCATTGAAGATGGGTCGAGGCTGGGTCTTCCAACATGACAATGACCCGAAGCACACAGCCAGGATAACCAAGGAGTGGCTCTGTAAGAAGCATATCAAGGTTTAATTTTTATTTAACTTCCAAAAACAATCTTGACAGCAACAGAAACAAAATTTCATATTAAGAGGTGACATTTCCCTCTATACATTTATTTCCAGGGACATGTTTTAGTTAAAAATGCATCATCATAAAGAGATAAATTTGGTTATCAGGCTACAATAATTAGGCACTGTATGGCTGTTTAGTGTACCAGTCGAATAAAATCAACAAAAGCCATCTTTGCAGGACCTCTGCTGTGCAGAAGCTGTCTCTTCAAGTGGCATTAGGTATATTTTACTGCTTAATGCAGAGGAGAATGCATTTACTCTGCAATTACAATTGCATACATGTTTTTTATATATTTTTTATAACATTTGACAGAATCGATGAAATTATACGTTTAAATATGAAACTAAAACAGCCAGTAGGTGGTGGCAAGTCACTGTCTTAACGAGTGAGTTCAATCATTAATTCAGCCAATTCGTTAGAGTAAGATTTGTTCAGTAAGAAAACACCACGTGTTGCTTAGAGGCGCAGCGGTTCTGTGGAGTTTGGAACTTTTTTTCCTTCTCGTGTGATATCTAGTATATTATATTATGTTATATAAAATGATCACATACATGTTTTTTTTTTTTTTTTTTTTGAGAAATAAACAAATATACAAACAAAATAGGCACTGAACAAACAATATTAAACAACTAGATGAAAAAGTTTGTAGACAAACTTTAAGTTGGCATGAAAAAGCCTTGCCAGAAAGTTTGAAGAATTTTTAAAAGCTTGAAGTTTGAAGGTTTTTAGTTTTAATTAGTTTAAGTGTTAGTTAAGTAGTTTTAAAAGTTTGAATGTTTTCAGTTTTAATTAGTTTAAGTGTTAGTTTAGTAGTTTTAAAAGTTTGTAGAAGTTTGAATGTTTTCAGTTTAGAAATATTAGATAGAAGGGAAGCTTAAACAAGTCTTGATTGATTATAAATAGTACATAGAATGGCAGCTAATGGAGTCTAATGAGCCTCTCCAACTGTCAAAATTTGAATTTAGTTTGGAGTTAGAATGAAAGAAAGAAAGATTAGTTAGAAAGAAAGAAAGATTAGTTAGAAAGAAAGAAAGAAAGAAAGAAAGAAAGAAAGAAAGAAAGAAAGAAAGAAAGAAAAAGAGCGAAAGAAAGAGAAAGAAAGAGAGAAAGAAAGAAAGAGAAAAAGAAAGAAGGGAAGATTAGTTAGAAAGAATGATTAGTTGAAAAGATAGATAGATAGATAGATAGATAGATAGATAGATAGATAGATAGATAGATAGATAGATAGATAAGATAGAATGGAAGCTTAAATGAGTGTACATAGAGCGGCAGCTAATGGAGTCTATTGGGCCTCTCCAACTGTCAAAATTTGAATTTAGTTTGGAGTTAGTAAGAAAGAAAGATTAATAGGCCTATTTCACAAAAATGGCTGCTGAGACCGGAAGTAGGGTAAACTCTTTTCTGGTGAAAGCGCTAGCAGTAGAAGTCGGAGGACAAATGTGGAGACTAAAAGCGGCCAGTCCTGTTGCGTACCTTTTTATGTTTTCACTCATAGAAGAAACAACCCTATTTATAATTGCACAGCTTTCCTTGTGACGAAATGTTGAAAAAGCGCTGGATTTGGGCTATATCGAGAGAAGAGGGGCACTTTTTTGTGTGTTAAGCACTTAACGGAGGATGAAGTCCGTGTAACTTACGAGTCTACGAGAGTCCGGTCGTAGATATCTTACACCGCAGGCCGTGCTTTGCAGGTTTTCATGGAACAACTGGGGAGAAGTTAAATCACGCCAGACACAGACGGCAAGAAGACGTGTCTGTGGTGTGAAGGAGGAAGCAGATGTTGAAAATGGAGTGTTGATGCCGGTTCGGGAGTGATGCCCTGACAAAACATGTTTATATTTGATTGTTATCTGATTTGCACGTCATGCACTTTTATTTATTATTATTAACTGTTGGCAAATTAAAATTGTTTGTAGAAGTTGTTTTCTGTAACTTTCTTAAAAATGAGTGAACACGGAGCAGTTTTTCCGTGAGCGGGACTGGAAAACCTGGAGTGGATCAGGAGTGATAACAGAAAGCTTAGAGTGGAGAGAGGAACGTGCTTTTGCTCCACTCCAGGCTTTGATCACATCCCCCTAAGCAGGGTGAATAGCCTACACCTCGGGCCCTATCTTGCACCCAGCGCAATTGACTTTGTACACTGACGCATGTATCATTCCTATTTTGCACCCGCGCAAAGCGGACTTTTCCCTCCACAGAAGCACGTCGGTTAACTAGCAAATACACTTGCGCTCCCCGGGGCGGTTCAGCGCAAAGAGGAGGCGTGTTCCGGCGCAAACGTTCCCTCATGCTATTTTGCAGGTTTAGAAAACAATTCCGCCAGTGACCAGGAAAAACCTAGTCTAAAGTCAGTGGCGCGTTGCGCATGTTATTCATGCTATTTTAAGGGCGCATGCTTGGCCATAATCAATGTAGCGTGTGCACAACGCACATTACAATTTGATGCTCTCATCTACACAGAAGCAGCCGTTTTCATTTTTGCAAATCATACATTATTACTAGGAAAAATATTAGGTCTTGTAGGTCTTGATAAGCCTAGGGCTTCTACGTATCCCTTTTCGAACAGTGTGATTATTATGAAAAAAAAAAAAAAAAAAAAAGGTTTTGTTTTTCTTGATTTTGTTTTATTTTTATTGATGGATATTTAATGTGTTGCTGTCTTTGGTTTAATTTATTTTTTAATTGTTCGAAATAAAGATTTCATTCATTTATTCATATTAATACACGAGGGAAATCATTGTTGTGTCCATGAAGATGTGAAAATAAAATAGGCATAAATCTAGCTTACACATTTAATCATACGCCCAAATTATCATACGCCTGTTTAACCGAAGCTAATTTGGGTGTGTTTGTTTCTCCATCCCCAATGTCACTTCTCTGTGTTTTACGGCCGTGACGAGGACGTCGGTCTCCTCGGCTGTGATCCGCTCCTGGCGTGCGCCTGGCAAATCCGCCGTTATAATAGGAATCCGCTTTAGAACAAGCGCGCCTGCTCTTAAAGGGAATGTGAGATGTCGCTCTGATTGGTTTATTTCACGTTACGCCCAAACCCACACCTATGAATAATGAAGCTACTTCAGACCAACCCCTTTTAGATTTGCATCGGGCGCAAGAGTCATTTATCCCGCCGGGAAAATAGCAACAGCGCCGAGACCCGCCCACAAAGTTACTTGCGCTTTGCGCTTTGACACTTGCGTTTCAGATCGTTAAAATAGGGCCCCTCGTCTTTCCCATTCAAACTAAAATTAAGACATTTATTACACTATTTGAGAAATGTAAGCATATTTACAGCATTAAAATTATGAACAGTTAATTTAAGACATAAGGACCCTGGTATTGACGGAAATCCGTCGTATACTCTCGTAGCGACTGAGAACTTTAATCCCTGTATATATTATGAAGTGTATTACTGAATATAAAATTACATACATTATGATATATTAGTAAATATATGTCTCACCTTTTTAAATGTATGAAAATTCGTTATGTATTATTCAATATATTGTAATATTAACACAATATATTATCAGGGGCGGACTTTACCATTAGGCAAAGGTCGGCAATTGCCTTGGGCCCCGAGCTACCTAGGGGCCCCCAAAATGCCCTATTACCTTATGCTTAATTTATTTTATTTTATTTTTATATGTTTCTAAAACTCCATTTGCGAAAAATGGCATCAATCATTAGTGTCGCAGACAGGAGGGGGCCCCCCCGCCTCACTACATTGGACTATTCCATTATCTTACTTTTACTGCGCAACTGCGAAAGTGACAAGGCTGTGCCAAAAAACTGACGGAGAAAAAGAAGTGATTGACAGACAGAGTGTATAGAGTAGTAGACAGAGTAAAAATGAAGCGAAGCTAAGCTACCCAAGCGGTGCTGAAAAAAGGAGGAAGCGGGAGGAAAGCAAAAAGTCCGAAAAAGTGCGCGGCGCGAAAGATAAACAACCAAAGTAACAGGAGGACTGGGAAATAGAGCAATTGATCCCCAGAGCAAGACGAGTCTAAACGCGAAAATTTTACGTTTCGAAGTTACCCAAGCCGCTCAAATAAAATAAAAAAAGTGAAAAGACGCTGATAAGTATTTGGGAACGCTGCCAAAGATGACAAACTTTTTTACGGCTACTGTTGGGGATACAGATCAGGAACAACAATGTCCAACGCACAGACAAAAATCGTGAAGCAAAGAGGACACAGAGACCGACAGACAAAACTGAGCAGTTTATGAATCATGATATTTAAAAAAATCTCAGCTCTCAGATTCTGTCAATACTATTACGAAATTCAAACAATAAATACCGTTTTGCCATTTTAATGTGACATGACAGATTCCTATAGCGGCACGTGAACTGGTCTAATTCTAAAAACTACCCAATAGTAAATAAACACGAATTAACAATGTTGAAAGATACCGTATAACTTACCGAAATGTATATTCCTCATTCATAATATCGATCAATAAGTGTTTTTCAACCGCGGAAAGAGGTAAAACAGCTGGAGAACAATCGTCACATAACATTTACCCCAGGAAAGCCATTTAATTGGCTAGAAAAAAAAGAGCTATAGAGAGTATTTGGCTAAATATGTGTACTATAATTTACTTATTTTAACCTTAAATTATACCAGCTGATAGGGCTTCTTTTTTTTTTTTTTTGAGAAAAAGTAACGCCTGCCTTGTAAAACGTTACCTAATATTTATCCAAATTAGTCAATATTGAATCAAATCACAAGAATTGAATCGAAATGGTGAAATTTGCCAAAAAAACTAACAAAAAAAACCTTGCTTACCAGAAATTGTACCATGTAAACATTGTAACATGTTTCTGTTAGGAGTAAAGAAGTGTATGCAGGGTTTAAAGGGGACGTTTCTTTCTCCTCTCCCCGTATAGCTTTACCTGCCTATCCACCATTCAGTCACTACATCTTTTTTTCGTTCTCTTTTAAAGATTGGATGGGGAGGGGAGGGGCCCATAGCCTACCTTCGCCTTGGGCCCCCGATTTGCTAAATCCGCCACTGTATATTATTCTGTATATTTTCATAATATACTGTTAAACCATTTAACATATTGATCATTCATATATAGGGAAATATATTTTCTTTTCATAAGGGAACCCGACAGTAAAATGTGATTTTGTAACATCATGATTTTTTAAAACATGTAATATCACTCACTTCATTCATGTTTTTAGTCTAATTATTTGCCTTAATTTCATTATTAGACCTACTAGCAACTTTAGGTCAAATTCACTGTAAAGATGTACAATTCTTAGTTTCATTCATGGTGGTAACATGAAAAATGAGCCATAATCTAGTCACTAGTGGAAGATTGCTGCAATCTCCGGGACAAACTAACACTTAATAACATGACATTTTAACAAAAGCCACTAGATTTCAAACATAGCCTACAATCAGACATCATTTCAATTTATTTATTTATTTTGTTTAGCTATAGTAAGTGTGAGCTTAGTCATCAAGTGCCGTGCCATTTAAATGAATGGAACTTTTTTTTTATGTAAGCAAACGTCAAGAATAATTTGTAACCTTTGTCCAATTTCGATCTTGTCACAGCTCTCTGAAAACTATCAACAAAACGGACAACATCTGCTATTCTTACTTTTGTCAGATATATTAATGACAGAGAAAACAAGCTGTGCACAGTCCATTTTGAGAATGAATGGCAATGGTAGCGGGCGGCGGCGCGACCGGAAGTATCGCCACACTACTTCCGGTCTCGGTCGCCATTTTGTGAAATAGGCCTATTAGTTAGAAAGAAAGAGAGCGAGAGAGAGAGAGAGAGAGAGAGAGAAAGAAAGAAAGAAAGAAAGAAAGAAAGAAAGAAAGAAAGAAAGAAAGAGGGAGAAAGAAAGATAGTTTGTACCAAAGTTTAAAGTAGTGTATAGATAGATAGATAGATAGATAGATAGATAGATAAAGTTAGAAAGAAAGAAATATAGATATATAAAAAGAAAGAAAGATAGTTTGTACCAAAGTTTGAATAAGTTTTAAAAGCTTGAAGTTTAGTGTATAGATAGATAAAGTTAGAAAGAAAGAAAGAAAGAAAGATAGATAAATAGATAGATAGATAGATAGATAGATAGATAGATAGATAGATAGATAGATAGATAGATAGATAGATAAAGTTAGAAAGAAAGAAAGAAATATAGATAGATAGAAAGAAAGATAGTTTGTACCAAAGTTTGAAGAAGTTTTAAAAGCTTGAAGTTTAGTGTATAGATAGATAAAGTTAGAAAGAAAGAAAGAAAGAAAGATAGATAGATAGATAGATAGATAGATAGATAGATAAAGTTAGAAAGAAAGAAAGAAAGAAATATAGATAGAAAGAAAGAAAGAAAGATAGTTTGTACCAAAGTTTTAAGAAGTTTTAAAAGCTTGAAGTTTAGTGTATAGATAGATAGATAGATAGATAAAGTTAGAAAGAAAGAAAGAACGAACGAAAGAAAGAAAGATTGTTAAAGGGGTCATATAATGCCATTTTTGTACAAGCTAATATGATTCTTGTTTAGGGTCTAAATTAAAAGTTTGTAATATACTTTAATTAAAAATTCTCATTAGTATTGTAAGAAAACACTCATTTTACTTGAATAAAACTCAGCACGCCTTTTAAGTGCATGTGTCTTTAAATGATAATGAGCTTTGCTCACCCCGCCCCTCTGTTCTGTGTGTACATCGTTTGAAATAATAACACAATAACCATAACGCGTTGAACCATAATCTATCTACGCGTTGTTCATTATAAACATGGGATTATGTACCCTGAGTGTAAACAGCCGAATTCATCGTGAAGCGTGCAAGCGATTTGCAAAGATTAATATAAATATTAATATAAAGGTTAATAAAACATTACACTCACTTCAGTTATTCTGGAGGTGCAGCAGGAACACGAATAGTTGGTACCGATCCTTTTTTCAGGAGCAGAGCAAAACCAGATTTATAAGGTTACTGAGCCCCGTTTGTAAAGCAGTCTGGTGTGTGAAATGATTCGCGCAAACATGAAAGCATGACGTTGATCGTGGGGAATATTCCCTTCGAAAACACACTCAGCCACTGTGTCTTCAGCGGTTCGGATTTAGGAACATCAACATGACTGCTGTGTTCGTTATAACACATAAAAACAGAACACCACAATCGCTTAGACGCCATTCTGCTCATAGACAGTGCTCCAGTATCAACAATGACTGCGCCGGTCCGCGGACTATGATTGACAGCCCGCTCACGAGCGAGGGCGGGTCTGTGTTGAAACGCTGCTGTCAATCAACAATCGCGGGAGGGGCGTCCGACCGTGTGACGTCACACGGTCGAACGGCTTGATTTGAGAGAGGGGAAAACATATGGAGATAAAAAAAAACACTGGATGGATTTTTATCATTTTAAGATGGTTGTGTACAGGTACTGCCAACACACATTTCAGTACAATCAACTTGCAACAAAGTGCATGTACCATATGACCCCTTTAATACCAAAGTTTGAAGAATTTTTAAAAGCTTGAAGTTTGAAGGTTTGAAAAGTTTGAAGGTTTTTAGTTTTAATTAGTTTAGTTTAAGTTTTAGTTTAGCAGTTTTAAAAGTTTGAAGTTTGAAGGTTTTCAGTTTAGAAATATTAGATAGAATGGAAAATGAGTCTTGATGTATTAGAAATAGTACATAGAATGGCAGCTAATAGAGTCTAATGAGCCTCTCCAACTGTCAAAATTTGAATTTAGTTTGGAGTTAGAAAGAAAGAAAGAAATATAAGATAGATAGATAGATAGATAGATAGATAGATAGATAGATAGATTAGTTAGAAAGAAAGAAAGAAAGAAAGAAAGAAAGAAAGAAAGAAAGAAAGAAAGAAAGAAAGAAAGAAAGAAAGAAAGAAAGAAAGCTTAAATGAGTTTCAATGAATAAGAAATAGTACATAGAATGGCAGCTGATGGAGTCTAATGACCTCTCCAACTGTCAAAATTTGAATTTATACAGTTGAAGTTTGAATAGTCTTGCCTCAATTTGAACATTCCGCAATGAAAGTCTATGGGATTTTTCCACGTTTTTATCAGCAATTTTAGGAAAACAGTAAGTCTGATCAGTCTAAATAGATGAAGCAACTCGAGTCAGAACAGTTTGAAGGTCTAGTCTGAGTTTAGTGGTTGTAGCTTGAACAGTTTAGGAGGAGTTACGTGGAGAAATTTAGTCTAAGAACAATAATAATAACTAGATGAGAAAGTTCGTCGAGACAAACTTTAAGTTGGCTTGAGAAAGTTTGGACCAGAAAGTTTTTTGCTAGGCGGTTGCTAGGATGTTATGGGTGGTCACTATGGTGTTGCTAGGCGGTTGCTAGGGTGTTCTGGGTGGTTGCTAGACGGTTGCTAGGATATTTTCGGTGGTTGCTAGGGTCTTTTGGGTGGTTCCTAGGGTATTTGGGGGGTTGCTAGGGTGTTCTGGGTGGTTGCTAGGTGGTTGCTAGGGTGTTATGGGTGGTTACTAGGATGTTTTGGGTGGTTGCTAGGTGGTTGCTAGGGTATTTTGGGTGGTTGCTAGGGTGTTTTGGATGGTTGCTAGGGTGTTGCTAAGCGGTTGCTAGGGTATGTTGGATGGTTGCTAGGGTGTTGCTAAGGTATTTTGGGTGGTTGCTAGGCGGTTGCTAGGGTGTTCTGGGTGGTCGCTATGGTGTTGCTAGGCGGTTGCTAAGGTATTTTGGGTGGTTGCTAGGGTGTTGCTAGGCGGTTGCTAGGGTGTTCTGGGGGGTTGCTATGGTGTTGCTAGGCGGTTGCTAGAGTGTTCTGGGTGGTTGCTAGGCGGTTGCTAGGATATTTTTGGTGATTGCTTGGCGGTTGCTAGGGTGTTATGGGGGGTTGCTAGGGTGTTGCTAGGTGGTTGCTAGGGTATTTTGGGTGGTTGCTAGGGTGTTCTGGATGGTTGCTAGGGTGTTGCTAAGCGGTTGCTAGGGTATTTTGGGTGGTTGCTAGGGTGTTGCTAGGCGGTTGCTAAGGTATTTTGGGTGGTTGCTAGGCGGTTGCTAGGGTGTTCTGGGTGGTTGCTAGGCGGTTGCTAAGGTATTTTGGGTGGTTGCTAGGGTGTTGCTAGGTGGTTGCCAGGGTGTTTTGGGTGGTTGCTAGGCGGTTGCTATGGTGTTGCTAGGCGGTTGCTAGAGTATTCTGGGTGGTTGCTATGCTGTTGCTAGGCTGTTGCTAAGGTATTCTGGGTGGTTGCTAGGCGGTTGCTAGGGTGTTCTGGGCGGTTGCTATGGTGTTACTAGGTGGTTGGTAGTTGTCACAGATGGTTACTATGGAGTCTTTATAGAGTTCTTAGCATGATCTTGGCATGATTTAGCATTTAACTAATCGCTATTAGCATGTAACTATTCACTGCTAGCATGTGTAACATGTTGGAAGTGCTGTTTGCTAGCATGAGTCAAAAGAGCCAAACCTCATCTCTATACGATGTTCTGATACAGAGATATAGGTCTTTCAAAACGGTTGCTAGGGTACTCAAGTTTGGTTGCTATGGAGTTGCTTGGGAGTTGGAAGCTTTAAACTTAAGAAGTTTAAAGTGGTTTGAAGTTTAAAGTAGTTTACGAGTTTTTGAGTTTTGAGTTTATAAGTTTAAATGAGTTTAGAGTTTATACGTTTAAATGAGTTTAAGAGTTCAGAGTCTATTAATTTATGAATTTAAGAGTTAATAAGTCTATGAATTCATGAGTTAATTAGTATATAAGTGCATGAGTTTAGAGTTTATAGTGAATTTAGTAGTTTGAAGTTTAAATTAGTTTAAAGTTTAAATTAGTTTGAAGTTTAATTTAGTTTGAAGTTTAAAGTAGTTTAAAGTTTATATTAGTTTGAAGTTTATATTAGTTTGAAGTTTAAAGTAGTTTAAAGTTTAAAATAGTTTGAAGTAGATAGATAGATGAGTTTATTAGTTTAATTGAGTCTCAATGGCTCATATAGTATATAGAACGGCAGTTTGAACTAGATTAAAAAGTTCGTCGAGACAAACTTTAAGTTGGCTTGAGAAAGTTTGGACCAGAAAGTTTGAAGTTTAATTTAGTTTAATTTAGTTTGAAGTTTTATTTAGTTTAAAGTTTAAATTAGTTTAAAGTTTAAATTAGTTAAAAGTTTAAATTAGTTTAAAGTAGTTTGAAGTTTAAATTAGTTTGAAGTTTAAAGTAGTTTAAAGTTTAAAGTAGTTTAAAGTTAAAAAGTTGCTAGGGTGTTTCTAGTGGGTTGCTAAAGTCTCCTTGGTGGTTGCTAGGTGGTTGCTAGGGTATTCTGGGTGGTTGCTAGGCAGTTGCTAGGATGTTCTTGGTGGTTGCTATGGTGTTGCTAGGCGGTTGGTAGTTGTCACAGATGGTTACTATGGAGTTTTTATAGAGTTCTTAGCATGATCTTGGCATGATTTAACACTTAACTAATCGCTATTAGCATGTAGCTATTCACTGCTAGCATGTGTAGCATGTTGGGAGCCAAAACTCATCTCTATACGATGTTCTGATATAGAGATATAGGTCTTGCAAAACGGTTGCTAGGGTACTCAAGTTTGGTTGCTATGGAGTTGCTTGGGAGCTGGAAGCAGTAAACTTAAGAAGTTTAAAGTGGTTTGAAGTTTAAAGTAGTTTAAAGTAGTTTGAAGTTTATGATAGATATATAAATAAGTTAGATAGATACACACACACACACACACACACACACACACACACACACACACACACATACACACACACACACACACACACACACACTCAGACTACCTCGCTCACACACTCACTCAGACACACACACACACACACACACACACACACACACACTCACTCAGAGTTTATGAGTTTAGAGTTTATAAGTGTACGAGTTTTTGAGTTTAGAGTTTATAAGTTTAAATGAGTTTAGAGTTCAGAGTTTATTAATTTATGAGTTTAAGAGTTCATAAGTCTATGAATTCATGAGTTTATTAGTTAATTAGTTATTAAATTTAAGTTAATTAGTTTATAAGTGTATGAGATTAGAGTTGATTAGTTTAAATTAGTTTCATTGGCTAATATATATAGAACGGCAGTTTGGTTTAGTCTTCAAGGTGTTTAGATTTGAATTTTTGTTGGTTGGTGAGTTTGAATCTGGATTTGAATTTTTTAGAACTCCCCAATGTAAGTCAATGGGAGTTTTTCCGAGTTTTGATCGTCATTTGTAGGAAAACCGTAAGTCTGATCAGTCTGAAAAGATATAGCAACTAACTTCAGATCAGTTTGAGTGTCTGAGCCGAGTTTGGAGTATGTAGAGTTAAAGCTCTAGGACGAGTTTAAGTCAACAGTTTTTCACAGAAGAATAATAATAATAAGTTTAAGTACAATATCAGTAAGTTGGCTTTCTCAAGCCAACTTAATAATAAGTTTAAGTACAATATCAGTAAGTTGGATTTCTCAAGCCAACTTAATAAGTTTAAATAGGATTTCAGTAAGTTATGGAGCTTAAAATATGACAATATGATTTGAATTTGAATTGTGTAAATTTGAATTATTTACAAGTGAAATCTAACAAAATTGAATTTTAGGTGGTAGTTTAAATAGTTCTGAATTTGATTTTTTTAAACGAACATTGAACATTTGAAATTTAACAAATTGAAATGTTTTTATGGCAGAATTTTATAGACATGTATTTTCAAACAGCTAGTTTTTTTTGTTCTGAATTCGTATACTGCAAATATTCAGTTTAAAAAAATACAGATTCAAGTTTTCAAGATGAAGAAATTCGGAACTTCAAATTCAGTTTTCTAAAATTCAAGTTCAAAAATTCAAGTTAAAAAATTCAGATCTTACAGAAAGTAGGTCACAGGTCATCCACAGGGAAGAGTAAAGGATCTCAGATAAGTCGAACACAGCATTTTGGCTGCAGTGCAGTAGCTTTCTGCCGCAAACGCGGTGGTGCTTCAAGAGAATCCATGTATCTTTCGTTCAGTCGTTTTTTTATTTAATATTAAGAGTAGAAAAATGAGAAAACAGCTTGAGTATTAGATTTCTAATATTCTAGTAGCCTAATAAATTAGTTTCATTGGCTAATATATATAGAACGGCAGTTTGGTTTAGTCTTCAAGGTGTTTAGATTTGAATTTTTGTTGGTTGGTGAGTTTGAATCTGGATTTGAATTTTTTAGAACTCCCCAATGTAAGTCAATGGGAGTTTTTCCGAGTTTTGATCGTCATTTGTAGGAAAACCGTAAGTCTGATCAGTCTGAAAAGATATAGCAACTAACTTCAGATCAGTTTGAGTGTCTGAGCTGAATTTGGAGTATGTAGAGTTAAAGCTCTAGGACGAGTTTGAGTCAACAGTTTTTCACAGAAGAATAATAATAATAAGTTTAAGTACAATATCAGTAAGTTGGCTTTCTCAAGCCAACTTAATAATAAGTTTAAGTACAATATCAGTAAGTTGGCTTTCTCAAGCCAACTTAACTAGATGCAAAAGTTCGTCGGGTATTTTGGGTGGTTGCTAGGCGGTTGCTAGGGTGTTAGGCGGTTGCCAGGGTGTTATGGGTGGTTGCTAGGCGGTTGCTAGGGTGTTATGGGTGGTTGCTAAGGTATTTTGGGTGGTTGCTAGGGTGTTCTGGGTGGTTGTTAGGCCGTTGCTACGGTGTTCTGAGTGGTTGCTATGGTGTTGCTAGGGTGTCCTATGGTATTTTGGGTGGTTGCTAGGGTGTTCTGAGTGGTTGCTATAGTGTTGCTAGGGCGTCCTAAGGTAGTTTGGGTGGTTGCTAGGGTGTTCTGAATGGTTGCTATGGTGTTGCTATGGTGTTCTAATGTATTTTGGGTGGTTGCTAGGGTGTTCTGGGTGGTTGCTATGGTGTTGCTAGAGTGTTCTAAGGTATTTTGGGTGGTTGCTAGGGTGTTCTGGGTGGTTGTTCGGCAGTTGCTAGGGTGTTCTGAGTGGTTGCTATGGTGTTGCTAGGGTGTCCTAAGGTATTTTGGGTGGTTGCTAGGGTGTTCTGAGTGATTGCTATGGTGTTACTAGGGTTTTCTAAGGTATTTTGGCTGGTCGCTAGGGTGTTCTGGGTGGTTGCTATGGTGTTGCTAGGGTGTTCTAATGTATTTTGGGTGGTTGCTAGGGTGTTCTGGGTGGTTGTTAGGCAGTTGCTATAGTGTTCTGAGTGGTTGCTATGGTGTTGCTAGGGTGTTCTAAGGTATTTTGGGTGGTTGCTAGGGTGTTCTGGGTGGTTGTTAGGCAGTTGCTAGGGTGTTCTGAGTGGTTGCTATGGTGTTGCTAGGGTGTTCTAAGGTATTTTGGGTGGTTGTTAAGGTTTTCTGGGTGGCTGTTAGGCAGTTGCTAGGGTGTTCTGAGTGGTTGCTAGGGTATTCTCGGTGGTTGCTAGGGTGTTCTGGGTGGTTGCTATGGTGTCCTGGGTGGTTGCTAGGTGGTTGCAAAGGTATTTTGGGTGGTTGCTAGGGTGTTCTGGGTGGTTGTTAGGCAGTTGCTAGGGTGTTCTGAGTGGTTGCTATGGTGTTGCTAGGGTGTTCTAAGGTATTTTGGGTGGTTGTTAAGGTTTTCTGGGTGGCTGTTAGGCAGTTGCTAGGGTGTTCTGAGTGGTTGCTAGGGTATTCTGGGTGGTTGCTAGGGTGTTCTGGGTGGTTGCTAGGGTGTTCTGGGTGGTTGCTATGGTGTCCTGGGTGGTTGCTAGATGGTTGCAAAGGTATTTTGGGTGGTTGCTAGGGTGTTCTGGGTGGTTGGTAGGCGGTTGCTAGGGTGTTCTCAGTGGTTGCTATGGTGTTCTAGGCAGTTACACAAACACACACACACACACACACACACACACACACAAACACACACACTAACTCGATAAGACTTACACACTCGGTTTATATGCGTTTAGAGTTTATAAGTTAAAATGAAGTACATTTAGTAGTTTGAAGTTTAAATTTTCTTAAAGTTTATATAAGTTTGACGTTTAAAAAGTTTAAATTATTTTAAAGTTTAATTTAGTTTGAAGTTTAAAGTAGTTTGAAGTTTAAAATAGTTTGAAGTAGATAGATAGATGAGTTTATTAGTTTAAATTAGTCTCAATGGCTTTTATATTATATAGAATGGCAGTTTGATTTAATCTAGGGTTTCAAGGAGTTTAGATTAGAATTTTTGGCAGTTTGATTTAGTTTAGGGTTTCAAGGGATTTAAATTTGAATTTTTGGCAGTTTGGCAGTTTAAAAAACCTGAACATTCCGCAATTTTAATTCAAATGTTTTTTTCCGAGTTTTGATCGTCATTTGTAGGAAAACCGTGAGTCCGATCAATCTGAAAAGATATAGCATACCGAGTCAGAACAGTCTGAGTGTTTGAGCCGAGTTTGGAGTATGTAGAGTTAAAGCTCTAGGAGGAGTTTGAGTTGTAAATTTTTGGGGGCAGAAGAAGAAGAATAACTAGATGCGAAAGTTCGTCGAGACAAACTTTAAGTTGGCTTGAGAAATTTTGGACCAGAACGTTTTTTGCTAGGCGGTTGCTAGGATGTTATGGGTGGTCGCTATGGTGTTGCTAGGCGGTTGCTAGGGTATTTTGGGTGGTTGCTAGGCGGTTGCTAGGGTATTCTGGGTGGTTGCTAGGGTGTTTTGGGTGGTTGCTAGGCGGTTGCTAGGGTCTTTTGGGTGGTTGCTAGGCGGTTGCTAGGGTTTTTGGGTGGTTGCTAGGGTATTCTGGGTGGTTGCTAGGGTGTTTTGGGCGGTTGCTAGGATATTTTGGGTGGTTGCTAGGCGGTTGCTAGGGTATTCTGGGTGGTTGCTAGGGTCTTTTGGGTGGTTGCTAGGCGGCTGCTAGGGTTTTTGGGTGGTTGCTAGGGTATTCTGGGTGGTTGCTAGGGTGTTTTGGGTGGTTGCTAGGGTGTTTTGGGTGGTTGCTAGGGTGTTTTGGGTGGTTGCTAGGATATTTTGGGTGGTTGCTAGGGTCTTTTGGGTGGTTGCTAGGCAGTTGCTAGGGTCTTTTGGGTGGTTGCTAGGCGGTTGCTAGGGTTTTTGGGTGGTTGCTAGGGTGTTTTGGGTGGTTGCTAGGGTCTTTTGGGTGGTTGCTAGGCGGTTGCTAGGGTCTTTTGGGTGGTTGCTTGGATATTTTGGGTGGTTGCTAGGGTGTTTTGGGTGGTTGCTAGGCGGTTGCTAGGGTATTTTGGGTGGTTGCTAGGGTGTTTTGGGTGGTTGCTAGGCGGTTGCTAGGATATTTTGAGTGGTTGCTAGGGTGTTTTGGGTGGTTGCTAGGCGGTTGCTAGGGTATTCTTGGTGGTTGCTAGGGTGTTTTTGGTGGTTGCTAGGGTCTTTTGGGTGGTTGCTAGGCAGTTGCTAGGGTTTTTGGGTGGTTGCTAGGGTATTATGGGTGGTTGCTAGGGTGTTTTGGGTGGTTGCTAGGGTGTTCTGGGTGGTTGCTAGGGTGTTTTGGGTGGTTGCTAGGCGGTTGCTAGGATGTTTTGGGTGGTTGCTAGGGTCTTCTGGGTGGTTGCTAGGCGGTTGCTAGGGTGTTATAGGTGGTTGCTAGGCTGTTCTGGGTGGTTGATAGGCGGTTGCTAGGGTGTTATGGGTGGTTGCTATGGTGTTGCTAGGCGGTTGCTAAGGTATTCAGGGCGGTTGATATGGTGTTAATAGGTGGCTGGTAGTTGTCACAGATGGTTACTATGGAGTTTTTATAGAGTTCTTAGCATGATCTTGGCATGATTTAGCACGTAACTAATCACTATTAGCATGTAGCTATTCACTGCTAGCATGTGTAGTATGTTGGAAGTGCTGTTTGCTAGCATGAGTCAAAAGAGCCAAACCTCATCTCTATACGATGTTCTGATACAGAGATATAGGTCTTACAAAACGGTTGCTAGGGTACTCGAGTTTGGTTGCTATGGAGTTGCTTGGGAGCTGGAAGATTTAAACTTAAGAAGTTTATAGTGGTTTGAAGTTTACAGTAGTTTACAGTAGTTTGAAGTTTGACAGATAGATAAATAAGTTAGATAGACACACACACACACACACACACACACACACACACACACACACACTAACTCGCTCACACACTCACTCATAAACTCAGTGTGTGTCTGAGTTTAGAGTTTATAACTGTATAAATTGATGAGTTTATAAGTGTATGAGTTCTTGAGTTTTGAGTTTATAAGTTTAAATCAGTTTAGAGTTTATAAGTTTAAATGAGATTAAGAGTTCAGAGTTTATTAATTTATGAGTTTAAGAGTTCATAAGTTTATGAATTCATGAGTTTATAAGTTAATTAGTTCATAAGTGTTTATAGTTTAGAGTTTATTAGTTTAAATGAGTCTCAATGGCTCATATAGTATATAGAACGGCAGTTTGGTTTAGTCTTCAAGGTGTTTAGATTTAAATTTTTGTCGGTTTGAATTTTTTAGAACTCCCCAATGTAAGTCAATGGGAGTTTTTGAATGAGTTTTTTCGAGTTTTGATCGTCATTTTTAGGAAAACCGTAAGTCCGATCAGTCTGAAAAGATAGAGCATACCGAGTCAGATCAGTTTGAGTGTCTGAGCCGAGTTTGGAGTATATAGAGTTAAAGCTCTAAGAGGAGTTTGAGTTGTAAATTTTTAGGGTCAGAATAATAATAATAACTAGATGCGAAAGTTCATCGAGACAAACTTTAAGTTGGCTTGAGAAAGTTTGGACCGGAAAGTTTTTTGCTAGGCGGTTGTTAGGATGTTATGGGTGCTCGCTATGGTGTTGCTAGGCGGTTGCTAAGGTATTCTGGGTGGTTGCTAGGCGGTTGCTAGGGTATTTTGGGTGGTTGCTAGGGTGTTTTGGGTGGTTGCTACGTGGTTGCTAGGGTCTTTTGTGTGGTTGCTAGGCGGTTGCTAGGTGGTTGCTAGGGTGTTCTGGGTGGTTGCTAGGATATTTTGGGTGGTTGCTAGGGTCTTTTGGGTGGTTGCTAGGGTCTTTTGGGTGGTTGCTAGGCGGTTGCTAGGGTGTTTTGGGTGGTTGCTAGGGTGTTTTGGGTGGTTGCTAGGCGGTTGCTAGGGTATTTTGGGTGGTTGCTAGGGTGTTCTGGGTGGTTGCTAGGCAGTTGCTAGGGTGTTATGGGTGGTTGCTATGGTGTTGCTAGGCAGTTGCTAAGGTATTTTGGGTGGTTGCTAGGGTGTTCTGGGTGGTTGCTAGGCAGTTGCTAGGGTGTTCTGGGTGGTTGCTATGGTGTTGCTAGGCATTGCTAAGGTATTCTGGGTGGTTGCTAGGTGGTGGCCAGGGTGTTCTGGGTGGTTGCTAGGCTGTTTTGGGTGGTTGCTAGGGTATTCTGGGTGGTTGCTAGGGTCTTTTGGGTGGTTGCTAGGCGGTTGCTAGGGTGTTTTGGGTGGTTGCTAGGGTGTTTTGGGTGGTTGCTAGGCGGTTGCTAGGGTCTTTTGGGTGGTTGCTAGGGTCTTTTGGGTGGTTGCTAGGCGGTTGCTAGGGTCTTTTGGGTGGTTGCTAGGGTCTTTTGGGTGGTTGCTAGGGTGTTCTGGGTGGTTGCTAGGCGGTTGCTAGGGTCTTTTGGGTGGTTGCTATGGTATTCAGGGCGGTTGATATGGTGTTACTAGGTGGTTGGTAGTTGTCACAGATGGTTACTATGGAGTTTTTATAGAGTTCTTAGCATGATCTTGGCATGATTTAACACTTAACTAATTGCTATTAGCATGTAGCTATTCACTGCTAGCATGTGTAGCATGTTGGAAGTGCTGTTTGCTAGCATGAGTCAAAAGAGCCAAACCTCATCTCTGTACGATGTTCTGATACAGAGATATAGGTCTTGCAAAACGGTTGCTAGGGTACTCAAGTTTGGTTGCTATGGAGTTGCTTGGGAGCTGGGAGCTTTAAACTTAAGAAGTTTAAATTGGTTTAAAGTTTAAAGTAGTTTGAAGTTTATGAGAGAGATAGATAGATAAATAAGTTATATAGATACACACACACACACACACACACACACACACACACACACTCACTCAGACTACCTCGCTCACACACTCACTCAGGCTACGTCTACATTAATCCGGATACATTTGAAAACGGCGTTTTCGTTTATAAACGCTCTCCGTCCACACTAGCGTTTTCAAGCGTTTTCGGACGTTTCAGTGTGGATGAGAAACTTTTGAAAAACGCCTGAAAACGCGAAATTCACCTTTATTGCGCATGTGTAAAACCCCACAAACGCTCACTGATATGATTCAGATGGAAAAATAAATAATAAAGTTATCGCGCAATTCTTCTGACAGGATAATTTTATTTAGTAAAATATCTCACCATTCACTGATGCGTCCAGGTCGCACGCAGACACCATATGTTTGGTCTAAAACGCGACTGTTCTCATGTATTACCGCAGGACAGCAAATGTGAGTAAATTCTGTCATCTTTGCAGGACTGTGATATGAAGAGTGTGCAATGTAGAATATTTTTAGCAATAGTGTGAAAGTGAATAGCACATAACAGGCACAATACTGGTATAAACGTGAATACCTATTGGTACAATATGCGTCACATGACTAAAATTACGTCATCGTTTTTAAATCTCTCCGGTTTCACAGTCCACACTACAACGCAAAAACGGCGTTTTCAAATGTATACGCTTTGGAGTGCGTTTTCAAAAAGCTTCGTTTTCCTTAATAAAAACGCCGTCTCAGTGTGGACGGAAGGCCAAAACGGAGAGAAAAAGATGCGTTTTCAAACGAAAACGTATTAGTGTGGACATGGCCTCAGACACACACACACACTCTCAGAGTTTATGAGTTTAGAGTTTATAAGTGTATAAATTGATGAGTTTATAAGTGTATGAGTTTATGAGTTTAGAGTTTATAAAAGTTTAAATGAGTTTAAGAGTTCAGAGTTTATTAATTTATGAGTTTAAGAGTTCATAAGTCTATGAATTCATGAGTTTATTAGTTAATTAGTTATTAAATTTAAGTTAATTAGTTTATAAGTGTATGAGATTAGAGTTGATTAGTTTAAATTAGTTTCATTGGCTAATATATATAGAACGGCAGTTTGGTTTAGTCTTCAAGGTGTTTAGATTTGAATTTTTGTCGGTTGGTGGGTTTGAATCTGGATTTGAATTTTTTAGAACTCCCCAATGTAAGTCAATGGGAGTTTTTCCGAGTTTTGATCGTCATTTTTAGGAAAACCGTAAGTCCGATCAGTCTGAAAAGATAGAGCACACCGAGTCAGATCTGTTTGAGTGTCTGAGCCGATTTTGGAGTATGTAGAGTTAAAGCTCTAGGAGGAGTTTGAGTCAGATTTTTTAGTAAGAAGAATAATAATAATAATAACTAGATGCGAAAGTTCGTCGAGACAAACTTTAAGTTGGCTTGAGAAAGTTTGGACCAGAACGTTTTTTGCTAGGCGGTTGCTAGGATGTTATGGGTGGTCGCTATGGTGTTGCTAGGCGGTTGCTAGGGTATTTTGGGTGGTTGCTAGGCGGTTGCTAGGGTATTCTGGGTGGTTGCTAGGGTGTTTTGGGTGGTTGCTAGGCGGTTGCTAGGGTCTTTTGGGTGGTTGCTAGGCGGTTGCTAGGGTTTTTGGGTGGTTGCTAGGGTGTTTTGGGTGGTTGCTAGGCGGTTGCTAGGATATTTTGGGTGGTTGCTAGGCGGTTGCTAGGATATTTTGGGTGGTTGCTAGGGTATTTTGGGTGGTTGCTAGGCGGTTGCTAGGGTCTTTTGGGTGGTTGCTAGGATATTTTGGGGGTTGCTAGGGTCTTTTGGGTGGTTGCTAGGCGGTTGCTAGGGTCTTTTGGGTGGTTGCTAGGGTGTTCTGGGTGGTTGCTAGGCAGTTGCTAGGGTGTTATATTTGGTTGCTATGGTGTTGCTAGGCAGTTGCTAGGGTATTTTGGGTGGTTGCTAGGGTGTTCTGGGTGGTTGCTAGGCGGTTGCTAGGGTGTTTTGGGTGGTTGCTAGGGTCTTTTGGGTGGTTGCTAGGGTGTTCTGGGTGGTTGCTAGGCGGTTGCTAGGATATTTTGGGTGGTTGCTAGGCTGTTTTGGGTGGTTGCTAGGGTATTTTGGGTGGTTGCTAGAGTGTTCTGGGTGGTTGTTAGGCAGTTGCTACGGTGTTCTGAGTGGTTGCTATGGTGTTGCTAGGGTGTCCTAAGGTATTTTGGGTGGTTGCTAGGGTGTTCTGGGTGGTTGCTATGGTGTTGCTAGGGTGTTCTAAGGTATTTTGGGTGGTTGCTAGGGTGTTCTGGGTGGTTGCTATGGTGTAGCTAGGGTGTTCTAAGGTATTTTGGGTGGTTGCTAGGGTGTTGCTAGGGTGTTCTAAGGTATTTTGGGTGGTTGCTAGGGTGTTCTGGGTGGTTGTTAGGCAGTTGCTACGGTGTTCTGAGTGGTTGCTATGGTGTTGCTAGGGTGTTCTAAGGTATTTTGGGTGGTTGCTAGGGTGTTCTGGGTGGTTGTTAGGCAGTTGCTAGGGTGTTCTGAGTGGTTGCTATGGTGTTGCTAGGGTGTCCTAAGGTATTTTGGGTGGTTGCTAGGGTGTTCTGAGTGGTTGCTATGGTGTTGCTATGGTGTTCTAAGGTATTTTGGGTGGTTGCTAGGGTGTTCTGGGTGGTTGCTATGGTGTTGCTAGGGTGTTCTAAGGTATTTTGGGTGGTTGCTAGGGTGTTCTGGGTGGTTGTTAGGCAGTTGCTAGGGTGTTCTGAGTGGTTGCTATGGTGTTGCTAGGGTGTTCTAAGGTATTTTGGGTGTTTGCTAGGGTGTTCTGAGTGGTTGCTATGGTGTTGCTAGGGTGTCCTAAGGTATTTTGGGTGGTTGCTAGGGTGTTCTGAGTGGTTGCTATGGTGTTGCTATGGTGTTCTAAGGTATTTTGGGTGGTTGCTAGGGTGTTCTGGGTGGTTGCTATGGTGTTGCTAGGGTGTTCTAAGGTATTTTGGGTGGTTGCTAGGGTGTTCTGGGTGGTTGTTAGGCAGTTGCTAGGGTATTTTGGGTGGTTGCTAGGATATTTTGGGTGGTTGCTATGGTCTTTTGGGTGGTTGCTAGGGTATTTTGGGTGGTTGCTAGGGTGTTCTGGGTGGTTGCTATGGTATTCAGGGCGGTTGATATGGTGTTACTAGGTGGTTGGTAGTTGTCACAGATGGTTACTATGGAGTTTTTATAGAGTTCTTAGCATGATCTTGGCATGATTCAACACTTAACTAATTGCTATTAGCATGTAGCTATTCACTGCTAGCATGTGTAGCATGTTGGAAGTGCTGTTTGCTAGCATGAGTCAAAAGAGCCAAAACTCATCTCTATACGATGTTCTGATACAGAGATATAGGTCTTGCAAAACGGTTGCTAGGGTACTCAAGTTTGGTTGCTATGGAGTTGCTTGGGAGCTGGAAGCATTAAACTAAAGAAGTTTAAAGTGGTTTGAAGTTTAAAGTAGTTTAAAGTAGTTTGAAGTTTATGATAGATATATAAATAAGTTAGATAGATACACACAAACACACACACACACACACACACACTCAGACTACCTCGCTCACACACTCACTCAGACCAAGCGTGCCGCACAAGCCCTCAAAAGTGAAGCCAAAACGTCTCGATCGCCCCCCGGTGACTGGTCCTAGTATAGGTTATAAGTCCCGCCTCCCCGTGTTATTCAACGGGACGTGAGACCAACTAAACAATTAAATTACACTTCAAATATCTTTTTTCCAAAGGTGGTTTATTTCATTTGCTGTCATTTTTATCACGCTGATGTAAGTTCAAGTGTCCGTTTCAAAAATAAGTTGGCTTTTAGTTAGTTACGTGATGCGGTGGTGTAACGTCATGATTGACAGCTGTGATTGACAGGTCCTCTGAGCGAAGTAGTCACTGAAGCACCAACGGACATTTTTTCGGTATCTTCGGAGGACTGAGGAGATTGTATTTACTATATTTTAACAAGCCTCTTGTCTAACTGCAATCAATTTGTAAAAAAGTGTGCAGAATCCACTCTCCCTGCGTGCGTTCTTCGAGAGTGAGGGCGGAGCGTTGATCTCGCGGCTTTACTTCCTGCTCACGACTGCGCAGGTCTGGTCCCGAGATCGCTACTGCGCAGACTCAAGTTCCAATATGTCAGCGCCATATCGGGACTCTGGCGGCTTCAGTTCTCATCAATGGAAGAGAGCGAAGGGGCGTCGTCCATATTTTTTTACAGTCTATGACTCAGACACACACACACACACACTCAGAGTTTATGAGTTTAGAGTTTATAAGTGTACGAGTTTTTGAGTTTAGAGTTTATAAGTTTAAATGAGTTTAGAGTTCAGAGTTTATTAATTTATGAGTTTAAGAGTTCATAAGTCTATGAATTCATGAGTTTATTAGTTAATTAGCTATTAAATTTAAGTTAATTAGTTTATAAATGTATGAGATTAGAGTTTATTAGTTTAAATGAGTTTCATTGGCTAATATATATAGAACGGCAGTTTGGTTTAGTCTTCAAGGTGTTTAGATTTAAATTTTTGTCGGTTGGTGAGTTTGAATCTGGATTTGAATTTTTTAGAACTCCCCATTGTAAGTCAATGGGAGTTTTTCCGAGTTTTGATCGTCATTTGTAGGAAAACCGTAAGTCCGATCAGTCTGAAAAGATAAAGCAACGCGAGTCAGAACAGTTTGAGTGTCTGAGCCGAGTTTGGAGTATGTAGAGTTAAACATTTGAAATTTAACAAATTGAAATGTTTTTATGGCTGAATTTTATAGACATGTATTTTCAAACAGCTAGTTTTTTTTGTTCTGAATTCGTATACTGCAAATATTCAGTTTAAAAAAATACAGATTCAAGTTTTCAAGATGAAGAAATTCGGAACTTCAAATTCAGTTTTCTAAAATTCAAGTTCAAAAATTCAAGTTAAAAAATTCAGATCTTACAGAAAGTAGGTCACAGGTCATCCACAGGGAAGAGTAAAGGATCTCAGATAAGTCGAACACAGCATTTTGGCTGCAGTGCAGTAGCTTTCTGCCGCAAACGCGGTGGTGCTTCAAGAGAATCCATGTATCTTTCGTTCAGTCGTTTTTTTATTTAATATTAAGAGTAGAAAAATGAGAAAACAGCTTGAGTATTAGATTTCTAATATTCTAGTAGCCTAATAATAGTCCGCTGCAGCAGTTGCACGGAGCTTACAAAACGCGTGTATTGCAACTATAGGCTACATTTAATTTTCTCATCAAACAACTAGACTAACGAATAGCTCGGTACAACAGAAGAGCCTAAGGGCTTTTTCTCTGTGTAGACCAGCAGTTGGTCTGAATTTGCTATAACCTATTTCCGGACTGTATAGGCTAAGTCACGTTTTATCATGAAACATGCTGTGATTTATTCCAAAGTGACTCGGGCATATATAATGCATTTAACATTAAATAATCTAAATGTTGACTTTCAAAAGTAGGCGCGCCAAGAAGGCTATTCTCTGTATTTTGGTTCATTTTTGGTGAGCGCCAGAAAGATCTAAAGAGACAGAGACGCGCTAAAAATAATACATTTTACTGTTTCAGATGATGTCATATTATCTGTATGACTATAAATAACAGAGTATTAAGTTATTTCCCAGCAGTGGAACAAATCCAAGTGATGGCGCTCGCGCATCGCGCTCTCACACAACATATTAGGCTATCAGTTCTGGCGTTGCTTCATATCGCAGACTGCTCATTATCAAAATAAAACACAGTCAACCAAACATATAAAAAGTTATTCTGCCTAATTTAATTGGTCTGTTGTACAATATAAAGGGCAAGCTGTGCCGCACACAGTCCTACGTGTTATTCCAAACATTTCCCTTGCTGTGAAGACGCTGATTTAGCCTATAGGCTACGTGTATTTTGGGACTCGACTGAAGTATGAAGCCTTCTTTATATTAATAGTTAGCATCCACATGTTACATTGCAAATATGAAAACTTTTGACTGAATGAGAGATGCGCGACCGTTTCAGACCAACTGGTCTACACAGAGAAAAAGCCCTTTCTAGGCTCTGCTGTTGTACCGAGCTATTCGTTAGTCTAGTTGTTTGATGAGAAAATTAAATGTAGCCTATAGTTGCAATACACGCGTTTTGTAAGCTCCGTGCAACTGCTGCAGCGGACTATTATTAGGCTACTAGAATATTAGAAATCTAATACTCAAGCTGTTTTCTCATTTTTCTACTCTTAATATTAAATAAAAAAACGACTGAACGAAAGATACATGGATTCTCTTGAAGCACCACCGCGTTTGCGGCAGAAAGCTACTGCACTGCAGCCAAAATGCTGTGTTCGACTTATCTGAGATCCTTTACTCTTCCCTGTGGATGACCTGTGACCTACTTTCTGTAAGATCTGAATTTTTGAACTTGAATTTTTGAACTTGAATTTTAGAAAACTGAATTTGAAGTTCCGAATTTCTTCATCTTGAAAACTTGAATCTGTATTTTTTTAAACTGAATATTTGCAGTATACGAATTCAGAACAAAAAAAAACTAGCTGTTTGAAAATACATGTCTATAAAATTCAGCCATAAAAACATTTCAATTTGTTAAATTTCAAATGTTCAATGTTCGTTTAAAAAAATCAAATTCAGAACTATTTAAACTACCACCTAAAATTCAATTTTGTTAGATTTCACTTGTAAATAATTCAAATTTACACAATTCAAATTCAAATCATATTGTCATATTTTAAGCTCCATAGTAAGTTGGCTTTCTCAAGCCAACTTAATAATAATACGTTTAAATAGGATTTCAGTAAGTTGGCTCTCTCAAGCCAACTTAACTAGATGCGAAAGTTCGTCGAGACAAACTTTAAGTTGGCTTGAGAAAGTTTGGACCAGAACGTTTGCTAGGCAGTTGCTAGGATGTTATGGGTGGTCGCTATGGTGTTGCTAGGCGGTTGCTAAGGTATTCTGGGTGGTTGCTAGGCGGTTGATAGGGTGTTCTGGGTGGTTGCTAGGATGTTTTGGGTGGTTGCTATGATATTTTTGGTGGTTGCTAGGGTCTTTTGGGTGGTTGCTAGGCGGTTGCTAGGGTGTTTTGGGTGGTTGCTAGGGTGTTCTGGGTGGTTGCTAGGCGGTTGCTAGGGTGTTATGGGTGGTTGCTATGGTGTTGCTATGCGGTTGCTAAGGTATTCTGGGTGGTTGCTAGGGTATTCTGGGTGGTTGCTAGGATATTTTGGGTGGTCTCTAGGGTATTTTGGGTGGTTGCTAGGATGTTCTGGATGGTTGCTAGGCGGTTGCTAAGGTATTCTGGGTGGTTGCTAGGTGGTTGCTAGGGTGTTCTGGGTGGTTGTTATGGTGTTGTTAGGCGGTTGCTAAGGTATTCAGGGCAGTTGATATGGTGTTACTAGGTGGTTGGTAGTTATCACAGATGGTTACTATGGGGTTTTTATAGAGTTCTTAGCATGATCTTGGCATGATTTAACACTTAACTAATCGCTATTAGCATGTAGCTATTCACTGCTAGCATGTGTAGCATGTTGGAAGTGCTGTTTGCTAGCATGAGTCAAAAGAGCCAAACCTCATCTCTATACGATGTTCTGATACAGAGATATAGGTCTTACAAAAGGTTGCTAGGTTGGTATAGGTATAGGTTGCTAGGGTACTCAAGTTTGGTTGCTATGGAGTTGCTTGGGAGCTGGAAGCATTAAACTTAAGAAGTTTAAAGTGGTTTGAAGTTTAAAGTAGTTTAAAGTAGTTTGAAGTTTATGATAGATAGATAAATAAGTTAGATACACACACACACACACACACACACACACACACACACACACACACACACACACACACACACACACACACACACACACACACACACTCACTCAGACTACCTCACTCACACACTCACTCAGACACACACACACACACACACACACTCAGAGTTTATGAGTTTAGAGTTTATGTGTATAAATTGATGAGTTTATAAGTGTACGAGTTTTTGAGTCAAGTGATTTTTTTATTATTATTAGTGTTTTTAAACTTAGAATAAAATTAGAATAAAATTCTTTAAAAAAAAAGAATAAAATGGGTTTAGTTGTAATATATGTATAATTTTATATAGAAATAAATGGTGTATAATTACATTTTTAGAAGATATGAGGTTTTTAGTGTTTCCTTTTTTGACATTACTTTAATCCCTCGCCATAGCAAAACCGTTTGAGATGTTTATTATCTGTTCACAATTTAGCATCTTGATGTATTTTCATCATGTTGAAAAAGTTTGGTGGGAATAAAATAAACCACTTAAGAGGAGTGGGTAAAAATTCAGACGCTGATTTTGCAAAGAAATCCACATTCAAACCAAAATATCTGACTTCCTGTTGGTCGGAGCTAATGACTGTAAATTAGAAAGTTGTCCGGCTCAATGAGACCAATATACGTACTGATTTTTGTAATTGTGGGTAAAACTAACTGTCAAAAACATTTTGAAAGTGACACACTTCCTGCTGCCAGTTGGTGGCGCTATAACTTTGACTCACAATAGTTACAACTATCTGATCGGCCTCTTACCACGAACACACTGCTGAAGTTTCATCAAGATCAGTTAATGTATGCAGAAGTTAAACCACTTCGTGTTTATCTTTTCTCGCCATAAATTCATGTCCTCGCCACGGCCAAACCGTTTAAGATATAAAAAATCCGTCCGCAATTTAGCATCCTCAATGTCTTGACTCCATGCACACCAAGTTTGGTGGCGATTGAATTAAATCTCTAGGAGGAGTGTTTCAAATTCCACAGCAAGCGTTCTCCAAACAACCCATAATAGCTGACTTCCTGTTGGGCTGGCGTAAAACTTAGAGCACGAACATTGTTCGGCCCGATAAGATCTATATGTGTACCGAGTTTCATACGAATTCATGCAAGCGTGTTTGATATATGGACCAAGTTTTCGGACCCCGTTCAAGGGGGCTTGTCGTGGAAATTCTTTCTCAACTTTAAATAATAATTGGAAGACAGCTGGAGATTTCAAAAGTTATAAAGATCTTTATTTCTTATAAGAAAGGCTGTTCACATACAGAACGCATCTGGTATGAGAAGGCCTCGACTTCTGCTTTTTGCCCAGCTTATATACACAAAACACATCCTGGTTAGGCTTCACCATTCGTTTACCTTAAAAGGAGGCATCTCGTTCAAAATCTTTGTCTTGCATAAATTATATCTAAACAGAACAATATCATGCAAGTTCCTGTTTTTAGCTGCTGCTCAAAATTCACACCTTTTGTCTATCTCTATTTTTGATCTTAAGCTACGCACATACTTTCACACTTGGAGCTCACAAAAGCTACGCACATACTTTCACACTTGGAGCTCAAAAGGACACTCGAAGTACAGAGGGTCACTTAAGTGCGTATAGTCTCTCTGTTACTTAGTCTCCTATAACTCAGAACATTTTGTCCCTGCAAGCTTGTCTTAACTTATGCTTTAGCTTATATGAATATATTTCTTTAAATGCTCATGAGTACAAATAAAGTGAAAGATGTTAATACAAGTTGTACACTTCTAAAAGTAAAAACACATCTAAAAGTAAAAGAAAACATCTAAATGTAAAATTTCTATCACATTCCACCCCATGTTCATTCAAAGAACATACACAAAATTTGACATTTACTTCTCCATACCATAGTACATTGCCTTTTAACTTTGAATCAAGCTAAATTATCCTTTGCTAAATTTCGAATCACCTTGATCTATTAGGCCTTTAGATACTGCTGATTAACCATTTTTCTTAACCATATTTTACTAGCTTTTAATTCAAGCAGGCGATTGTTTTACTTAGTCAGATCTATTTAAGGATCTGTGTAATAAAATCTAACCAAAAAGTTCTAGAATACTTTCGTTTTTATCCTTAACACAAATATCAATAATTATATCATTTTGTTTCAAACAATGTCATTAATTTTAAAATTAACTCTCACCCAGCTGTTGCCATGAGAATAGCTTTAGCTGCTGATATGTCATTTAATCTTTTATTATCTATCCTAAAATCCTATTTTTCCAGAATTAACATGTCCTGCCTCTATTTGTTGGCAATGCGGAATAATTCATAATGGATCCATTGATCCAGATCATTAAATCTATAACTTCATTTTGAATTAAGAAAGCTTTTTAGAATTTTGTTTTATGAGCAAATATTCTATTTCACTGAAATGTCTAAACTGTTTAGATTCATTTCAGTTTAAATTTGACATGTTTGAGTTACATTGTTCTTGGTCTAGGTTTTAACTTTGTGCCCCCTACATAATTATTTTTAATTCGTTCAAGACCTTTCTCAACAAAACAAGTCCATATTTAATTTATGGAAGCCTGGCTAAATTAGCAAGCACTGTTACTGTATTCATAGATAGACTAGACCTGCAGTCACCTCTCAGATATCAAATACAGAAATTAGACAATACATGAAAAGAACATTTCAATAATCACACTGGTAACCTCTTTAACTAATAATAATCCAGAAATTAAATATGTTTCCCAAAATCAATCTCCTTTTGAAAGTTCTTCTTTTGCATTTTAACAAATGGAAACACCTAAAAAATATTTAATTTAGTCATTAATTAATCGCTATAGAAGTTTACCCAATTATTTACTCGGACCTAGTCCAGCAAAGTAACTTATTCTCTCTTATTAGAGAACAACTATTACAACTATTATTTTTTTAGCATCTATGATATCTGAATTAGGGTTCTAAACCCCTTAAGTTTCTTCAAAAATAGTCCCTAGATTATTTTATTATCTTTACAGTAATGTACCTAGTTAAGAGTCCTTATACTCTACAGAATTAAGACATTTTTCCTCTTCCTAATTTACGAGTACCTGAATGTACCTATTAATTAGTACTTGTTCAAATCATGAGATCTAAATACTCAGTCCTACAGTATAGTTTGATTGAAACAAATAAAACATCAATAAACATCACACAAAATTAATTCTTATACTAAGCTTAAAACATTAGTTGGTCCACATCTTCCTCCAGATGTGTTGATCATCTCGTTGCCCCATGGACGTTCCATCTTCACCAGGGTGATTCTTTGCGAAACGTTGCAATGGGCTTTCCCACGTTGGCAAGGGAGGAAAAGTTACTAGCACTTCCTTTGTCCCTCACTTTACGCTGTGCGTTGTCGTTGGTGTCGGCGTTTGGGGTTGCTGAGGGCTGGTTGGCGTTTGGCTCAGGCTGGTTGGTGTAGTTTAAGTCGATATGCTTGGGCGGAGGTGTCACCGCACCCCAGATGGGACCTTGTTTGTGGAGTGAACCCCAAAAAACAACCTGTGAATGGAGATCTTAAGTATTTTTGTTAGTGACAACATGTATCATGTCGCCAGACTCATCTGCTTGTCTGGCCGGTCGTCCTTTTTTCCGATGAGACCTGTAAAATTTCATGTTAAACAGTAACAAGACAATATTTTATACATTTGGAACAGAATCAGTTCTGTTCGCTGAGATCCATCATGACATCCTGTAAAAAGTAAAAAGTTAAGTATGGGTGGACAGGGCAAGCTTGCTTGCTCTCTGCCTTCCCAAAGTTATACTCTGTGCGTGTGTGGCATTGTTTATTTCTACCACAACAATAACCCAGCTCAGGATAGTTAGTCAAAATCATCCATGGTTGTTATTTTATTGGGAATATTTTCTTCCCTGTTGGGTCATATTTTACCCTGTGTGTCACTTTATAATTTTTTAGATACAGCTGTTTTGATTGACATAATTTATGTCTCTGAACACCATAATTCACACTCTCACTTTCACACACTCCACACACACCTCTCTGGCCAGAGATTGATTCATTCATTCATTCATTCATTCATTCTTGTCTGCCTTAGCAGTTTATGAACTGAATGGGGAACATATATTAGGAGTGGAATACCACCAAATATGAACGGTAACAAAGTTCGACGACGACAAACCACTGAACGTAGACACACTGTGGCATTCCCCTTGCGACAGTGTCTGTACGTTACGATATCAATTCTCAGTTGTCCGATGCAGTCGTCATGTGTTTGAGTTTAACACCGTGAACGTAAACCTAACTTTTCAAAATCAAATAGATTAAACACTTTAAATAGAAATCGCATAGACCTACAATTGCAGTTGAGAGAATCCGTTTTAATTTCCCAAATGCAATTTGTCATTCTCTGCACAATTTCAATTTCCCAACTTTTTGTTGTTACTCATAAGCTATTTAAAAGAAGATTTGAAAATCTTCACACAATCTTTGATCCATGGACAAAATAAAAAAACATTTCTATCTCGTACCCCTGATGATGACAGCATGTGATTTCAAATGTCTATAATTAGAAAACATTGTTTCTATTGAATCTAGAAAATTACCTTTTAAATGAAATGGAGTGACCAATATTTTTGTCAACCCACAATTTATATTTAAAGTTGGTCACCCAATCTCCTTCTCATATGCACAATGCACAAAAAAAGTATCTTAGTTAAACATACAGTAAACCATCGAAATCTCATATGGTCAAAATCATTCTTCCACACTGTCTCCCAGGGATAACAGGATACAAATTCTAGACGCCTTCATATAAAAAGTATAATATTTAAAAACACGTGCAATTCATATAGTACTATTTATTCATCACTTTAACAGTTCTGATTACCTTAATATTTTCTCTTATAGTAGTAGTGACTGTTTGTAAAACTCTGTGCTCTCGGATGGTCACACATTTTGTCAGCCACCAATCTTTTAGTGAGTCACATTGTTTATATTAATAGTTAGCATCCACATGTTACATTGCAAATATGAAAACTTTTGACTGAATGAGAGATGCATGACCGTTTCAGACCAACTGGTCTACACAGAGAAAAAGCCCTTTCTAGGCTCTGCTGTTGTACCGAGCTATTCGTTAGTCTAGTTGTTTGATGAGAAAATTAAATGTAGCCTATAGTTGCAATACACGCGTTTTGTAAGCTCCGTGCAACTGCTGCAGCGGACTATTATTAGGCTACTAGAATATTAGAAATCTAATACTCAAGCTGTTTTCTCATTTTTCTACTCTTAATATTAAATAAAAAAACGACTGAACGAAAGATACATGGATTCTCTTGAAGCACCACCGCGTTTGCGGCAGAAAGCTACTGCACTGCAGCCAAAATGCTGTGTTCGACTTATCTGAGATCCTTTACTCTTCCCTGTGGATGACCTGTGACCTACTTTCTGTAAGATCTGAATTTTTGAACTTGAATTTTTGAACTTGAATTTTAGAAAACTGAATTTGAAGTTCCGAATTTCTTCATCTTGAAAACTTGAATCTGTATTTTTTTAAACTGAATATTTGCAGTATACGAATTCAGAACAAAAAAAACTAGCTGTTTGAAAATACATGTCTATAAAATTCAGCCATAAAAACATTTCAATTTGTTAAATTTCAAATGTTCAATGTTCGTTTAAAAAAATCAAATTCAGAACTATTTAAACTACCACCTAAAATTCAATTTTGTTAGATTTCACTTGTAAATAATTCAAATTTACACAATTCAAATTCAAATCATATTGTCATATTTTAAGCTCCATAGTAAGTTGGCTTTCTCAAGCCAACTTAATAATAATACGTTTAAATAGGATTTCAGTAAGTTGGCTCTCTCAAGCCAACTTAACTAGATGCGAAAGTTCGTCGAGACAAACTTTAAGTTGGCTTGAGAAAGTTTGGACCAGAACGTTTGCTAGGCAGTTGCTAGGATGTTATGGGTGGTCGCTATGGTGTTGCTAGGCGGTTGCTAAGGTATTCTGGGTGGTTGCTAGGCGGTTGATAGGGTGTTCTGGGTGGTTGCTAGGATGTTTTGGGTGGTTGCTAGGTGGTTGCTATGATATTTTTGGTGGTTGCTAGGGTCTTTTGGGTGGTTGCTAGGCGGTTGCTAGGGTGTTTTGGGTGGTTGCTAGGGTGTTCTGGGTGGTTGCTAGGTGGTTGCTAGGGTGTTATGGGTGGTTGCTATGGTGTTGCTATGCGGTTGCTAAGGTATTCTGGGTGGTTGCTAGGGTATTCTGGGTGGTTGCTAGGTGGTTGCTAGGATATTTTGGGTGGTCTCTAGGGTATTTTGGGTGGTTGCTAGGCGGTTGCTAGGGTGTTTTGGGTGGTTGCTAGGATATTTTGGGTGGTTGCTAGGGTCTTTTGGGTGGTTGCTAGGCGGTTGCTAGGGTGTTTTGGGTGGTTGCTAGGCGGTTGCTAGGATATTTTGGTGGTTGCTATGGTCTTTTGGGCGGTTGCTAGGGTATTTTGTGTGGTTGCTAGGGTGTTCTGGATGGTTGCTAGGCGGTTGCTAAGGTATTCTGGGTGGTTGCTAGGTGGTTGCTAGGGTGTTCTGGGTGGTTGTTATGGTGTTGTTAGGCGGTTGCTAAGGTATTCAGGGCGGTTGATATGGTGTTACTAGGTGGTTGGTAGTTATCACAGATGGTTACTATGGGGTTTTTATAGAGTTCTTAGCATGATCTTGGCATGATTTAACACTTAACTAATCGCTATTAGCATGTAGCTATTCACTGCTAGCATGTGTAGCATGTTGGAAGTGCTGTTTGCTAGCATGAGTCAAAAGAGCCAAACCTCATCTCTATACGATGTTCTGATACAGAGATATAGGTCTTACAAAAGGTTGCTAGGTTGGTATAGGTATAGGTTGCTAGGGTACTCAAGTTTGGTTGCTATGGAGTTGCTTGGGAGCTGGAAGCATTAAACTTAAGAAGTTTAAAGTGGTTTGAAGTTTAAAGTAGTTTAAAGTAGTTTGAAGTTTATGATAGATAGATAAATAAGTTAGATAGATACACACACACACACACACACACACACACACACACACACACACACACACACACTCACTCAGACTACCTCACTCACACACTCACTCAGACACACACACACACACACTCAGAGTTTATGAGTTTAGAGTTTATGTGTATAAATTGATGAGTTTATAAGTGTACGAGTTTTTGAGTCAAGTGATTTTTTTATTATTATTAGTGTTTTTAAACTTAGAATAAAATTAGAATAAAATTCTTAAAAAAAAAGAATAAAATGGGTTTAGTTGTAATATATGTATAATTTTATATAGAAATAAATGGTGTATAATTACATTTTTAGAAGATATGAGGTTTTTAGTGTTTCCTTTTTTGACATTACTTTAATCCCTCGCCATAGCAAAACCGTTTGAGATGTTTATTATCTGTTCACAATTTAGCATCTTGATGTATTTTCATCATGTTGAAAAAGTTTGGTGGGAATAAAATAAACCACTTAAGAGGAGTGGGTAAAAATTCAGACGCTGATTTTGCAAAGAAATCCACATTCAAACCAAAATATCTGACTTCCTGTTGGTCGGAGCTAATGACTGTAAATTAGAAAGTTGTCCGGCTCAATGAGACCAATATACGTACTGATTTTTGTAATTGTGGGTAAAACTAACTGTCAAAAACATTTTGAAAGTGACACACTTCCTGCTGCCAGTTGGTGGCGCTATAACTTTGACTCACAATAGTTACAACTATCTGATCGGCCTCTTACCACGAACACACTGCTGAAGTTTCATCAAGATCAGTTAATGTATGCAGAAGTTAAACCACTTCGTGTTTCTCTTTTCTCGCCATAAATTCATGTCCTCGCCACGGCCAAACCGTTTGAGATATAAAAAATCCGTCCGCAATTTAGCATCCTCAATGTCTTGACTTCATGCACACCAAGTTTGGTGGCGATTGAATTAAATCTCTAGGAGGAGTGTTTCAAATTCCACAGCAAGCGTTCTCCAAACAACCCATAATAGCTGACTTCCTGTTGGGCTGGCGTAAAACTTAGAGCACGAACATTGTTCGGCCCGATAAGATCTATATGTGTACCGAGTTTCATACGAATTCATGCAAGCGTGTTTGATATATGGACCAAGTTTTCGGACCCCGTTCAAGGGGGCTCTGTGTAGCCCCCCTGCCACGCCCGTTTCTGAAAATGTCTACTGGCTAATAAATGTGATGTGTTTGTCGAGTTTCATGCAATTTCAAGCATGCTAAGAGTCTCAAAAGCATCAAAAAAGAATATTTAAGTTTGATGCGTTGCCATGAGAACAGTATTAAAGATATCAAAAATCCTTTCACAGGTCTACATCTGCCGTGCGTTTACATTATACACATAAAGTTTGAAGCAAATCGGGTAAAAATAAGAGGGTGATTTCAAAGCATTTTGAAAGTGACACACTTCCTGCTGCCAGTTGGTGGCGCTATAACTTTGACTCACAATAGTCACATCCATGCGATCGGCCTCTTACAACAAACACACTGCTGAAGTTTAATCAAGATCAGTTAATGTATGCTGAAGTTATAACACACTTCGCCATAAATTCGTTTCCTGGCCACGGCCAAACCGTTCGAGATAGCAAAAATCCCGTGGCAATTTTTCATCCTCAATGTCTTGACTTCATGCACACCGAGTTTGGTGGCGATCGGGTGAATTCCCTAGGAGAAGTGTTTCAAAATCCTGAGTATGCGTTTCCAAACAACCCTAAATAGCTGACTTCCTGTTGGGCTGGTGTAAAAAGAGCATGAAAGTTGTTCGACCCGATGAGATCTATATGTGTACCGAGTTTCATATTATTACATGCAAGCGTGTTTGATTTATGGACCAAGTTTTTGGACCCCGTTCTAGGGGGCGCTGTCGAGCCTCCCTGCCACGCCCGTGTCCCAGCTGCAGCCCGGCCCTAGTGGCCGCAGGTTTTGATACAAATTGTACTACTGACTATTTAAACAGCAGTGTAATTTTTATATGTTAAGTTGACTATTTTATTATTATATTTTATTAGGGCTATAATGAACAGGCTGCGATGTCAAGATTACAATGCTGGAATGTGTGTGTGTGTGGCGCAGGCGCGGGCGCAGTCGAACAGTAGAGACATAAAAACATACATAAATTGTTTTAGTTCATTCCTACTTCCATAGGAATACACTGTTACACTGCTCGCTCTACTCTGCACCTTTATCAATGTCCCAACGCATTCTCATCCTAGGGCGTCATATACTGACGCTTTTGACATTTCGTCTACATCGAACGCACATGGCACCCTTTAGCGTCAATATGACACGCACAGAGCTTTGTTCGGTTATGGGTAGGTTTAGGTCTGGTGTAGGGTTAGAGTTAGACCGCTAGGAGGCGCGTTCTGGCCCATTTCTATCTGCGTCTCATATTGACGCTAAAAGGTGCCATGTGCGTTCGATGTAGACGAAATGTCAAAAGCGTCAGTATATGACGCCTTGGGATGAGAACGGGCTGCAATGTCTGTGCGGACGTCCGTATTTTACTTTCGCTTTTAAGTTAGCGATTTAAAAGCCCTCAGCGCTGTCAATTATGTGTCCCACGCCCGTGTCCCAGCTTCAGCCCGGCCCTAATGGCCGCGGGTTTTGACCCGTGTGCAAAGTTTCAAGAGTTTTTGAGCATGTTAAGGGCCCCAAAAGTGCCTGAATAGTCGTAAGAATAATAATAATAATAATAATAATCCTACCGAAAACAATAGGGCCTTCGCCCTTTCAGGGCTTGGGACCTAATAATCCTTACGAAAACAATAGGGCCTTCGCCCTTTCAGGGCTTGGGCCCTAATAATAATAATAATCCTACCGAAAACAATAGGGCCTTCGCCCTTTCAGGGCTTGGGCCCTAATAATAATCCTTAGGAAAACAATAGGGCCTTCGCCCTTTCAGGGCTTGGGCCCTAATAATAATAATAATCCTTAGGAAAACAATAGGGCCTTCGCCCTTTCAGGGCTTGGGCCCTAATAATACGTTTAAATAGGATTTCAGTAAGTTGGCTCTCTCAAGCCAACTTAATAATACGTTTAAATAGGATTTCAGTAAGTTGGCTCTCTCAAGCCAACTTAACTAGATGAGAAAGTTCGTCGAGACAAACTTTAAGTTGGCTTGAGAAAGTTTGGAGCAGAACGTTTTTTGCTAGGCGGTTGCTAGGATGTTATGGGTGGTTGCTATGGTGTTGCTAGGCGGTTGCTAGGATGTTATGGGTGGTCGCTATGGTGTTGCTAGGCGGTTGCTAGGGTATTCTGGGTGGTTGCTATGGTGTTGCTAAGTGGTTGCTAGGGTGTTCTGGGTGGTTGCTATGGTGTTGCTAGGCTGTTGCTAAGGTATTTTGGGTGGTTGCTAGGCGGTTGCTAAGGTGTTTTGGGTGGTTGCTAGGCTGTTTTGCGTGGTTGCTAGGGTATTCTGGGTGGTTGCTAGGCGGTTGCTAGGATATTTTGGGTGGTTGCTAGGGTCTTTTGGGTGGTTGCTAGGCGGTTGCTAGGGTGTTATGGGTGGTTACTAGGATGTTTTGGGTGGTTGCTAGGGTGTTGCTAGGTGGTTGCTAGGGTATTTTGGGTGGTTACTAGGGTGTTCTGGGTGGTTGCTAGGGTATTTTGGGTGGTTAATAGAGTGTTGCTAGGTGGTTGCATACGCCAATGTCCTCATAGATATACATGGCATCTTGGACCAAGACACTGCATACCAATTTTCAAGTCAATCGGACTAACGGTCAGGTGGTCATAGCCCTTTTCATGTTTTTTTCATGTTATAGCACCAGCTAGTGTTCAATCGTCGTGAAGATACCTCAATTACTTCTTGAGTTATAGCCATTTTAGTTAAATAGGCTCCTCCCACAACGTTTATTTTGCGCCCCCTAGCGACCATGAATCGAATTTTCAACTTTTTTTCGATAATTATTGATATTCAGACTCCAGAGAACATTTCTGCCAAATTTTGTCCAAAACCTACTTTTGCGAACTAGTCCCTGGTTTTTCGCCCGATCGGAAACAGACCAGTCTAGGACAATTCTCTGGACTCTCTAGATCAATAGTTATCGAAAGAAAGTAGAACTTTTGCATTTGGGTAGCTGTAACAGGGTCACATTCTCATTGGGCCATAGGGTCACGGATTCAGGTGATTTTAGAGCTGTTCTTCACATCTCTATCGTAAGAGCCCTAGAGCCTCCTTTAAAGTTCAGGTACAAGTCAATGCACAGACTTTTTCTTTGTTCAATTTGCACACTGAACATGGGTTGGAGCTCTTAATTCGATCTCTTAAAGTGCACCAGATTAACCCTTTCACACGTAAATTTAAAATATTCTGGCTGACCCCCCAGCGTGAGTTTTTCAAGGCAACCGTTATTTAGAATGTGTCACTTTATGGTTTCCATGGTGACGCGTCATTGCTTGTCACGTGACACACCGCAGCAACAACAGAGCTGAATGAATGATGATTTTTCCATTTTTCCTTTTTTATTCAAAATATTCACAAATTTGTTAGATATGGCATGAAATATCTGATATTCCCATTGTCAAATATATGCAAGTGGAAGTGTTTTGTTGTTTAAACACCTTTATAACGATCGCGTTAGTTGAGCTGTTTGCGCGATGGGCGCCGCCATCTTAATTTGTGCCGCAGACGCAGTTCAGAGAATCGGATCTGTTGGATTTACAACACGTGAATTCATCCACTTCTCCCGAAATACATAAAAGTAAGTGGCTGGTGAACTGGGAGAAGAATAGAGTAAACTTTAAAGTTACTTACACAATGTGTATCTGATATGAATAAAACGTGTCTAATTATAATGGAAAGGATTATTATTGCCTCTTCCTTTGACATCAGTGTGTATTTTACAAACTCTAAATGTATTGTTTTTTTTAATACTTATATGTCTGAAACCTAAAATAAACATTATGTGGTTGAAAACACTGAAAAGTTGTGATTATATGACAGCTCTGAGCGCGCCTGTCTCTGGCTCAGCGCCAGCCAACGCGCAAAAGCACATTTGAATTTAGCAGTTGATCACGTCATGCACTGACCGTTCTAATCACACCGGTGTGATCGTACGCTCCAGGGACCAGCCTAGACTGATCACACCGGTGTGATCGTACGTGCGAAAGGGTTAATGAAGTTATCTTTAAAATGTACAAAACATTCTCCCTTTCCGATGTTTAGTTCAATGTATTCAAATAATTGTACAGTTAGATTGACTGCAGTCAATAAAAGAAACACACCATGATTCCTTTAAGTGTTACAGTGTTGAATCTCATTGTTCACATTAATTCTTGCATACACACCTGCTCACTATTCCTGTGTTTATTTTCTTTCTCTGAGATTAATGCCAAACTCATCATGGTGACATGCATGCACAGCTTGCGTCATGTCACAGTTGGCACAGCTGACCTCTCACCAGCCCTTTTTTTTCTGTATTTCTGCCATATGCTCTCACTGTAATTTACAGGTCACAGTAGGGTTAGGCAGATATTATATTCCACTATTGTCACAGTTATGTTCAGTTTCACTGTTTTCATTAGTTTCTTAATCTTTGTTTTAGTCTAGTCATTTAATTCTAGTCATTTATCAGTTGTCATGGTTTCTAATTCATCCACACCTGTTCCCTTTTCTGTTGATGGTCTTCCCTCTGTGTAATTACGCCTTTATTTTTCCTCTGTACTTGGTCTTGTGTTAAAGCTACAATATGCAATAATTTTTTGCCTCTAGAGGGCGCTACATTCCAAACAACAACAACGGCGTAGCTTGATGACGATGTGAAGGAACGTGGAATGATGGGAACTGTCGTTTTAAACTCCACCGTGGATGTAAATCAGTCATATTTATATCAGTCAAGTGTATACATTATACACTTATTTATTTAAGTATTAATTAGTCAGTTGTATGGTTCCATGAATGTATTTATAAAAATGCAGCCTGCATTGCTATAATGTTATTATAGTATAGTTACAATGACTTTTTAGTAATTCAGAATTATTTCTGTCAAAAAAGTTAATATATTAATAGCCAGGTTGTGTTCTTATAAATACTTATTGCAAGTGATAATACAGTTACTAACCTCCATAACTGCATCATTGATGGCTTTAAATAAAGTGAAAACATAGGATGAAATTATCCTAAAGCAAATGTAAAGAAATCATGAAGATGTGCTAATTATACATTTTAAGTGCAAACATTAGCCATTAAAGGTAGCTGAAAACCTTTTTCAAAAAAAAAACTTTTCCCCAAATTAGTTTAAACTGTCTTTATATACCACTACATAATTAAAATGTTAGTACTCACTCACAAGTACTGCAATAAACACAGCTACTTATTTCCATTCGGAACGAATGAAATGATTGGCTGGGCGACTGTCACTCTCCCTTCGCTACCATGGCTACCACCCCTGCTGCTACAGGAGCTGTCCACATGCGCGCACCTGTTTGACTCGAGGAGGGGAAAAGGCACGGAAGCTAGGAAGAATCACAATTATGGCAGAGAAAGAGCAGTCAAAATTCCCAGTACCTGCATATACAGTCAGCGAAGGCAAACAAGGAAAAAAAAGGAAGACAGTATTCGAAAAGGCTATGACCAAAAAGTCTTTGGATAAAGCAGCGGTACTTGTCTCCGGAGTGTAGTCCTCATCAGAGCCAACAGTGCTTTTATCGTGGAAGCTCTTACATGCAAAACACCGTATATGTTATGAATCTTACACGAAATTCACCTTCATCACAGTGTAACTGATGGTAATGGGAAAACGTGTATCAATGCAACCTGTTTTTAGCTTTGCCTTATGTTACTAGCTCGTTACCGAATCAAACTCAATATATTTTAAACTTTACCAGTATCGATATGCTAGCTTGATAGTGAGTACTAAAAGCCATGTTAGTTGTTTATATTCATAATGATAAAGTTAGGTATTTTATTACATGTGATTCTGACATGATGTCACTACATGCACCTCTCCGCTCGGCGCTGGCAAACGCGTCCTCCTCCAGCTGAGCGGTCGGCATCGCGCGTTCATGTGTTTTGGGGGCGTGGCTTTGGAAGGAGCCCAGAAGGAAGGGGGTGGGAGTGAATGGAAAAAGTAGCTGTGTTTATTGCAGCCCTGAGAGGACTACATACACTTGATTTTTATACTCTCTTTTTCTGAGTACTTACATTTTAATTAAGTTGGCTTGGAAAAGCCAACATACTGATATTGTACTTAAGATTATTATTATTAAGTTGGCTTGGAAAAGCCAACATACTGATATTGTACTTAAGATTATTATTAAGTTGGCTTGAGAAAGCCAACTTACTGAAATCCTATTTAAACTTATTATTATTATTAAGTTGGCTTGAGAAAGGCTTGATCCAAGATGGCGGCGCGAGTACATCGCGAGGCTCGCGGTCTCTCCAGATTCTGTAATTTAGCAGTATTTTTCTTGCTCATTTCGGGTCTGTTCGTCCAGAACAGTTGTGCCTTAACATCGTACACCCAAGGTGAGCTTTTGGATATTGGTTTGCGAATTTCCGACAGTTTTATGGACAACCTTCGACTCCTTCCTGAGATCGCCAGATCACCCGAGGCTATGCACTCTGCCCGGCCGGGCGGAAGTGCTCGCAGGCGCCGGCGAGATCGTAAACAAAGGCGGGGGAAGCGCGGAGGACTAAGAGCTAAGCTAAAGCTAACACCACACCGGCTCTCTTTACCCAGCATTTTCCTTGCCAATGTACGGTCGCTGTTGAACAAAATGGAGGAGATTCGACTCAACATCACATACAGCAAGAGACTTTTGAACTGTAATGTTCTAATTTTCACGGAAACATGGTTAAACAGCGGAATACCGGACAACGCTATTGAGCTAGCGGGACGCCATACATTCCGGGCGGATAGAACATTACATGGCTCCGGTAAGACCAGAGGTGGTGGATTGTGCATTTACATTAACAAAGCTTGGTGCACAAACTCTGCTATTGTTGGGAGACATTGTTCAGCTAACCTTGAGTTTCTCATGGTTAAATGTAGACCGTTTTATCTACCGCGGGAGTTCACTTCCACTATTATAACTGCAGCCTATATTCCCCCGGATGCTGATGCCAAGTTTGCTATGAAAGAACTTCACGCAGCCATCAGTAAACAACAGACCGTTCACCCGGAAGCTGCGTTTATTGTTGCGGGTGATTTTAATCATTCAAACTTAAAGTCAGTGCTACCGAAATTTCACCAGCATGTTTCCTGTCACACCAGAGGAAACAAAACCTTAGACCATGTTTACACAAACATGGCTGAAGCTTACGTCGCGACACCCCTCCCCCACTTGGGACAGTCAGATCACCTTTCTTTGTTCCTCACCCCCAAATATGCACCTCTGATCAATCGCGTGAAGCCATCAGTGAAGACCATCAAGGTGTGGCCTGCGGGGGCAGATTTCTCACTCCAGGAAAGGTTTCTACACACAGACTGGAGTATGTTTGCTTCTCAAGCCACCAGTGGCTCTCACACGGACATTGACTGCTACACCTCCTCTGTACTGGATTATATTAATACCACCATTGACAGTGTCACAACCCAGAAGCAGATCACCACATACCCAAATCAGAAGCCATGGATGAACAGGGAAGTGCGACTCCTATTGAAGACACGCAATACTGCCTTCAGATCAGGAGATGCACAAGCCTATAGCACATCCAGAGCAAATCTGAAAAGGGGCATCAAAGAGGCCAAGCACTGCTACAAGCTTAAGATAGAGGGACACTTTTCCAACGCTGACCCTCGGCGCATGTGGCAGGGCATTCAGGCCATCAGTGACTACAAACCCTCTCACTCCACCCCCGCAGCCACTGATGTCAACTTCCTGAACGAGCTAAATGACTTTTATGCTCGCTTTGAAAGAGACAACAGAGAAACTGCCACCAAGCTCAAATCCTCAGCTGACCACCCACCGATCACACTCTCCTCCACAGATGTCTGCAATGCACTGAGCAGGATCAGCGCGCACAAGGCTGCTGGACCAGACAACATCCCTGGACGCGTACTCAGGGCATGTGCGGAGCAGCTCGCTGGGGTTTTTACAGACATTTTCAACCTGTCTCTTGCCCAAGCAACTGTACCAACATGCTTTAAATGCACTTCCATTGTGCCAGTGCCAAAACACTCCAGCCCGAAGTGCCTTAATGACTACCGCCCTGTAGCACTCACACCCATCGTAATGAAGTGCTTTGAGCGGCTGGTCCTGGCACACCTAAAAGACTCTCTACCATCCACATTGGACTCACACCAGTTTGCCTACCGTAGCAATAGGAGCACAGAGGATGCAGTCTCCATGGCACTGCACTCTGTGCTCACACATCTGGACAATAAGAACACTTATGCACGCATGCTGTTTGTTGACTTCAGCTCAGCATTCAACACTGTCATCCCAACTAAGTTAATAGCCAAACTTGGAGACCTGGGCTTCAACACCTCCATGTGCAACTGGATTTTGGACTTCTTGACCAACAGACCCCAGAATGTTCGATCAGGCTCCAACTGCTCCACATCCATCACACTCAACACTGGTGTACCACAGGGCTGTGTGCTAAGCCCGTTCCTCTACTCCCTCTTCACCTCCGACTGCAAGCCTGTGTACGGATCTAATTCCATCGTCAAGTTTGCGGACGACACTACGGTGATTGGTCTCATCAGCAACAACGATGAGACTGCCTATAGGGAGGAGATCAAGCACCTGGCCACATGGTGCACCGAAAATAACCAGCTCCTCAACACCACCAAAACGAAGGAGCTCATCGTGGACTTCAGGAAAGTGTCAAGAGGCACACACGACACCATCTACATCAATGGAATGGCTGTTGAGCGTGTCTCCAGTTTCAAGTTCCTGGGGACCCACATCTCGGCGGACATGACCTGGACAACCAACACCTCCAGCCTGGTCAAGAAGGCTCACCAGCGCCTCTTCTTCCTGAGGACACTGAGGAAGAATCAGCTTTCCTCCACTATCCTGGTGAACTTCTATCGCTGTGCAATAGAAAGCATCCTGACCAACTGTGCTACAGTGTGGTATGGGAGCTGTTCTGTTGCAGAGCGCAAGGCACTGCAGCGGGTGGTGAAAACCGCCCAGCGCATCACTGGGACTCCACTACCTGCCATCGAGCACATCCAGAGGAAACGCTGTCTGCATCGAGCTCGCAGCATCCTTAAGGACTCCTCTCACCCAGCCCACAGACTGTTTTCTCTCCTGCCTTCCGGCAGGCGTTTCAGGTGCCTCCGGACCAGGACCAGCAGACTAAAGAACAGTTTTTTCCCCAGAGCTGTCTCTTTATTAAACTCTAACCCTCATTGATCCCACTCCCCTTATATACTGATTGACTCTCCTCTCCCTCCTCACACCTGCCTCCATTTTGTTATTTGCAATACTATAATGTTAATTTGCACTGCTGACTGTTATTACAGTAACAACTGTTTACATATGCATCTTGCACTACTACCTTGACTGGAATATGCTCATTTGCACTGCCGACTGTTTATTTACAGTACCGGCTGTTATATATACATTGCAATATCGTACCTTAACTGTAATATGCAATTACTTTCCACTGCACTCACTCGGATAGCTTCTGTCCAAACTTTATCTGCACTACTTTAAATCCATTGTTATACTGCTCATTAGCCTAACTTATACATATATCTATTTGTAAAATTCTGTTTATAGTAATATCCATCTGTATATTATGCTCACATTCTGTTTATAGTAACAGCCATCTGTATATATATTCATAGTACATATCTATCTGTAAAATTATGTTTATAGTAACAGCCATCTGTATATTATATTCAGTACATATCTATCTGTAAACATTCTGTTTATAGTAATAGCCATCTGTATATTATTATATTCAGTACATATCTAGCTGTAAATTCTGTTCACAGTAAGAGTTATCTGTATATTATATTCATAGGACAATCTATCTGTAAATTTTTGTTTATAATAGTATTCAACTCTATATTTATTCAGTACATATCCATGTTCTGCACTTATGAACCACTGTATATCCTGCACTTGCTGCTATTGCACTTCTGGTTAGACCTAAACTGCATTTCGTTGCCTTGTACCTGTACTTGTGTAATGACAATAAAGTTGAATCTAATCTAATCTAATCTAATCTAATATTGTACTTAAACTTATTATTAAGTTGGTTTGAGAGAGCCAACTTACTGAAATCCTATTTAAACTTATTAAGTTGGCTTGAGAGAGCCAACTTACTGAAATCCTATTTAAACTTATTATTAAGTTGGCTTGAGAGAGCCAACTTACTGAAATCCTATTTAAACTTATTAAGTTGGCTTGAGAGAGCCAACTTACTGAAATCCTATTTAAACTTATTATTAAGTTGGCTTGAGAAAGCCAACTTACTGATATTGTACTTAAACTTATTAAGTTGGCTTGAGAAAGCCAACTTACTGATATTGTACTTAAACTTATTAAGTTGGCTTGAGAGAGCCAACTTACTGAAATCCTATTTAAACTTATTATTAAGTTGGCTTGAGAGAGCCAACATATTGAAATCCTATTTAAACTTATTATTAAGTTGGCTTGAGAGAGCCAACATATTGAAATCCTATTTAAACTTATTATTATTATTATTATTATTATTATTATTATTATTATTAAGTTGGCTTGAGAGAGCCAACATATTGAAATCCTATTTAAACTTATTATTAAGTTGGCTTGAGAGAGCCAACATATTGAAATCCTATTTAAACTTATTATTAGGGGCCAAGCCCAAGGGGCTAGGCACCTATTGTATCTGTTAGTTTTCTTATTATTAGGGGCCAAGCCCCGAAGGGGCAAGGCACCTATTGTATCTGTTAGTTTTCTTATTATTATTATTATTATTATTCTTCTTCTTCCCGAATGGGAGTCAATGGCAGCCCTATCAACGGAACATAGGAAAATGATGAAATTTGGTACACGTCTAGTGATGCTAATGAATAGTTATTGGACCAATTTTTGAGTCTCTAGGATCAACTCCATAGCGCCACCACCAGTTCAAAAATTCAACATTGAAATTGTTATAACTTTTGAACCCTTTGATTTAGAGAAATAAAACTTAGTACACCTGATTCCGCTCATCATCCTGATCAAAATCAATAGCTTACATTAAGACTCCGCCCATTACAGTAGTAGCCATTTTTTAAAGTACAGTATTCAGTTTTTTCGCTACTCCTCCTTCAAAATTTGTCCAATTTTGTCCAAAATTTGCTCAAATGATCTTTGGACTGAGCCGCATAGAAATGACTGAACAGATTTTTTTATTCATCTTTGTTCAAAAGTTATGATGTCGCAAACTTAAAGATGTTGACCCAAAATTGGTGTAAAGGCTGTATCTCGGCCAAAGTTTGATCAATCGAAACGAAAATTGGTACACTTGTTTGGAAGCAATGTCTGAGGGTCCATGCCAAAGTTGGGAACAGCGCCACCTATGGGTCATGAGATATGGAAAATAGCTATTTTGGTCAATAACTTTTGAACAGTTTGTCAGAAAATCATAAATGTGGCATCTATGGATTCATTGGGTCATGCCAAATCCGTGGATACCAATTTTGCCAGGATTGGATGTACCACGTGTCCGCCATTTTGAATTTTGTCATAATTTGCAATAACTTTTAAACTATTTGACATATCTTCACAAAATTTAGTATGGATTATCGACACAATGTCCTGAAGGTACATGAGAAGATTGAACGCAGTGCCACCTAGTGTTCCAGAGATATAGGGTCTTTTTCAAAAACGCTTATAACTTTTGAAAACATTGTTCAAATTTTGATTTCTTTACGTCATTATGTTTCTTGGCTTATGCCGAGTCTGTCGATATCTCATTTGTCATTTTCCAACAATGTGACTATCCGCCATATTGGAACAAATGAAAAACAGTTTTTTCACTACTCCTCCTTCAAATCTTGCTCAATTTTGTCCAAAATTTGATCAGATTTTCTTTGGACCGAGCCGCACAGAAATGACTGAACAGATTTTTTATATTTGCTACCGTTCCCGAGATATTCATCTCCGAAGTTGACCTAGCCTGTGTTTGTTGCCTTATGCTAGTTACCTTAGCATAATAATTGGTTAGCATGCTAACCAGATGCCATTCTTTCTAATGTGGCTCTTCAGCTATCAGGATAACCATAAACTACATTAGCATTAAGCTAGCTTAGCATGCTAATCTCGTTAACATGTTTTTGTGTGCTTATTCTTACACTGAAGCCTCTCCTCTGCAGCTTTGAAATTTACGTCCTCTGAGTGGCGCAAGTTGTTAAACCACGTGTCATGAATCCCGAACCATTACGGTCGTGTGTTCGATTCCTGTGTGGCACATGTCCAGACTGAAGAAGTACGGTGGCCTTAAGTGGTGGAAAAGTTGTTTTAGTTCCACACATGATGTGTATCTGAGAAAGGATCTCCATAAATATAACATGCAGCAAATTTATATAAAACATCTTCATATTGAGTTCATTTTCACTTGTACTACTAAAACAGCTGTTTTTTTCAAATTTAGCACACTTGTAGTGATTGTAATGAATAGTAATTGAACCAATTTTAGAGTCTCTAGGACCACCTCTATAGCGCCACCACCAGTTCAAAAATTCAAGGAAGGGCAGGAGAGGGGCAGAGGGGGCAGGAGAGGGTCAGGGGTCAGGAGAGGGGCAGGGATCAGGAGAGGGGCAGGGAGGGCAGGGAGGGCAGGGAGGGCAGGGGAGGGGAGGGATGGGGAGAGTTGCTGCTGCTTCAGGGCTTGGCCCCTGTATTGCTGCTTGCAGCTATATTTATTATTATTATTATTCTTCTTCTTCCCGAATGGGAGTCAATGGCAGCCCTATCAACGGAACATAGGAAAATTATGAAATTTGGTACACTTCTAGTGATGCTAATGATTAGTAATTGGACCAATTTTTAAATCTCTAGGACCAACTCCATAGCGCCACCACCAGTTCAAAAATTCAACATTGAAATGGTTATAACTTTTGAACCCTTTGATCTAGAGAAATGAAACTTAGTACACCTGATTCCTCTCATCATTCTGATCACAACCAATACATTACATTAAGACTCCGCCCATTACAGTAGTGGCCATTTTGAAAAGTACAGTATTCAGTTTTTTCGCTACTCCTCCTTCAAAATTTCTCCAATTTTGTCCAAAATTTGCTCAAATGATCTTTGGATTGAGCCGCACAGAAATGACTGAACAGATTTTTTTTATTCATCTTTGTTCAAAAGTTATGATGTCGCAAACTTAATGAGGTTGACCCAAAATTGGTGTAGAGGCTGTATCTCGGCCAAAGTTTGATCAATCGAAACAAAAATTGGTACACTTGATTGGAAGCATTGTTTGAGGGTCCTTGCCAAAGTTGGGAACAGCGCCACCTACGGGTCATGAGATATGGAAAATAGCTATTTTGGTCAATAACTTTTGAACAGTTTGTCAGAAAATCATAAATGTGGTATCTATGGATTCCTTGGGTCATGCCGAATCCATGCATACCGATTTTGCCAGGATGGGATGTACCACGTGTCCGCCATTTTGAATTTTGTCATAATTTGCAATAACTTTTAAACTATTTGACATATCTTCACAAAATTTAGTATGGATCATCGACACAATGTCCTGAAGGTACATGAGAAGATTGAGCACAGCGCCACCTAGTGTTCCAGAGATATAAGGTCTTTTGTAAAAACGCTTATAACTTTTGTAAATATTGTTCAAATTTTGATTTCTTTATGTCATTACATTCTTTGGCTTATGCCGATTCCGTCGATATCTCATTTGTCATTTTCCAACAATGTGACTATCCGCCATATTGGGACAAATGAAAAACAGTTTTTTCGCTACTCCTCCTTCAAATCTTGCTCAATTTTGTCCAAAATTTGATCAGATGTTCTTTGGACTGAGCTGCACAGAAATGACTGAACAGATTTTTGATATTCGCTACCGTTCCCGAGATATTCATCTCCGAAGTTGACCTAGCCTGTGTTTGTTGCCTTATGCTAGTTACCTTAGCATAATAATTGGTTAGCATGCTAACCAGATGCCATTCTTTCTAATGTGGCTCTTCAGCTATCAGGATAACCATAAGCTACATTAGCATTAAGCTAGCTTAGCATGCTAATCTCGTTAACATGTTTTTGTGTGCTTATTCTTACACTGAAGCCTCTCCTCTACAGCTTTGAAATTTACGTTCTCTGAGTGGCGCAAGTTGTTAAACCATGTGTCATGAATCCCGAACCATTACGGTCGTGGGTTCGATTCCTGTGTGGCACATGTCCAGACTGAAGAGGTACTGTGGCCTTAAGTGGTGGAAAAGTTGTTTTAGTTCCACACATGATGTGTATCTGAGAAAGGATCTCCATAAATATAACATGCAGCAAATTTATATAAAACATCTTCATATTGAGTTCATTTTCACTTGTACTACTAAAACAGCTGTTTTTTTTTTTTTCAAATTTAGCACACTTGTAGTGATTGTAATGAATAGTAATTGAACCAATTTTAGAGTCTCTAGGACCACCTCTATAGCGCCACCACCAGTTCAAAAATTCAAGGAAGGGCAGGAGAGGGGCAGAGGGGGCAGGAGAGGGGCAGGGGTCAGGAGAGGGGCAGGGATCAGGAGAGGGGCAGGGAGGGGAGGGATGGGGAGAGTTGCTGCTGCTTCAGGGCTTGGCCCCTGTATTGCTGCTTGCAGCTATATTTAGGGGCCAAGCCCCGAAGGGGCAAGGCACCTATTGTATCTGTTAGTTTTCTTATTATTATTATTATTATTATTCTTCTTCTTCCCGAATGGGAGTCAATGGCAGCCCTATCAACGGAACATAGGAAAATGATGAAATTTGGTACACGTCTAGTGATGCTAATGAATAGTTATTGGACCAATTTTTGAGTCTCTAGGATCAACTCCATAGCGCCACCACCAGTTCAAAAATTCAACATTGAAATTGTTATAACTTTTGAACCCTTTGATTTAGAGAAATAAAACTTAGTACACCTGATTCCGCTCATCATCCTGATCAAAATCAATAGCTTACATTAAGACTCCGCCCATTACAGTAGTAGCCATTTTTTAAAGTACAGTATTCAGTTTTTTCGCTACTCCTCCTTCAAAATTTGTCCAATTTTGTCCAAAATTTGCTCAAATGATCTTTGGACTGAGCCGCATAGAAATGACTGAACAGATTTTTTTATTCATCTTTGTTCAAAAGTTATGATGTCGCAAACTTAAAGATGTTGACCCAAAATTGGTGTAAAGGCTGTATCTCGGCCAAAGTTTGATCAATCGAAACGAAAATTGGTACACTTGTTTGGAAGCAATGTCTGAGGGTCCATGCCAAAGTTGGGAACAGCGCCACCTATGGGTCATGAGATATGGAAAATAGCTATTTTGGTCAATAACTTTTGAACAGTTTGTCAGAAAATCATAAATGTGGCATCTATGGATTCATTGGGTCATGCCAAATCCGTGGATACCAATTTTGCCAGGATTGGATGTACCACGTGTCCGCCATTTTGAATTTTGTCATAATTTGCAATAACTTTTAAACTATTTGACATATCTTCACAAAATTTAGTATGGATTATCGACACAATGTCCTGAAGGTACATGAGAAGATTGAACGCAGTGCCACCTAGTGTTCCAGAGATATAGGGTCTTTTTCAAAAACGCTTATAACTTTTGAAAACATTGTTCAAATTTTGATTTCTTTACGTCATTATGTTTCTTGGCTTATGCCGAGTCTGTCGATATCTCATTTGTCATTTTCCAACAATGTGACTATCCGCCATATTGGAACAAATGAAAAACAGTTTTTTCACTACTCCTCCTTCAAATCTTGCTCAATTTTGTCCAAAATTTGATCAGATTTTCTTTGGACCGAGCCGCACAGAAATGACTGAACAGATTTTTTATATTTGCTACCGTTCCCGAGATATTCATCTCCGAAGTTGACCTAGCCTGTGTTTGTTGCCTTATGCTAGTTACCTTAGCATAATAATTGGTTAGCATGCTAACCAGATGCCATTCTTTCTAATGTGGCTCTTCAGCTATCAGGATAACCATAAACTACATTAGCATTAAGCTAGCTTAGCATGCTAATCTCGTTAACATGTTTTTGTGTGCTTATTCTTACACTGAAGCCTCTCCTCTGCAGCTTTGAAATTTACGTCCTCTGAGTGGCGCAAGTTGTTAAACCACGTGTCATGAATCCCGAACCATTACGGTCGTGTGTTCGATTCCTGTGTGGCACATGTCCAGACTGAAGAAGTACGGTGGCCTTAAGTGGTGGAAAAGTTGTTTTAGTTCCACACATGATGTGTATCTGAGAAAGGATCTCCATAAATATAACATGCAGCAAATTTATATAAAACATCTTCATATTGAGTTCATTTTCACTTGTACTACTAAAACAGCTGTTTTTTTCAAATTTAGCACACTTGTAGTGATTGTAATGAATAGTAATTGAACCAATTTTAGAGTCTCTAGGACCACCTCTATAGCGCCACCACCAGTTCAAAAATTCAAGGAAGGGCAGGAGAGGGGCAGAGGGGGCAGGAGAGGGTCAGGGGTCAGGAGAGGGGCAGGGATCAGGAGAGGGGCAGGGAGGGCAGGGAGGGCAGGGAGGGCAGGGGAGGGGAGGGATGGGGAGAGTTGCTGCTGCTTCAGGGCTTGGCCCCTGTATTGCTGCTTGCAGCTATATTAGCAATTGTTATTGTCAGAATAACAATTCTTCTTCCGCAAATGGGAGTCTATGGCAGCCCTATGAACCGTACATAGGAAAATGATGAAATTTGGCACACTTGTAGTGATGGCCATGAATAGTAAATGTAGCAATTTTTGAGTCTCTAGGACCAACTCTATAGCGCCACCAGCAGTTAAAAAAATCAACATTGAAATGGTTATAACTTTTGAACCCTTTGATCTAGAAAAATGAAACTAAGTACACCTGATTCATCTCATCATGTTGATCAGAACCAATATCTTACATTAAGACTCCGCCCATTACAGTAGTGGCCATTTTGAAAAGTACAGTATTCAGTTTTTTCGCTACTCCTCCTTCAAAATTTCTCCAATTTTGTCCAAAATTTGCTCAAATGATCTTTGGACTGAGCCGCACAGAAATGACTGAACAGATTTTTTTAATTCATCCTTGTTCAAAAGCTATGATGTCACAAACTTGACGAGGTCCACCCAAAATTGGCTAAGAGGCTGTATCTCGGCCAAAGTTTGATCAATCGAAACAAAAATTGGTACACTTCATCAGAAGCTTGATCTGAGGTTCCATGCCAAAGTTGGGAACAGCGCCACCTACGGGTCATGAGATATGGAAAATGGCTATTTTGGCCAATAACTTTTAAACAGTTTGTCATAAAATCATAAATGTGGTATCTATGGATTCCTTGCGTCAAGCCAAATCCGGGGATACTGATTTTGCCAGGATGGGATGTACCACGTGTCCGCCATTTTGAATTTTGTCATAATTTGCAATAACTTTTAAACTATTTGACATATCTTCACAAAATTTAGTATGGATGATCGACACAATGCCTTGAAGGTACATGAGAAGACTAAACACAGCGCCACCTAGTGTTCCAGAGATATAAGGTATTTTGCAAAAACACTTATAACTTTTGACAACATTGTTCAAATTTTTATTTCTTTACGTCATTATGTTCCTTGGATGCTGCCGATTTCGTCGATATCTCATTTGTCATTTTCCAACAATGTGACTATCCGCCATATTGGAACAAATGAAAAACAGTTTTTTCGCTACTCCTCCTTCAAATCTTGATCAATTTTGTCCAAAATTTGATCACATGATCTTTGGACTGAGCCGCACAGAAATGACTGAACAGATTTCTGATATTTGCTACCGTTCCCGAGATATTCATCTTCAAAGTTGACCTAGCCTGGTGTTTTTTTGCCTTATGCTAGTTAACTTAGCATAATAATTGGTTAGCATGCTAACCAGATACCATTCTTTCTAAGGTGGCTCTTCAGCTATCAGGATAACCATAAGCTACATTAGCATTAAGCTAGCTTAGCATGCTAATCTCGTTAACATGATTTTGTGTGCTTATTTTTACACTGAAGCCTCTCCTCTGCAGCTTTGAAATTTACGTCCTCTGAGTGGCGCAAGTTGTTAAACCACGTGTCATGAATCCCGAACCATTACGGTCGTGGGTTTGATTCCTGTGTGGCACATGTCCAGACTGAAGAAGTACGGTGGCCTTAAGTGGTGGAAAAGTTGTTTTAGTTCCACACATGATGTGTATCTGAGAAAGGATCTCCATAAATATAACATGCAGCAAATTTATATAAAACATCTTCATATTGAGTTCATTTTCACTTGTACTACTAAAACAGCTGTTTTTTCAAATTTAGCACACTTGTAGTGATTGTAATGAATAGTAATTGAACCAATTTTAGAGTCTCTAGGACCACCTCTATAGCGCCACCACCAGTTCAAAAATTCAAGGAAGGGCAGGAGAGGGGCAGAGGGGGCAGGAGAGGGGCAGGGGTCAGGAGAGGGGCAGGGATCAGGAGAGGGGCAGGGAGGGCGGAGAGGGGCAGGGAGGGCAGGGAGGGCAGGGAGGGCAGGGGAGGGGAGGGATGGGGAGAGTTGCTGCTGCTTCAGGGCTTGGCCCCTGTATTGCTGCTTGCAGCTATATTAGCAATTGTTATTGTCAGAATAACAATTCTTCTTCTTCCGCCAATGGATGTCTATGGCAGCCCTATGAACCGTAAGTAGGAAAATGATGAAATTTGGCACACTTGTAGTGATGGCCATGCATAGTAAATGTAGCAATTTTTGAGTCTCTAGGACCAACTCTATAGCGCCACCAGCAGTTAAAAAAATCAACATTGAAATGGTTATAACTTTTGAACCCTTTGATCTAGAAAAATGAAACTAAGTACACCTGATTCATCTCATCATGTTGATCAGAACCAATATCTTACATTAAGACTCCGCCCATTACAGTAGTGGCCATTTTGAAAAGTACAGTATTCAGTTTTTTCGCTACTCCTCCTTCAAAATTTCTCCAATTTTGTCCAAAATTTGCTCAAATGATCTTTGGACTGAGCCGCACAGAAATGACTGAACAGATTTTTTTAATTCATCCTTGTTCAAAAGCTATGATGTCACAAACTTGACGAGGTCCACCCAAAATTGGCTAAGAGGCTGTATCTCGGCCAAAGTTTGATCAATCGAAACAAAAATTGGTACACTTCATCAGAAGCTTGATCTGAGGTTCCATGCCAAAGTTGGGAACAGCGCCACCTACGGGTCATGAGATATGGAAAATGGCTATTTTGGCCAATAACTTTTAAACAGTTTGTCATAAAATCATAAATGTGGTATCTATGGATTCCTTGCGTCAAGCCAAATCCGGGGATACCGATTTTGCCAGGATGGGATGTACCACGTGTCCGCCATTTTGAATTTTGTCATAATTTGCAATAACTTTTAAACTATTTGACATATCTTCACAAAATTTAGTATGGATGATCGACACAATGCCTTGAAGGTACATGAGAAGACTAAACACAGCTCCACCTAGTGTTCCAGAGATATAAGGTATTTTGCAAAAACACTTATAACTTTTGACAACATTGTTCAAATTTTTATTTCTTTACGTCATTATGTTCCTTGGATGCTGCCGATTTCGTCGATATCTCATTTGTCATTTTCCAACAATGTGACTATCCGCCATATTGGAACAAATGAAAAACAGTTTTTTCGCTACTCCTCCTTCAAATCTTGATAAATTTTGTCCAAAATTTGATCACATGATCTTTGGACTGAGCCGCACAGAAATGACTGAACAGATTTCTGATATTTGCTACCGTTCCCGAGATATTCATCTTCAAAGTTGACCTAGCCTGGTGTTTTTTTGCCTTATGCTAGTTAACTTAGCATAATAATTGGTTAGCATGCTAACCAGATACCATTCTTTCTAAGGTGGCTCTTCAGCTATCAGGATAACCATAAGCTACATTAGCATTAAGCTAGCTTAGCATGCTAATCTCGTTAACATGATTTTGTGTGCTTATTTTTACACTGAAGCCTCTGCTCTGAAGCTTTGTAAAACAAGTCCTCTGGGTGGCGCAATCTGTACAACCATGCGTCATGAATCCCAAACCGTTCTGGTCGTGGGTTTGAGACCAGTGTGGGGTGACTTTGAAATTGTGTGTAAAATTGTCATTAGAACTCTTTTATCATCTGGGTAAGAGCTGTACTAATGTTTCTAACACTGGGATTAGAAATAAGTGTTTTTTTCTACATTCTGTGTTCGTTCTCATCAGAACTTTTGTTCATTTTGATTTCATCCTATCTGTACCTCTGAACCCATCTGTTCTTCATGTACATTCTATTTCTGCTGTTTTTGCTCTTCTGGCTCCGCATTGCGCTACAGCCCTACTGTGCTACAGCGGCTTGGCCCCTGTATTGCTGCTTGCAGCTATTAGCAATTGTTATTGTCAGAATAACAATTCTTCTTCTTCCGCCAATGGATGTCTATGGCAGCCCTATGAACCGTAAGTAGGAAAATGATGAAATTTGGCACACTTGTAGTGATGGCCATGAATAGTAAAAGTAGCAATTTTTGAGTCTCTAGGACCAACTCTATAGCGCCACCAGCAGTTCAAAAATTCAACATTGAAATGGTTATAACTTTTGAACCCTTTGATCTAGAAAAATGAAACTTAGTACACCTGATTCATCTCATCATGCTGATCAGAACCAATATCTTACATCAAGACTCCGCCCATTACAGTAGTGGCCATTTTGAAAAGTACAGTATGCAGTTTTTTTGCTACTCCTCCTTCAAAATTGGTCTAATTTTGTCCAAACATGTGCTCAAATGATCTTCGGACTGAGCCGCATAAAAGTACTGTCCCCGATTTTTTTACTATACTAGAAAAAAAAAAGTTATGATGTCGCAAACTTAACGAGGTCGACCCAAAAATGGTTCAGAAGCTATAGCTCGGCCAAACTTTGATCAATCGAAACGAAAATTGGTACACTTCATCAGAAGCATTATCTGAGGTTCCATGCCAAAGTTGGGAACAGCGCCACCTATGGGTCATGAGATCTGGAAAATTGCTATTTTGGCCAATAACTTTTGAACAGTTTGTCAGAAAACCATAAATGTGGTATCTATGGATTCCTTGCATCATGCCGAATCCGTGGACACTGAATTATCCAAGATCGGATGAACCACGTCTCCACCATTTTGAATTTTGTCATAATTTGCAATAACTTTTAAACTATTTGACACATCTTCACAAAATTTAGTATGGATCATCGACACAATGTCCTGAAGGTCCATGAGAAGATTGAGCACAGCGCCACCTAGTGTTCCAGAGATATAAGGTCTTTTGCAAAAATGCTTATAACTCTTGAAAACATTGTTCAAATTTTGATTTCTTTATGTCACTACGTTCTTTGGCTTATGCCGATTCCGATGACATCTTATTTGTCATTTTCCAACAATTCGACTGTCCGCCATATTGGAACAAATGAAAAACAGTTTTTCCGCTACTCCTCTTTCAAATCTTGCTCAATTTTGCCACAAATTTTGATCAGATGTTCTTTGGAGTAAGCCGCACAGAAGTGAGTGAACAGATTTTTGATATTCGCTACTGTTCTTGAGATATTTGTCTCCAAAGTTGACCTAGCCTGTGTTTGTTGCCTTATGCTAGTTAGCTTAGCATAATCATTGGTTAGCATGCTAACCAGATGCCATTCTTTCTAATGTGGCTCTTCAGCTATCAGGTTAACCATAAGCTACATTAGCATTAAGCTAGCTTTGCATGCTAATCTCGTTAACATGTTATGGAAGTTTTTTGTGAACTCATTCTCACACTGAATCCTCTCCTCTGCTGCTTTGAAATTCACGTCCTCTGAGTGGCGCAATGTGCTAAACCATGTGTCGTGAATCCTTAACCAATATGGTTGTGTGTTCGAGTCCTGTGTGGGACAACTTTAAAATATTGTATAAAGTTGTCATTTCAATTCCTTCTGGCTCTGCACTGCTGTTGGTGCTTAAATGCTCGCTGCACTGCTGTGCTTGGTGTACATTTACATGTATATTCAATTTCTGCTCTTTTTGTTCTTCTGGCTCCGCACTGCTGTTGTTGCTTAAATGCTTGCTGCGCTGCTGTGCTTACAGTACTTGTAGATTGCTGTATTTTGTCTGCTTGCTGTGCCTTGCAGGGCTTGGCCCCGTATTGCTGCTTGCAGCTATATTTATTATTATTATTATTATTAAGTTGGCTTGAGAGAGCCAACATATTGAAATCCTATTTAAACTTATTATTATTATTATTATTATTATTATTAAGTTGGCTTGAGAGAGCCAACATATTGAAATCCTATTTAAACTTATTAAGTTGGCTTGAGAGAGCCAACATATTGAAATCCTATTTAAACTTATTATTATTAAGTTGGCTTGAGAGAACCAACTTACTGAAATCCTATTTAAACTTATTATTATTATTCTTCTTACTAAAAAATCTGACTCAAACTCCTCCTAGAGCTTTAACTCTACATACTCCAAATCGGCTCAGACACTCAAACAGATCTGACTCGGTGTGCTATATCTTTTCAGACTGATCGGACTTACGGTTTTCCTACAAATGACGATCAAAACTCGGAAAAACTCCCATTGACTTAACATTGGGCATTCTAAAAAATTCAAATCCAGATTCAAACTCACCAACCGACAAAAATTCAAATCTAAACACCTTGAAGACTAAACCAAACTGCCGTTCTATTTATATTAGCCAATGAAACTCATTTAAACTAATAAACTCTAATCTCATACACTTATAAACTAATTAACTTAAATTTAATAACTAATTAACTAATAAACTCATGAATTCATAGACTTATGAACTCTTAAACTCATAAATTAATAAACTCTGAACTCTTAAACTCATTTAAACTTATAAACTCTAAACTCAAAAACTTGTACACTTATAAACTCATCAATTTATACACTTATAAACTCTAAACTCAAACTCTGAGTGTGTGTGTCTGAGTGAGTTAGTGAACGTGTCTGTGTGTGTGTGTGTGTGTGTGTGTGAAAAAGTTTGTGTGAGTGCGTGTGGGCTTGTATGAGTGTATGTGCGTGTGTGTGAGATAGTGTGTGTGAGTTAGTGAGCGCATCTGTGTGTGTGAGATTTTGTGTGTGTAAGTTAGTGAGCGTGTCTGTGTGTGAGCGAGTTAATGTGTGTGTGTGTGTGTGTGTGTGTGTGTGTGTGTTTGTGTGTGTGTCTATCTAACTTATTTATCTATCTGTCAAACTTCAAACTACTGTAAACTACTGTAAACTTCAAACCACTATAAACTTGTTAAGTTTAAATCTTCCAGCTCCCAAGCAACTCCATAGCAACCAAACTCGAGTACCCTAGCAACCGTTTTGTAAGACCTATATCTCTGTATCAGAACATCGTATAGAGATGAGGTTTGGCTCTTTTGACTCATGCTAGCAAACATCACTTCCAACATACTACACATGCTAGCAGTGAATAGCTACATGCTAATAGTGATTAGTTAAGTGTTAAATCATGCCAAGATCATGCTAAGAACTCTATAAAAACTCCATAGTAACCATCTGTGACAACTACCAGCCACCTAGTAACACCATATCAACCACCCTGAATACCTTAGCAACTGCCTAGCAACACCTAGCAACCACCCATAACACCCTAGCAACCACCTAGCAACCACCCAAAAGACCCTAGCAACCACCTAGCAACCACCCAAAATATCCTAGCAACCACCCAAAACACCCTAGCAACCGCCTAGCAACCACCCAAAAGACCCTAGCAACCACCAAAAATATCCTAGCAACCACCCAAAATACCCTAGCAACCGCCTAGCAACCACCCAAAAGACCCCTAGCAACCACCGAAAATATCCTAGCAACCACCCAAAAGACCCTAGCAACTACCCAAAATATCCTAGCAACCGCCTAGCAACTACCCAAAAGACCCTAGCAACCACCCAGAACACCCTACCAACCGCCTAGCAACCACCCAGAACACCCTAGCAACCACCCTAAATACCCTAGCAACCACCCAAAAGACCCTAGCAACCACCCAAAATATCCTAGCAACCACCCAAAAGACCTAGCAACCGCCTAGCAACCACCCAAAAGACCCTAGCAACCACCCAAAACACCCTAGCAACCGCCTAGCAACCACCCAAAAGACCCTAGCAACCACCCAAAAGATCCTAGCAACCACCCAAAACACCCTAGCAACCGCCTAGCAACCACCCAAAAGACCCTAGCAACCACCCAAAATATCCTAGCAACCACCCAAAACACCCTAGCAACCGCCTAGCAACCACCCAAAAGACCCTAGCAACCACCCAAAACACCCTAGCAACCGCCTAGCAACCACCCAATAGACCCTAGCAACCACCTAAAATATCCTAGCAACCGCCTAGCAACCACCCAAAAGACCCTAGCAACCGCCTAGCAACCACCTAAAATATCCTAGCAACCACCCAATAGACCCTAGCAACCACCTAAAATATCCTAGCAACCGCCTAGCAACCACCCAAAAGACCCTAGCAACCGCCTAAAATATCCTAGCAACCACCCAAAAGACCCTAGCAACCGCCTAGCAACCACCCAAAAGACCCTAGCAACCACCTAAAATATCCTAGCAACCGCCTAGCAACCACCCAAAAGACCCTAGCAACCACCCAAAATATCCTAGCAACCGCCTAGCAACCACCCAAAAGACCCTAGCAACCATCAGAAATATCCTAGCAACCGCCTAGCAACCACCCAAAACAGCCTAGCAACCACCCAGAAAACCCTAGCAACTGCCTAGCAACCACCCAAAAGACCTTAGCAACCACCCAGGACACCCTAGCAACCACCTAGCAACCACCCAGAACACCCTAGCAACCGCCCAAAATACCCTAGCAACACCATAGCAACCACCCATAACATCCTAGCAACCGCCTAGCAAAAAACCTTCTGCTCCAAACTTTCTCAAGCCAACTTAAAGTTTGTCTCGACGAACTTTCGCATCTAGTTAAGTTGGCTTGAGAAAGCCAACATATTGAAATCCTATTTAAACTTATTATTAAGTTGGCTTGAGAGAGCCAACATATTGAAATCCTATTTAAACTTATTATTATTATTCCGAGACTAAAATTTCTATATGAAACTCGTCCTAGAGCTTTAACTCTACATACTCCAAACTCGGCTCAGACACTCAAACTGTTCTGACTCGCGTTGCTTTATCTTTTCAGACTGATCGGACTTACGGTTTTCCTACAAATGACGATCAAAACTCGGAAAAACTCCCATTGACTTACAATGGGGAGTTCTAAAAAATTCAAATCCAGATTCAAACTCACCAACCGACAAAAATTTAAATCTAAACACCTTGAAGACTAAACCAAACTGCCGTTCTATATATATTAGCCAATGAAACTCATTTAAACTAATAAACTCTAATCTCATACATTTATAAACTAATTAACTTAAATTTAATAGCTAATTAACTAATAAACTCATGAATTCATAGACTTATGAACTCTTAAACTCATAAATTAATAAACTCTGAACTCTAAACTCATTTAAACTTATAAACTCTAAACTCAAAAACTCGTACACTTATAAACTCTAAACTCATAAACTCTGAGTGTGTGTGTGTGTGTGTGTGTGTCTGAGTGAGTGTGTGAGCGAGGTAGTCTGAGTGTGTGTGTGTGTGTGTGTGTGTGTGTGTGTTTGTGTATCTATCTAACTTATATCTATCATAAACTTCAAAGTACTTTAAACTACTTTAAACTACTTTAAACTTCAAACCACTTTAAACTTCTTTAGTTTAATGCTTCCAGCTCCCAAGCAACTCCATAGCAACCAAACTTGAGTACCCTAGAAACCGTTTTGCAAGACCTATATCTCTGTATCAGAACATCGTATAGAGATGAGTTTTGGCTCTTTTGACTCATGCTAGCAAACAGCACTTCCAACATGCTACACATGCTAGCAGTGAATAGCTACATGCTAATAGCAATTAGTTAAGTGTTGAATCATGCCAAGATCATGCTAAGAACTCTATAAAAACTCCATAGTAACCATCTGTGACAACTACCAACCACCTAGTAACACCATATCAACCGCCCTGAATACCATAGCAACCACCCAGAACACCCTAGCAACCGCCTAGCAACCACCCAGAACACCCTAGCAACCACCCAAAATACCTTAGAACACCCTAGCAACACCATAGCAACCACTCAGAACACCCTAGCAACCACCCAAAATACCTTAGAACACCCTAGCAACACCATAGCAACCACTCAGAACACCCTAGCAACTGCCTAACAACCACCCAGAACACCCTAGCAACCACCCAAAATACCTTAGAACACCCTAGCAACACCATAGCAACCACCCAGAACACCCTAGCAACCACCCAAAATACCTTAGAACACCATAGCAACACCATAGCAACCACTCAGAACACCCTAGCAACCACCCAAAATACCTTAGGACACCCTAGCAACACCATAGCAACCACTCAGAACACCCTAGCAACTGCCTAACAACCACCCAGAACACCCTAGCAACCACCCAAAATACCTTAGAACACCCTAGCAACACCATAGCAACCACTCAGAAGACCGTAGCAACTGCCTAACAACCACCCAGAACACCCTAGCAACCACCCAAAATACCTTAGAACACCCTAGCAACACCATAGCAACCACTCAGAACACCCTAGCAACCACCCAAAATACCTTAGAACACCCTAGCTACACCATAGCAACCACCCAGAACACCCTAGCAACCACCCAAAATACCTTAGAACACCCTAGCAACACCATAGCAACCACCCAGAACACCCTAGCAACCACCCAAAATACCTTAGGACACCCTAACAACACCATAGCAACCACTCAGAACACCGTAGCAACTGCCTAACAACCACCCAGAACACTCTAGCAACCACCCAAAATACCCTAGCAACCACCCAGAACACCCTAGCAACCACCCAAAATACCCTAGCAACCGCCTAGCAACCACCCAAAATACCCTAGCAACCACCCAAAAGACCCTAGCAACCACCCAAAATATCCTAGCAACCACCCAAAACACCCTAGAAACCGCCTAGCAACCACCCAAAAGACCCTAGCAACCACCTAGCAACCACCCAAAATATCCTAGCAACCACCCAAAACACCCTAGCAACCGCCTAGCAACCACCCAAAAGACCCTAGCAACCACCAAAAATATCCTAGCAACCACCCAAAATACCCTAGCAACCGCCTAGCAACCACCCAAAAGACCCTAGCAACCTTCGAAAATATCCTAGCAACCGCCTAGCAACCACCCAAAAGACCCTAGCAACTACCCAAAATATCCTAGCAACCGCCTAGCAACTACCCAAAAGACCCTAGCAACCACCCAGAACACCCTAGCAACCGCCTAGCAACCACCCAAAACACCCTAGCAACCACCCAAAAGACCCTAGCAACCACCCAAAATATCCTAGCAACCACCCAAAACACCCTAGCAACCGCCTAGCAACCACCCAGAACACCATAGCAACCACCCAAAATACCCTAGCAACCACCCAAAAGACCCTAGCAACCACCCAAAACACCCTAGCAACCGCCTAGCAACCACCCAAAAGACCCTAGCAACCACCCAAAATATCCTAGCAACCACCCAAAACACCCAGCAACCGCCTAGCAACCACCCAAAAGACCCTAGCAACCACCCAAAACATCCTAGCAACCACCCAAAACACCCTAGCAACACCATAGCAACCACCCATAACATCCTAGCAACCGCCTAGCAAAAAAACGTTCTGCTCCAAACTTTCTCAAGCCAACATATCACCCAGAACACCCTAGCAACCGCCTAGCAACCACCCAAAATACCCTAGCAACCACCCAGGACACCCTAGCAACCACCTAGAACACCCTAGCAACCACCCAAAATACCCTAGCAACCACCCAAAAGACCCTAGCAACCACCCAGGACACCCTAGCAACCACCTAGCAACCTAGCAACCGCCCAAAATATCCTAGCAACACCATAGCAACCACCCATAACATTCTAGCAACCGCCTAGCAAAAAACTTTCTCCTCCAAACTTTCTCAAGCCAACTTAAAGTTTGTCTCGACGAACTTTCGCATCTAGTTAAGTTGGCTTGAGAAATCCTATTTAAACTTATTATTATTATTATTCTTACCAAAAAATTACACTCAATCTCCTCCTAGAGCTTTAACTCTACATACTCCAAACTCGGCTCAGACCTTCAAACTGTTCTGACTCGAGTTGCTTTATCTTTTCAGACTGATCGGACTTACGGTTTTCCTACAAACAGGGCCGGCCCTGACCAATTTGCTGCCCTAGGCAAGATTTTACCTGGCGCCCCATGCATCACAGCCCATTTCACCCTGTCATTGTGTTCATGATTTAGCATATATATATATATATACACACACACACACATTACAGCAGAACTGTTTCCAACACTCATAATAAATCATCATATTAGAATGGTTTCTAAAGGATCATGTGATAGACCGGATGTCACATGTGACACTGAAGAATGGAGAAATGATGCTGAAAATTCAGCTTTGCATCACAGAAATAAATGATAATTTAAAGTATAATAAATTGAAAACAAATTATTTTAAATTGTAATAATATATCACAATATTACATTCTTTTTCTGTATTTTTGATCAAATAAATGCAGGCTTGATGAGCAGAAGAAACTTCTTTCAAAAACATTAAAAATAGTAATGTTTCCAAACTTTTGGCCTGTACTGTATCCCCCAAAAACTGCACAACTGTAGAGTAAAACATTAATAAAAAAGTGATAATAAAAAATCCGTCTTAAAACTGACATGATTGTACAAAATCACAGTCTGGGGACTCAGAACTCAGAACAACTGCTAACATTAAGTTTAAGGTAAAAATAACTGCCATGAAATTATAGTATCTTACTCCTATGCAATAAATTGTTCATTCACTACATCTCTTTACCTCTGTCTTTATCCTCTTTTCTTCTTTTTGGCACTGTATCTATCGCAGACTATGCTCATTTATAATGTGTCATGTAAATTCGGCCTTCCGTCACAATCAGGAAACTTTCACCGTGTCTAGAACTGGCGCGAGCTGCCAGGCCCGTTTCTACGAGCTGTGTGTTAACAAAAGCAGTGCTGTCTACATTGGATGCGGCGTCGGGCACGCTACACAACAAATTACCAACAACTGATCGCGCGCGCGCTCTGTTTCTGACTCACTTCAAGCACTCGATGGGCGGGGGAAGATTGAAGAGCCGGACTTTTTTTTTTTTTTTTTGCTTTATTTGGTAGTATTTCGAATTAATGGTTTTAAAATAGTAGCCTATTATAAAAAAAATATATGTAAAAAAAAATAAAAAATAAATAAATCACTCGTTCACTCATTCTGGCGCCCCTATGGATGAGTGGCGCCCTTAGCATTTGCCTATACTGCCTATGCCGCTGGCCGGCCCTGCCTACAAATGACGATCAAAACTCGGAAAAACTCCCATTGACTTACATTGGGGAGTTCTAAAAAATTCAAATCCAGATTCAAACTCACCAACCGACAAAAATTCAAATCTAAACACCTTGAAGACTAAACCAAACTGCCGTTCTATATATATTAGCCAATGAAACTCATTTAAACTAATAAACTCTAATCTCATACATTTATAAACTAATTAACTTAAATTTAATAACTAATTAACTAATAAACTCATGAATTCATAGACTTATGAACTCTTAAACTCATAAATTAATAAACTCTGAACTCTAAACTCATTTAAACTTATAGGGCCCTATCTTGCACCCAGCGCAATTGACTTTGTACACGGACGCATGTATCATTCCTATTTTGCACCCGCGCAAAGCGGACTTTTCCCTCCACAGAAGCACGTCGGTTAACTAAGAAATACACTTGTGCTCCCCGGGGCGGTTCAGCGCAAAGAGGAGGCGTGTTCCGGCGCAAACGTTCCCTCATGCTATTTTACAGGTTTAGAAAACAATTGCGCCACTAACCGAAAAAAAAAAAACAGTTTAAAGTCAGTGGTGCGTTGTGCATGTTATTCATATGCTATTTTAAGGGCGCATGCTTGGCCTTAATCAATGTAGCGTGTGCACAACGCCCATACACTTTGATTCTCTCATCTACACACAGACGCAGCAGTTATCATTTTTGCAAATCATACATTATTACGAAAGATAGATAGATAGATAGATAGATAGATAGATAGATAGATAGATAGATAGATAGATAGATAGATAGATAGATAGATAGATAGATAGATAGATAGATAGACAGTTTATTATAAAAGCATACATCTAGCTTACACATTTACCCAAATTATCATACGCCTGTTTTACCGAAGTTAATTTGGGTGTGTTTCTCCATCCCCAACGTCCCTGACAGGAACGTCGGTCTCCTCGGCTGTGAAGCGCTCCTCGCGTGCGCCTGGCAAATCCGCCGTTATAATAGGAATCCGCTTTAGAACAAGCGCGCCTGCTCTTAAAGGGAATGTGAGATGTCGCTCTGATTGGTTTATTTCACGTTACGCCCAAACCACACCTATGAATAATGAAGCTACTTCAGACCAACCCCTTTTAGATTTGCGCCAGGCGCAAGAGTCATTTGTCCCACCGGGAAAATAGCAACAGCGCCAAGACCCGCCCACAAAGTTACTTGCGCTTTGCGCTTTGACACTTGCGTTTCAGATCGTTAAAATAGGGCCCAATAACTCTAAACTCAAAAACTTGTACACTTATAAACTCATCAATTTATACACTTATAAACTCTAAACTCATAAACTCTGTGTGTGTGTCTGAGTGAGTGTGTCTTAGTGAGTGTGTGAGCAAGGTAGTCTGAGTGTGTGTGTGTGTGTGTGTGTGTGTGTATCTATCTAACTTATTTATCTATCTATCTCTCTGTCATAAACTTCAAACTACTTTAAACTACTTTAAACTTTAAACCAATTTAAACTTCTTAAGTCGTAATAACATTAACATCGTATAGAGATGAGGTTTGGCTCTTTTGACTCATGCTAGCAAACAGCACTTCCAACATGCTACACATGCTAGCAGTGAATAGCTACATGCTAATAGCGATTAGTTAAGTGTTAAATCATGCCAAGATCATGCTAAGAACTCTATAAAAACTCCATAGTAACCATCTGTGACAACTACCAACCACCTAGTAACACCATATCAACTGCCCTGAATATCATAGCAACCACCCAGAACACCCTAGCAACCGCCTAGCAACCACTGAGAACACCCTAGCAACCACCCAGAATACCCTAGCAACCACCCAAAACAGCCTAGCAACCACCCAGAACATCCTAAAAACCGTCTAGCAACCACCCAGAAGACCCTAGCAACCACCCAAAACATCCTAGCAACCGCCTAGCAACCACCCAAAACACCCTAGCAACCACCCAGAACACCCTAGCAACCACCTAGCAACCACCCAAAACACCCTAGCAACCGCCTAGCAACCACCCAAAACACCCTAGCAACCACCCAAAACACCCTAGCAACCACCCAAAAGACCCTAGCAACCACCTAGTAACCACCCAAAACACCCTAGCAACCACCCAAAAACCCTAGCAACCGCCTAGCAACCACCCAAAAGACCCTAGCAACCGCCTAGCAACCACCCAAAACACCCTAGCAACCACTCAAAATATCCTAGCAACCGCCTAGCAACCACCCAAAACACCCTAGCAACCACCCAAAATACCCTAGCAACCGCCTAGCAACCACCCAAAAGACCCTAGCAACCACCCAGAACACCCTAGCAACCACCCAGAACACCCTAGCAACCACCCAAAAGACCCTAGCAACCGCCTAGCAACCACCCAAAAGACCCTAGCAACCACCCAAAATATCCTAGCAACCGCCTAGCAAACCATCCAGAATACCCTAGCAGCCACCCAGAACACCCCAGCAACTGCCTAGCAACCACCCAGAATACCCTAGCAACCGCCTAGAAACACCCTAGCAACCACCCAGAACACCCTAGCAACCACCTAGCAACCACCCAAAAGACCCTAGCAACCACCCAAAATATCCTAGCAACCGCCTAGCAACTGCCCAATAAACCCTAGCAACCACCATAAATATCCTAGCAACCGCCTAGCAACCACCCAGAATACCCTAGCAACCACCTAAAACAGCCTAGCAACCACCCAGAATACCCTAGCAACCACCTAGCAACCACCTAGAACACCCTAGCAACCACCCAAAAGACCCTAGCAACCACCCAGGACACCCTAGCAACCGCCCAAAATATCCTAGCAACACCATAGCAACCACCCATAACATCTTAGCAACCGCCTAGCAAAAAACGTTCTGCTCCAAACTTTCTCAAGCCAAATGACGATCAAAACTCGGAAAAACTCCCATTGACTTACATTGGGGAGTTCTAAAAAATTCTAATCCAGATTCAAACTCACCAACCGACAAAAATTCAAATCTAAACACCTTGAAGACTAAACCAAACTGCCGTTCTATATATATTAGCCAATGAAACTCATTTAAACTAATAAACTCTAATCTCATACATTTATAAACTAATTAACTTAAATTTAATAACTAATTATCTAATAAACTCATGAATTCATAGACTTATGAACTCTTAAACTCATAAATTAATAAACTCTGAACTCTAAACTCATTTAAACAAACTCTAAACTCAAAAACTTGTACACTTATAAACGCATCAATTTATACACTTATAAACTCTAAATTCATAAACTCTGAGTGTGTGTGTGTGTGTGTGTCTGAGTGAGTTAGTGAACGTGTCTGTGTGTGTGTGAAAAAGTTTGTGTGAGTGCGTGTGGGCTTGTGTGAGTGTGTGTGAGATAGTGTGTGTGAGTTAGTGAGCGCATCTGTGAGTGTGAGATTGTGTGTGTGTGTGAGTTAGTGAGCGTGTCTGTGTGTGAGCGAGTTAATGTGTGTGTGTGAAAGTGTGTGTGAGAGAGTTAATGTGTGTGTGTGTGTGTGTGTGTGTGTGTGTGTGTGTGTGTGTGTGTGTGTGTGTGTGTGTGTGTGTGTGTGAAAGTGTGTGTGAGAGAGTGTGTGTGAGTTAGTGAGCGTGTCTGCTTGTGTGTGTGTGTGTGTGTGTTTAAACTTATAAACTCTAAACTCATTTAAACTTATAAACTCTAAACTCAAAAACTCTGAGTGTGCATGTGTCTGAGTGAGTGAGTGTGTGAGTGAGTTAGTGTGTGTGTGTTTATCTATCAATTATATTAATTTCAACATAAACTCTAAACGCATATAAACTCTGAGTGTGTAAGTGTTATCGAGTTAGTGTGTGAGAGTGTATGTGAGTTAATGTGTGTGTGTGTGTGTGTGTGTGTGTGTGTGTGTAACCGCCTAGAACACCATAGCAACCACTGAGAACACCCTAGAAACCGCATAACAACCACCCAGAACACCCTAGCAACCACCCAAAATACCTTTGCAACCACCTAGCAACCACCCAGAACACCCTAGCAACCACACAGAATACCATAGCAACCACTCAAAACACCCTAGCAACTGCCTAACAACCACCCATAAAACCTTAACAACCACCCAAAATACCTTAGAACACCCTAGCAACACCATAGCAACCACTCAGAACACCCTAGCAACCACCCAAAATAGCTTAGAACACCCTAGCAACACCATAGCAACCACTCAGAACACCCTAGCAACTGCCTAACAACCACCCAGAACACCCTAGCAACCACCCAAAATACATTAGAACACCCTAGCAACACCATAGCAACCACTCAGAACACCCTAGCAACCACCCAAAATACCTTAGAACACCATAGCAACCACCCAGAACACCCTAGCAACCACCCAAAATACCTTAGAACACCCTAACAACTGCCTAACAACCACCCAGAACACCCTAGCAACCACCCAAAATACATTAGAACACCCTAGCAACACCATAGCAACCACTCAGAACACTCTAGCAACCACCCAAAATACCTTAGAACACCATAGCAACCACCCAGAACACCCTAGCAACCACCCATAATACCTTAGAACACCATAGCAACACCATAGCAACCACTCGGAACACCCTAGCAACCACCCAAAATACCTTAGGACACCCTAGCAACACCATAGCAACCACTCAGAACACCCTAGCAACCACCCAAAATACCTTAGAAAACCCTAGTAACACCATAGCAACCACTCAGAACACCCTAGCAACCACCCAAAATACCTTAGGACACCCTAGCAACACCATAGCAACCACTCAGAACACCCTAGCAACTGCCTAACAACAACCCAGAACACCCTAGCAACCGCCTAGCAACCACCCAGAACACCCTAGCAACCGCCCAAAATATCTTAGCAACCACCTAGCAACCACCAATAATACCCTAGCAACCACCCAGAACACCCTAGCAACCACCCAAAATACCCTAGCAACCGCCTAGCAACCACCCAGAACACCCTAGCAACCACCCAAAATACCCTAGCAACTGCCTAGCAACACCATAGCAACCACCTATAACACCCTAGCAACTGCCTAGCAACCACCCAGAACACCCAAGCAACCACCCAAAAGACCCTAGCAACCGCCTAGCAACCACCCAAAAGACCCTAGCAACCACCCAAAATATCCTAGCAACCACCCAAAAGACCCTAGCAACCGCCTAGCAACCACCCAAAATACCCTAGCAACCACCCAAAATATCCTAGCAACCGCCTAGCAACCACCCAAAACACCCTAGCAACCGCCTAGCAACCACCCAAAACACCCTAGCAACCACCCAGAATACCCTAGCAACCGCCTAGCAACCACCCAAAATACCCTAGCAACCACCTAGCAACACCATAGCGACCACCCATAACATCCTAGCAACCGCCTAGCAAAAAACGTTCTGGTCCAAACTTTCTCAAGCCAACTTAAAGTTTGTCTCGACGAACTTTCGCATCTAGTTAAGTTGGCTTGAGAGAGCCAACATATTGAAATCCTATTTAAACTTATTATTATTATTATTATTATTATTATTCCGAGACTAAAATTTCTATATGAAACTCGTCCTAGAGCTTTAACTCTACATACTCCAAACTCGGCTCAGACACTCAAACTGTTCTGACTCGCGTTGCTTTATCTTTTCAGACTGATCGGACTTACGGTTTTCCTACAAATGACGATCAAAACTCGGAAAAACTCCCATTGACTTACATTGGGGAGTTCTAAAAAATTCAAATCCAGATTCAAACTCGCCAACCGACAAAAATTCAAATCTAAATACCTTGAAGACTAAACCAAACTGCCGTTCTATATATATTAGCCAATGAAACTCATTTAAACTAATAAACTCTAATCTCATACATTTATAAACTAATTAACTTAAATTTAATAACTAATGAACTAATAAACTCATGAATTCATAGACTTATGAACTCTTAAACTCATAAATTAATAAACTCTGAACTCTAAACTCATTTAAACTTATAAACTCTAAACTCAAAAACTCATACACTTATAAACTCATCAGTTTATACACTTATAAACTCTAAACTCATAAACTCTGAGTGTGTGTGCGTGTGTCTGAGTGAGTGTGTGAGCGAGGTAGTCTGTGAGTGTGTGTGTGTGTGTGTGTATCTATCTAACTTATTTATCTATCTATCTCTCTGTCATAAACTTCAAACTACTTTAAACTTCAAACCAATTTAAACTTCTTAAGTTTAAAGCTCCCAGCTCCCAAGCAACTCCATAGCAACCAAACTCGAGTACCCTAGCAACCGTTTTGCAAGACCTATATCTCTGTATCAGAACATCGTATAGAGATGAGGTTTGGCTCTTTTGACTCATGCTAGCAAACAGCACTTCCAACATGCTACATATGCTAGCAGTGAATAGCTACATGCTAATAGCGATTAGATAAGTGTTAAATCATGCCAAGATCATGCTAAGAACTCTAGAAAAACTCCATAGTAACCATCTGTGACAACTACCAACCACCTAGTAACACCATATCAACCGCCCTGAATAACATAGCAACCCCCCAGAACACCCTAGCAACCGCCTAGCAACCACCCAGAACACCCTAGCAACCACCCAAAATACCCTAGCAACCGCCTAGCAACCACCCAAAAGACCCTAGCAACCACCCAGAACACCCTAGCAACCGCTTAGCAACCACCCAGAACACCCTAGCAACCACCCAAAATACCCTAGCAACCACCCAAAAGACCCTAGCAACCACCGAAAACACCCTAGCAACCGCCTAGCAACCACTCAAAAGACCCTAGCAACCACCCAGAACACCCTAGCAACCGCCTAGCAACCACCCAAAAGACCCTAGCAACCACCCAAAATATCCTAGCAACCACCCAAAACACCCTAGCAACCGCCTAGCAACCACCCAAAAGACCCTAGCAACCACCCAAAATATCCTAGCAACCACCCAAAACACCCTAGCAACCACCTAGCAACCACCCAAAAGCCCCTAGCAACCACCCAAAACATCTTAGCAACCACCCAAAACACCCTAGCAACTGCCTAGCAACCACCCAAAAGACCCTAGCAACCACCCAAAACATCCTAGCAACCACCCAAAACACCCTAGCAACTGCCTAGCAACCACTCAAAAGACCCTAGCAACCACCCAAAAGACCCTAGCAACCACCCAGAAAACCCTAGCAACCGCCTAGCAACCACCCAGAATACCCTAGCAACCACCTAGAACACCCTAGTAACCACCCAAAATACCCTAGCAACCACCCAAAAGACCTTAGCAACCACCCAGGACACCCTAGCAACCACCTAGCAACCACCCAGAACACCCTAGCAACCTTTGCGGCCCAAACTTTCTCAAGCCAACTTAAAGTTTGTCTCGACGAACTTTCGCATCTAGTTATTATTATTATTCCGAGACTAAAATTTCTATATGAAACTCGTCCTAGAGCTTTAACTCTACATACTCCAAACTCGGCTCAGACACTCACACTGTTCTGACTCGCGTTGCTTTATCTTTTCAGACTGATCGGACTTACGGTTTTCCTACAAATGACGATCAAAACTCGGAAAAACTCCCATTGACTTACATTGGGGAGTTCTAAAAAATTCAAATCCAGATTCAAACTCGCCAACCGACAAAAATTCAAATCTAAATACCTTGAAGACTAAACCAAACTGCCGTTCTATATATATTAGCCAATGAAACTCATTTAAACTAATAAACTCTAATCTCATACATTTATAAACTAATTAACTTAAATTTAATAACTAATTAACTAATAAACTCATGAATTCATAGACTTATGAACTCTTAAACTCATAAATTAATAAACTCTGAACTCTAAACTCAATTAAACTTATAAACTCTAAACTCAAAAACTCATACACTTATAAACTCATCAGTTTATACACTTATAAACTCTAAACTCATAAACTCTGAGTGTGTGTGTGTGTGTCTGAGTGAGTGTGTGAGCGAGGTAGTCTGTGAGTGTGTGTGTGTGTGTGTGTGTGTATCTATCTAACTTATTTATCTATCTATCTCTCTGTCATAAACTTCAAACTACTTTAAACTTCAAACCAATTTAAACTTCTTAAGTTTAAAGCTCCCAGCTCCCAAGCAACTCCATAGCAACCAAACTTGAGTACCCTAGCAACCGTTTTGCAAGACCTATATCTCTGTATCAGAACATCGTATAGAGATGAGGTTTGGCTCTTTTGACTCATGCTAGCAAACAGCACTTCCAACATGCTACATATGCTAGCAGTGAATAGCTACATGCTAATAGCGATTAGATAAGTGTTAAATCATGCCAAGATCATGCTAAGAACTCTAGAAAAACTCCATAGTAACCATCTGTGACAACTACCAACCACCTAGTAACACCATATCAACCGCCCTGAATACCATAGCAACCCCCCAGAACACCCTAGCAACCGCCCAAAAGACCCTAGCAACCACACAAAACACCCTAGCAACCGCCTAGCAACCACCCAAAAGACCCTAGCAACCACCCAAAACACCCTAGAAACCGCCTAGCAACCACCCAAAAGACCCTAGCAACCACCCAAAATATCCTAGCAACCGCCTAGCAACCACCCAAAAGACCCTAGCAACCACCAGAAATATCCTAGCAACCGCCTAGCAACCACCCAGAATATCCTAGCAACCACCCAAAACAGCCTAGCAACCACCCAGAACACCCTAGCAACCGCCTAGCAACCACCCAAAAGACCCTAGCAACCGCCCAGAACACCGTAGCAACCACCCAAAAGACCCTAGCAACCACACAAAACACCCTAGCAACCGCCTAGCAACCACCCAAAAGACCCTAGCAACCACCCAAAACACCCTAGAAACCGCCTAGCAACCACCCAAAAGACCCTAGCAACCACCCAAAATATCCTATCACCGCCTAGCAACCACCCAAAAGACCCTAGCAACCACCAGAAATATCCTAGCAACCGCCTAGCAACCACCCAGAATATCCTAGCAACCACCCAAAACAGCCTAGCAACCACCCAGAACACCCTAGCAACCACCCAAAAGACCCTAGCAACCGCCTAGCAACCACCCAGAACACCCTAGCAACCTCCCAAAAGACCCTAGCAACCATCCAAAAGACCCTAGCAACCACCCAAAAGACCCTAGCAACCGCCTAGCAACCACCCAAAAGACCCTAGCAACCACCCAAAAGACCCTAGCAACCGCCTAGCAACCACCCAAAACACCCTAGCAACCGCCTAGCAACCACCCAAAAGACCCTAGCAACCACCAAAAATATCCTAGCAACCACCCAGAATACCCTAGCAACCACCTAGCAACCGCCTAGCAACCACACAAAAGACCCTAGCAACCGCATTGCAACCACCCAGAATACCTTAGCAACCGCCTAGCAACACCATAGCGACCACCCATAACATCCTAACAACCACCTAGCAAAAAACTTTCTCAAGCCAACTTAAAGTTTGTCTCGACGAACTTTCGCATCTAGTTATTATTATTATTCCGAGACTAAAATTTCTATATGAAACTCGTCCTAGAGCTTTAACTCTACATACTCCAAACTCGGCTCAGACACTCAAACTGTTCTGACTCGCGTTGCTTTATCTTTTCAGACTGATCGGACTTACGGTTTTCCTACAAATGACGATCAAAACTCGGAAAAACTCCCATTGACTTACAATGGGGAGTTCTAAAAAATTCAAATCCAGATTCAAACTCACCAACCGACAAAAATTTAAATCTAAACACCTTGAAGACTAAACCAAACTGCCGTTCTATATATATTAGCCAATGAAACTCATTTAAACTAATAAACTCTAATCTCATACATTTATAAACTAATTAACTTAAATTTAATAGCTAATTAACTAATAAACTCATGAATTCATAGACTTATGAACTCTTAAACTCATAAATTAATAAACTCTGAACTCTAAACTCATTTAAACTTATAAACTCTAAACTCAAAAACTCGTACACTTATAAACTCTAAACTCATAAACTCTGAGTGTGTGTGTGTGTGTGTCTGAGTCATAGACTGTAAAAAAATATGGACGACGCCCCTTCGCTCTCTTCCATTGATGAGAACTGAAGCCGCCAGAGTCCCGATATGGCGCTGACATATTGGAACTTGAGTCTGCGCAGTAGCGATCTCGGGACCAGACCTGCGCAGTCGTGAGCAGGAAGTAAAGCCGCGAGATCAACGCTCCGCCCTCACTCTCGAAGAACGCACGCAGGGAGAGTGGATTCTGCACACTTTTTTACAAATTGATTGCAGTTAGACAAGAGGCTTGTTAAAATATAGTAAATACAATCTCCTCAGTCCTCCGAAGATACCGAAAAAATGTCCGTTGGTGCTTCAGTGACTACTTCGCTCAGAGGACCTGTCAATCACAGCTGTCAATCATGACGTTACACCACCGCATCACGTAACTAACTAAAAGCCAACTTATTTTTGAAACGGACACTTGAACTTACATCAGCGTGATAAAAATGACAGCAAATGAAATAAACCACCTTTGGAAAAAAGATATTTGAAGTGTAATTTAATTGTTTAGTTGGTCTCACGTCCCGTTGAATAACACGGGGAGGCGGGACTTATAACCTATACTAGGACCAGTCACCGGGGGGCGATCGAGACGTTTTGGCTTCACTTTTGAGGGCTTGTGCGGCACGCTTGGTCTGAGTGAGTGTGTGAGCGAGGTAGTCTGAGTGTGTGTGTGTGTGTGTGTGTGTGTGTGTTTGTGTGTATCTATCTAACTTATTTATATATCTATCATAAACTTCAAACTACTTTAAACTACTTTAAACTTCAAACCACTTTAAACTTCTTTAGTTTAATGCTTCCAGCTCCCAAGCAACTCCATAGCAACCAAACTTGAGTACCCTAGCAACCGTTTTGCAAGACCTATATCTCTGTATCAGAACATCGTATAGAGATGAGTTTTGGCTCTTTTGACTCATGCTAGCAAACAGCACTTCCAACATGCTACACATGCTAGCAGTGAATAGCTACATGCTAATAGCAATTAGTTAAGTGTTGAATCATGCCAAGATCATGCTAAGAACTCTATAAAAACTCCATAGTAACCATCTGTGACAACTACCAACCACCTAGTAACACCATATCAACCGCCCTGAATACCATAGCAACCACCCAGAACACCCTAGCAACCACCCAAAATACCCTAGCAACCACCCAAAAGACCATAGCAACCACCCAAAATATCCTAGCAACCACCCAAAATACCCTAGCAACTGCCTAACAACCACCCAGAACACCCTAGCAACCACCCAAAATACCTTAGAACACCCTAGCAACACCATAGCAACCACCCAGAACACCCTAGCAACCACCCAAAATACCTTAGAACACCATAGCAACACCATAGCAACCACTCAGAACACCCTAGCAACCACCCAAAATACCTTAGGACACCCTAGCAACACCATAGCAACCACTCAGAACACCCTAGCAAACACCCAAAATACCTTAGAACACCCTAGCAACACCATAGCAACCACTCAGAACACCCTAGCAACTGCCTAACAACCACCCAGAACACCCTAGCAACCACCCAAAATACCTTAGAACACCCTAGCAACACCATAGCAACCACCCAGAACACCCTAGCAACCACCCAAAATACCTTAGAACACCATAGCAACACCATAGCAACCACTCAGAACACCCTAGCAACCACCCAAAATACCTTAGGACACCCTAGCAACACCATAGCAACCACTCAGAACACCCTAGCAACTGCCTAACAACCACCCAGAACACCCTAGCAACCACCCAAAATACCTTAGAACACCCTAGCAACACCATAGCAACCACTCAGAACACCGTAGCAACTGCCTAACAACCACCCAGAACACCCTAGCAACCACCCAAAATACCTTAGAACACCCTAGCAACACCATAGCAACCACTCAGAACACCCTAGCAACCACCCAAAATACCTTAGAACACCCTAGCTACACCATAGCAACCACCCAGAACACCCTAGCAACCACCCAAAATACCTTAGAACACCCTAGCAACACCATAGCAACCACCCAGAACACCCTAGCAACCACCCAAAATACCTTAGGACACCCTAGCAACACCATAGCAACCACTCAGAACACCGTAGCAACTGCCTAACAACCACCCAGAACACTCTAGCAACCACCCAAAATACCCTAGCAACCACCCAAAACAGCCTAGCAACCACCCAAAATATCCTAGCAACCGCCTAGCAACCACCCAGAACACCCTAGCAACCACCCAAAAGACCCTAGCAACCACCCAAAACACCCTAGCAACCGCCTAGCAACCACCCAGAACACCCTAGCAACCACCCAAAATACCCTAGCAACTGCCGAGCAACACCATAGCAACCAAATATAACACCCTAGCAACTGCCTAGCAACCACCCAGAACACCCTAGCAACCACCCAAAAGACCCTAGCAACCGCCTAGCAACCACCCAAAAGACCCTAGCAACCCCCCAAAATATCCTAGCAACCACCCAAAAGACCCTAGCAACCGCCTAGCAACCACCCAAAATACCCTAGCAACCACCCAAAATATCCTAGCAACCGCCTAGCAACCACCCAAAATATCCTAGCAACCGCCTAGCAACCACCCAAAAACCCTAGCAACCGCCTAGCAACCACCCAAAAGACCCTAGCAACCGCCTAGCAACCACCCAAAACACCCTAGCAACCACCCAGAATACCCTAGCAACCGCCTAGCAACCACCCAAAATACCCTAGCAACCGCCTAGCAACACCATAGCGACCACCCATAACATCCTAGCAACCGCCTAGCAAAAAACGTTCTGGTCCAAACTTTCTCAAGCCAACTTAAAGTTTGTCTCGACGAACTTTCGCATCTAGTTAAGTTGGCTTGAGAGAGCCAACATATTGAAATCCTATTTAAACTTATTATTATTATTATTATTCTTCTTACCAAAAAATTCCACTCAAACTCGTCCTAGAGCTTTAACTCTACATACTCCAAACTCGGCTCAGACACTCAAACTGTTCTGACTCGAGTTGCTTTATCTTTTCAGACTGATCGGACTTACGGTTTTCCTACAAATGACGATCAAAACTCGGAAAAACTCCCATTGACTTACATTGGGGAGTTCTAAAAAATTCAAATCCAGATTCAAACTCACCAACCGACAAAAATTCAAATCTAAACACCTTGAAGACTAAACCAAACTGCCGTTCTATATATATTAGCCAATGAAACTCATTTAAACTAATAAACTCTAATCTCATACACTTATAAACTAATTAACTTAAATTTAATAACTAATTAACTAATAAACTCATGAATTCATAGACTTATGAACTCTTAAACTCATAAATTAATAAACTCTGAACTCTAAACTCATTTAAACTTATAAACTCTAAACTCAAAAACTCGTACACTTATAAACTCTAAACTCATAAACTCTGAGTGTGTGTGTGTGTGTCTGAGTGAGTGTGTGAGCGAGGTAGTCTGAGTGAGTGTGTGTGTGTGTGTGTGTGTGTGTGTGTGTGTGTGTGTGTGTGTGTTTGTGTGTGTGTATCTATCTAACTTATTTATATATCTATCATAAACTTCAAACTACTTTAAACTACTTTAAACTTCAAACCACTTTAAACTTCTTAAGTTTAATGCTTCCAGCTCCCAAGCAACTCCATAGCAACCAAACTTGAGTACCCTAGCAACCGTTTTGCAAGACCTATATCTCTGTATCAGAACATCGTATAGAGATGAGTTTTGGCTCTTTTGACTCATGCTAGCAAACAGCACTTCCAACATGCTACACATGCTAGCAGTGAATAGCTACATGCTAATAGCAATTAGTTAAGTGTTGAATCATGCCAAGATCATGCTAAGAACTCTATAAAAACTCCATAGTAACCATCTGTGACAACTACCAACCACCTAGTAACACCATATCAACCGCCCTCAATACCATAGCAACCCCCCAGAACACCCTAGCAACCGCCTAGCAACCACCCAGAACACCCTAGCAACCACCCAAAATACCCTAGCAACCGCCTAGCAACCACCCAAAAGACCCTAACAACCGCCTAGCAACCACCCAAAAGACCCTAGCAACCACCCAGAACACCCTAGCAACCGCTTAGCAACCACCCAGAACACCCTAGCAACCACACAAAATACCCTAGCAACCACCCAAAAGACCCTAGCAACCACCCAAAATACCCTAGCAACCACCCAAAACACCCTAGCAACCACCCAGAACACCCTAGCAACCACCTAGCAACCACCCAAAAGACCCTAGCAACCACCCAAAATATCCTAGCAACCACCCAAAACACCCTAGCAACCGCCTAGCAACCACCCAAAAGACCCTAGCAACCACCCAAAATATCCTAGCAACCACCCAAAACACCCTAGCAACCACCCAAAAGACCCTAGCAACCACCCAAAACACCCTAGCAACTGCCTAGCAACCACTCAAAAGACCCTAGCAACCACCCAAAAGACCCTAGCAACCACCCAAAAGACCCTAGCAACCACCCAAAACACCCTAGCAACTGCCTAGCAACCACCCAAAAGACCCTAGCAACCACCCAAAACATCCTAGCAACCACCCAAAACACCCTAGCAACTGCCTAGCAACCACTCAAAAGACCCTAGCAACCACCCAAAAGACCCTAGCAACCACCCAGAAAACCCTAGCAACCGCCTAGCAACCACCCAGAATACCCTAGCAACCACCTAGAACACCCTAGCAACCACCCAAAATACCCTAGCAACCACCCAAAAGACCTTAGCAACCACCCAGGACACCCTAGCAACCACCTAGCAACCACCCAGAACACCCTAGCAACCGCCCAAAATACCCTAAAAAATACATTAGGAACCACCCAGAACACCCTAGCAACCTTTGCGGCCCAAACTTTCTCAAGCCAACTTAAAGTTTGTCTCGACGAACTTTCGCATCTAGTTATTATTATTATTCCGAGACTAAAATTTCTATATGAAACTCGTCCTAGAGCTTTAACTCTACATACTCCAAACTCGGCTCAGACACTCAAACTGTTCTGACTCGCGTTGCTTTATCTTTTCAGACTGATCGGACTTACGGTTTTCCTACAAATGACGATCAAAACTCGGAAAAACTCCCATTGACTTACAATGGGGAGTTCTAAAAAATTCAAATCCAGATTCAAACTCACCAACCGACAAAAATTTAAATCTAAACACCTTGAAGACTAAACCAAACTGCCGTTCTATATATATTAGCCAATGAAACTCATTTAAACTAATAAACTCTAATCTCATACATTTATAAACTAATTAACTTAAATTTAATAGCTAATTAACTAATAAACTCATGAATTCATAGACTTATGAACTCTTAAACTCATAAATTAATAAACTCTGAACTCTAAACTCATTTAAACTTATAAACTCTAAACTCAAAAACTCGTACACATATAAACTCTAAACTCATAAACTCTGAGTGTGTGTGTGTGTGTGTCTGAGTGAGGTAGTCTGAGTGTGTGTGTGTGTGTGTGTTTGTGTGTATCTATCTAACTTATTTATATATCTATCATAAACTTCAAACTACTTTAAACTACTTTAAACTTCAAACCACTTTAAACTTCTTAAGTTTAATGCTTCCAGCTCCCAAGCAACTCCATAGCAACCAAACTTGAGTACCCTAGCAACCGTTTTGCAAGACCTATATCTCTGTATCAGAACATCGTATAGAGATGAGGTTTGGCTCTTTTGACTCATGCTTGCAAACAGCACTTCCAACATGCTACACATGCTAGCAGTGAATAGCTACATGCTAATAGCAATTAGTTAAGTGTTAAATCATGCCAAGATCATGCTAAGAACTCTATAAAAACTCCATAGTAACCATCTGTGACAACTACCAACCAGCTAGTAACACCATATCAACCGCCCTGAATACCATAGCAACCACCCAGAACACCCTAGCAACCGCATAGCAACCACCCAGAACACCCTAGCAACCACCCAAAATACCCTAGCAACCACACAAAATACCCTAGCAACCACCTAAAACACCCTAGCAACCGCCTAGCAACCACCCAAAAGACCCTAGCAACCACCCAAAACAGTCTAGCAACCACCCAGAACACCCTAGCCACCACCTAGCAACCACCCAGAATACCTTAGCAACCGCCTAGCAACACCATAGCAACCACCCATAACACCCTAGCAACTGCCTAGCAACCACCCAGAACACCCTAGCAACCACCCAAAATACCTTAGCAACCGCCTAGCAACACCATAGCAACCACCTATAACACCCTAGCAACTGCCTAGCAACCACCCAGAACACCCTAGCAACCACCCAAAAGACCCTAGCAACCGCCTAGCAACCACCTAAAATAACCTAGCAACCACCCAAAAGACCCTAGCAACCGCCTAGCAACCACCCAAAAGACCCTAGCAACCACCCAAAATATCCTAGCAACCACCTAGCAACCACCAATAATACCCTAGCAACCACCCAGAACACCCTAGCAACCACCCAAAATACCCTAGCAACCGCCTAGCAACCACCCAGAACACCCTAGCAACCACCCAAAATACCCTAGCAACTGCCTAGCAACACCATAGCAACCACCTATAACACCCTAGCAACTGCCTAGCAACCACACAGAACACCCTAGCAACCACCCAAAAGACCCTAGCAACCGCCTAGCAACCACCCAAAAGACCCTAGCAACCACCCAAAATATCCTAGCAACCACCCAAAAGACCCTAGCAACCACCTAGCAACCACCCAAAATACCCTAGCAACCACCCAAAATATCCTAGCAACCGCCTAGCAACCACCCAAAACACCCTAGCAACCACCCAAAAACCCTAGCAACCGCCTAGCAACCACCCAAAAGACCCTAGCAACCGCCTAGCAACCACCCAAAACACCCTAGCAACCACCTAGAATAGCCTAGCAACCGCCTAGCAACCACCCAAAATACCCTAGCAACCGCCTAGCAACACCATAGCGACCACCCATAACATCCTAGCAACCGCCTAGCAAAAAACGTTCTGGTCCAAACTTTCTCAAGCCAACTTAAAGTTTGTCTCGACGAACTTTCGCATCTAGTTATTATTATTCTTCTGACCTAAAAATATCAATTGAATGCAGCCTAGAGCTTTAACTCTACATACTCCAAACTCGGCTCAGACACTCAGACTGTTCTGACTCGGTGTGCTATATCTTTTCTAACTGATCGGACTTACGGTTTTCCTACAAATGACGATCAAAACTCGGAAAAACTCCCATTGACTTACATTGGGGAGTTCTAAAAAATTCAAATCCAGATTCAAACTCACCAACCGACAAAAATTCAAATCTAAACACCTTGAAGACTAAACCAAACTGCCGTTCTATATATATTAGCCAATGAAACTCATTTAAACTAATAAACTCTAATCTCATACACTTATAGACTAATTAACTTAAATTTAATAACTAATTAACTAATAAACTCATGAATTCATAGACTTATGAACTCTTAAACTCATAAATGAATAAACTCTGAACTCTAAACTCATTTAAACTTATAAACTCTAAACTCAAAAACTCGTACACTTATAAACTCTAAACTCATTAATGTTAATGTGTGTGTGTGTGTAACAGCCTAGAACACCATAGCAACCACTGAGAACACCCTAGAAACCGCATAGCAACCACCCAGAACACCCTAGCAACCACCCAAAATACCTTAGGAGACCCTAGCAACACCATAGCAACCACTCAGAACACCCTATCAACTGCCTAACAACCACCCAGAACACCCTCGCGACCAGCCAAAATACCTTAGAACACCCTAGCAACACCATAGAAACCACTCAGAACACCCTAGCAACTGCCTAACAACCACCCAGAACACCCTAGCAACCACCCAAAATACTTTAGGACACCCTAGCAACACCATAGAAACCACTCAGAACACCATAGCAACTGTCTAACAACCACCCAGAACACCCTAGCAACCACCCACAATACCTTAGAACACCCTAGCAACACCATAGCGACCACTCAGAACACCGTAGCAACTGCCTAACAACCACCCAGAACACCCTAGCAACCACCCAAAATACCTTAGAACACCCTAGCAACACCATAGCAACCACCCAAAATACTTTAGGACACCCTAGCAACACCATAGCAACCACTCAGAACACCATAGCAACTGTCTAACAACCACCCAGAACACCCTAGCAACCACCCACAATACTTTAGAACACCCTAGCAACACCATAGCGACCACTCAGAACACCGTAGCAACTGCCTAACAACCACCCAGAACACCCTAGCAACCACCCAAAATACCTTAGAACACCCTAGCAACCACTCAGAACACCCTAGCAACCACCCAAAATACCTTAGGACACCCTAGCAACACCATAGCAACCACTCAGAACACCCTAGCAACCACCAAAAATACCTTAGGAACCACCCAGAACACCCTAGCAACCTTTGCGGTCCAAACTTTCTCAAGCCAACTTAAAGTTTGTCTCGACGAACTTTCGCATCTAAATAAGTTGGCTTGAGAAAGCCAACTTACTGATATTGTACTTAAACTTATTATTATTATTCTTCTGTAAAAAACTGTTGACTCAAACTCCTCCTAGAGCTTTAACTCTACATACTCCAAACTCGGCTCAGACCTTCAAACTGTTCTGAAGTTAGTTGCTTTATCTTTTCAGACTGATCGGACTTACGGTTTTCCTACAAATGATGATCAAAACTCGGAAAAACTCCCATTGACTTTAACATTGCGGAATGTTTTCAGATTCAAACTCACCAACCGACAAAAATTCAAATCTAAACACCTTGAAGACTAAACCAAACTGCCGTTCTATATACTATATTAGCCAATGAGACTCATTTAAACTAATAAACTCTAAACTCATACACTTATAACTAATTAACTTAAATTTAATAACTAATTAACTAATAAACTCATGAATTCAGACTTATGAACTCTTAAACTCATAAATTAATAAACTCTGAACTCTAAACTCATTTAAACTTATAAACTCTAAACTCAAAAACTCGTACACTTATAAACTCATCAATTTATACACTTATAAACTCTAAACTCATAAACTCTGAGTGTGTGTGTGTCTGAGTGAGTGTGTGAGCGAGGTAGTCTGAGTGAGTGTGTGTGTGTATCCAACTTATCTATCTATCTATCTATCTATCTATCTATCTATCTATCTATCTATCTATCTATCTATCTATCTATCTATCTATCTATCTATCTATCTATCTATCTATCTATCTATCATAAACTTCAAACTACTTTAAACTACTTTAAACTTCAAGTTTAATGCTTCCAGCTCCCAAGCAACTCCATAGCAACCAAACTTGAGTACCCTAGCAACAATTTTGCAAGACCTATATCTCTGTATCAGAACATTGTATAGAGATGAGGTTTGGCTCTTTTGACTCATGCTAGCAAACAGCACTTCCAACATGCTACACATGCTAGCAGTGAATAGCTACATGCTAATAGCGATTAGCTAAGTGTTAAATCATGCCAAGATAACCATCTGTGACAACTACCAACTAACTAGTTACACCATATCAACCGCCCTGAATACCATAGCAAACAACCCAGAACACCCTAGCAACTGCCTAGCAACCACCCAGAACACCCTAGCAACCACCCAAAACATCCTAGCAACCGCCTAGCAACCACCCAAAACACCCTAGCAACTGCCTAGCAACCACCCAAAAGACCCTAGCAACCACCCAGAACACCCTAGCAACCACCCAAAATACCTTAGCAACCACCTAGAACACCCTAGCAACACCCTAGCAACTACCCAGAACACCCTAGCAACCACCCAGAACACCATAGTAAAGACCCAAAATACCCTAGCAATCGCCTAGCAACCACCCAAAAGACCCTAGCAACCACCCAAAATATCCTAGCAACCGCCTAGCAACCACCCAAAACACCCTAGCAACCGCCTAGCAACCACCCAAAAGACCCTAACAACCACCCAAAATATCCTAGCAACCGCCTAGCAACCACCCACAACACCCTAGCAACCACCCAAAATACCCTAGCAACCGCCTAGCAACCACCCAAAAGACCCTAGCAACCACCCAAAATATCCTAGCAACCACCCAAAACACCCTAGCAACCGCCTAGCAACCACCCAAAAGATCCTAACAACCACCCAAAATATCCTAGCAACCACCCAAAACACCCTAGCAACCGCCTAGCAACCACCCAAAAGACCCTAACAACCACCCAAAATATCCTAGCAACCGCCTAGCAACCACCCATAACAGCCTAGCAACCACCCAGAACACCCTAGCAACCACCCAAAATACCTTAGCAACTGCCTAGCAACCACCTAGAACACCCTAGCAACTACCCAGAACACCCTAGCAACCACCCTAAATACCCTAGCAACAACCTAGCAACCACCCAGAATACCCTAGCAACAGCATAGCAACCACCCAGAACACCCTAGCAACCACCTAGCAACACCGTAGCAACCACCCAGAATACCCTAGCAACAGCAAAGCAACCACCCAGAACACCCTAGCAACCGCCTAGCAACACCCTAGCAACCACCCAGAATACCCTAGCAACCGCATAGCAACCACCCAGAACACCCTAGCAACCACCCAGGACACTTTAGTAACCCACTAGAAACACCCTAGCAACTTTTTAACTTTAAACTACTTTAAACTACTTTAGACTTCAAACTAATTTAAACTTCAAACTACTTTAAACTAATTTAAACTTCAAACTAATTTAAACTTCAAACTAATTTAAACTAATTTAAACTTCAAACTACTTTAAACTTCTTCAAACTTTATGGTGCAAACTTTCTCAAGCCAACTTAAAGTTTGTCTCGACAAACTTTTTTTTCTAGTTATTATTATTATTCTTAGCCAAAATTTCTCCACGCTACTCCTCCTAAACTGTTCATGCTACAACTACCAAACTCAGACTAAACTGTTCTGACTCGCGTTGCTTCCTCATTTTAGACTGATCAGACTTATGGTTTTCCTAAAATTGCTGATCAGAACTTGGAAAAATCCCATAGACTTCCATTGCGGAATGTTCAAATTGAGCCAAGACCATTTAAATTTCAACTGTATAAATTCAAATTTTGACAGTTGGAGAGGCTCATTAGACTCCATCAGCTGCCATTCTATGTATTATTTCTAATTCATTGAGACTCATACATTTAAGCTTTCTTTCTTTCTTTCTTTCTTTCTTTCTTTCTTTCTTTCTTTCTTTCTTTCTTTCTTTCTAACCTATCTATCTATCTATCTATCTATCTATCTATCTATCTATCTATCTATCTATCTATCTATCTATCTATCTTATATTTCTTTCTTTCTTTCTTTCTTTCTTTCTTTCTAACTCCAAACTAAATTCAAATTTTGACAGTTGGAGAGGCTCATTAGACTCCATCAGCTGCCTTTCTATGTACTATTTCTAATTCATTGAGACTCATTTAAGCTTTCTTTCTTTCTTTCTTTCTTTCTTTCTTTCTTTCTTTCTTTCTTTCTTTCTTTCTTTCTTTCTTTCTTTCTTTCTAACTCCAAACTAAATTCAAATTTTGACAGTTGGAGAGGCTCATTAGACTCCATCAGCTGCCATTCTATGTACTATTTCTATTTCATTGAGACTCATTTAAGCTTTCTTTCTTTCTTTCTTTCTTTCTTTCTTTCTTTCTTTCTTTCTTTCTTTCTTTCTTTCTAACTCCAAACTAAATTCAAATTTTGACAGTTGGAGAGGCTCATTAGACTCCATCAGCTGCCTTTCTATGTACTATTTCTAATTCATTGAGACTCATTTAAGCTTTTTTTCTTTCTTTCTTTTCTTTCTTTCTTTCTTTCTTTCTTTCTTTCTTTCTTTCTTTCTTTCTTTCTTTCTTTCTTTCTTTCTTTCTAACTCCAAACTAAATTCAAATTTTGACAGTTGGAGAGGCTCATTAGACTCCATCAGCTGCCTTTCTATGTACTATTTCTAATTCATTGAGACTCATTTAAGCTTTCTTTCTTTCTTTCTTTCTTTCTTTCTTTCTTTCTTTCTCGCTCTGTTTTTCTTTCTTTCTTTCTTTCTTTCTTTCTTTCTAACCTATCTATCTATCTTATATTTCTTTCTTTCTCTCTTTCATTCTAACTCTAAACTAAATTCAAATTTTGACAGTTGGAGAGGCTCTTTAGACTTCATCAGCTGCCGCTCTATGTACTATTTCTAATCCATCCAGACTCATTTTCCATTCTATCTAATATTTCTAATCTATCTATCTCATAACAACCACCCAGAACACAATGGCAACCACCTAGCAACCACCCAGAACAATTATTTGATAATTTGATCGTTTTTCATGTGACGGCAACAAAATATTTGTAATTGTTATAAAAGGATTGAGAAAGACAAAATCAAGTAATAATGTAATACTTCAAACTACTTTAAACTTCTCGTCCAAACTTTTCCAAGCCAACTTAAAGTTTGTCTCGACGAACTTTCGCATCTAGTTATGTATTGGTATATAAAGACAGTTTAAACAAATTTGGGAAAAAGTTTTTTTTAGAAAAAAACCTGCAAACCTATCAAAACCTTGATAAAGTCCAAATATTCAGACTTTGATGGTGTCAATTAGGTCTGCCTTTAAAGACCTAATTGATAACTAATTGGTACAGCAAACAAGTGTCTCTGGAACTATTTTATATTTGATCATTTATAAATCAGTGTATAATGGATTATGAGCTTGCACATTGAAATAGCAAATGCATGACTTATAAGTAATTCTAAAAAATTATATAAATCTAAGTACTGTATACATTTTCTTATAATGCAGTATAGGTCTTAATGAGTTTATGAATGTAACGTAATTAGATGTAATGGGAAGAAGGAGGTGGGAACAGGCGGACATTCAACAAACTTTAATAAATAAATAAACAAACAAAACTCAACATAAGTCCTGGGGCCCGTTCTTCGTACGTCGCTAACTCAGTTAGCTGGATTTGATTGTTGACGATTTGGCATGATCTTGGATTGTTTGGTTCTTCGAAGCTCATCCTGGACTTGCTGTCATAGCAACAGGTGCGCAAACTTAAACCTGCTCGGGAGCAGGCTTATTTCATGTAAACAGGATTAGATCCCGGCTTTATAAGCCGAGCTGAAGTCCAGCGCAGCGCGATAGTGCACTTTCTGAGATATATATTTTTTCTCGTGACTCGTGAGATTGTCGTTTACATTATTAATTTGTTGGAAACACACATTTATTTTCGACTTGTCGGAGTCGGGCTTTAACTACAGCACAAACTGTTTGCATTGCCCTAAGATTATTTGCGAGTGGCTCTTTCCTTTACACTATTGGAGATGTGGAGAACTTGATGGAAAGTGCTGTCTGTCGTGTCATTTGGAGTTTACCTGCCGCTTTTAGGTTTAAAAAACAGTTTTAGGTTTTTTTGTGGCATTTCCAAGCCACTTAAGACCCAATGTTGTAAAGCATTTTTTTTTAAAGCATTTTTTTTTTTTTTAAGGCTATCATAATTTTTTATGAAGATCATGCAATCATGACAATTACAGTATATGTCACTCAGGCTTCACTAACGTGATTGGTACCATAGACTATAGACCATAGACTGCCATCAAGGCCTCAATGAAGGGGATTATGTGAAGAGAAAGGGGGTTCACAATGTAAATGTGCAGCCCAGTTACTATTGGGATTCTTAATATTCCAGATTAATCAATTAAATAAAAAAAGGCAGTTGACTAAAATCTTCCATATCACAAATGTGAAAGCAAAATGGCCAGGATCTGTACATGACTTAAGAATTTTTAGAGATTCACATTTATGCACATTATTTGAAAGTGGTAAGGAAAGTTCCACTATTAAATATCAAGCTCACTGTATTACATACACTTATGCTGATCCTAACAGAACTGCATTTTTTCATAGGTGATTATGACATGTTCCTGCCTGCAGACAGGTGTTTTATGACCCCATTCCCTGACCCAAACCAGTTACAATGCAGCTCTAGCCAGGACAAGGGCACACAATGAAATGAACTTTGGCTAACTAAAGGGAAGATTTCAGTGTCTGAAGGGTCTGAGGGTTGCACACCTGACAGGGCCTGTGACATTGTTGCATGTGCCATATTACACAACATTGCCAAAAAAAACAAAAAAACTTTTCATTAAATGTTTAATCTCAAAAAATAAACTGTCTGCACACTTGAATCCTTTAAGCAAATTTAATCACCAAGCTTTCGGTCAAAATGCCATCCTCAGGGCATACAAACAATGAATGTAGCAATGTTTAATAAAAGACAAATATGCTTAGTTCCTTGAGTTTTATTTCAATTGTTCTTTGTAAAGGAAAGCCAGTGGTCAAGTGCCTGCAACAAGATATATTAGACACATGCCTCATTGCCTCATGCAACAAATAAAAAGGAAAAGTTGGCTATACACTGCCCACCTGTAGGCCTATGTCTCCTCTGTCTGTGCAGACTCTTCTGTAGGCCTTTCTGTAGATGTGGAATCCTGCAACTTTTTGCAGCCATAAAGCATACAAGTATAAATTAAGTAAAGTTATTTATGCACTTGCAGGTAGGCTAGTTCCTATTATGACAGTTATCTGAGAGGGTTTATTCACTGTCCAGTGCAATGGAAACAAATGGACATTACAAAGTCTTATACTTTCTTTCCTTTGGAAAGTTAGAAAATGTCCACTTACTGCACATATTTCAGCCACCACTTTCTTGGGAACAGATACAATGTTGGTGTATAATGTGAAAGTGCACAAAAGAGGAAAACACAATGTCATTACAATGAACTACACTCTGGAAAAATGTGATCAATAACTCATGGCAAAATAAAAAGTTTATCAGTTTTCACTTTCACAAGTCAAAGCAATTCATCATTACTCAAGATTTAACAGTTGAAATGACTATACAGCCTTAATTTAATGCAGCAACAAACAGTGTAGGCTATTAAGATCTTTTCTTTTGTTTTTTCTCAGCCTTTTTCTTGGTTGCTTTTATAAACAGACAACCATTTATTTAACAGTGCCTTTTATAAAAGAGACTATAATATAACAAAAAATTAACATTATGTAGAATATTTTTGTACTTCACTTTTATTTGTTCCCATGTTCTAGTGTGGTGACTCTGACATTACAATTACAATGACAACAAAGTAATTATGCAATTATTAAAATACAAAAATATAGGCTAATAAGTGATAAAAAACATCTAACATGGCCACTTCTAACGGATTTAAATTGTCTGCTACTTTTTGCCAGCCCTCTCTCCTGGCTTTTGCAGACTTTGAGGTGTTCCCTGGCGTTTTGATTAAACATTAAAATTCCGAATAACCTTCGACTATTAGTTCTTGCTCTGCTGAGGAGAAAAACTGTGCGCGCTCTTTGGCCACGCTGAGCAGCCAATAGCAGAGTTGCTGATCAATGTTTCTACTATCGATACATATCCCCTTTTAAACCAGCGCATGAACGCGCAATTATCTCAGATAACTTAATCCAGCGATACTAATCATAAACAACAGGTGTGTTCGAAGAACCCAATTAGCCGGATCATGATTAGCACGATGATATCATCTTGGATGTCTCATTTGATCTCGGATGTTTTAAGCAACGTACGAAGAACGGGCCCCAGGCCTGTTCCTCTCTCGCTCTTCACTGTTGTCGCTCCTCTTTTTATGCATCCGCTCCTCTGTGAGAGATACGAGACCGGTGCGTCGCGCAGGTGTCGCTCATCAGCAATCACGCAACCGGCCTTGCACCGTTCTCCCACAGCCCTCAGCCTCGTCCTGCTCGCCACAATGAATATATTTATAGAATAGTAATACTTATAAATAAGTATAAATGGGGCTATAATTCATTATAAGCATGGACTTCATAGAAAGTGTTACCAAAATTCATTAATGTGTTTTAATCTTTTTTTAATCCAATGTGAACTATACACAAAAATGCTGATCTATCCATTCAGTCGTGTCCGACTCTCTGTGACCCTAAGGACAAATATTCTCCATGCTGCACTGTTGAGCACTGCTTCTTTCAACTGATTAAACTTCATATTGGTGTCTGTTTTGATGGTGTCAAGCCTGTGAGGACTTTGCCATTCCGATTCCTCTGGTTCAACTGACCATCCCCAACATTACAGATTTCTCTGGTGAGTTTCCTCAATACCCTTCCTGAAACCAGCTTGGACATCAGGCAGCTCTTGATCGATGAACTTCTGTAGCCGCTCTTGGATAATCTTTAATAGGATCCTACTGGCATGAGAACTCTCAGGCACCCCCCTTTTTTGGTAATGGAATAAACACAGATCTTGTCCAGTCCTTTGTCCATTTACAAGTGGACCACACCTCTTGGCACAAAGCTAAAGATACATTTTAATTTTCTTCTTGGTTTTCAGTCTGTCTGGTGTACATCTCTTCTGTATATTATCTCCACCTGTTCTTGATCTCCCATTGGTTACTTAGTTCATTTCCATCATAATCTCTAACTGTTCCTTTTCAGAAATAAAAACTGGATTGCATCATATTCACTGCAGCAAACGTGGCTCTGGTGTGACCCTTTCAATTTGCCTCTTTGAGATGTTGACATTGTTCATCCAACTGTCTATCCTTGTCCTTCCTAAATTCATGTTAAAACTCTGCACTTTGCTTTTTAACCTTGTCCTTATTGCCCCTGGCTTTGGCCACTCTTCCCTGATTTGCTGTATTAATAGTATTGATGGACAGCCGCCTATTCGTCTTCTTAGGCTTTAGGTATTGTCAAGTCAAATCACCTTTATTTATATAGCGCTTTTTACAATACAGATTGTATCAAAGCAGCTTCACAGTGATAACATGAAAATAATACAACAAAGTTTGTTTCTAGAAGAAAATTGTGTCATCGTCCACCTTAAGTAAGGCAGATCAATAATATTGTTGAATATTAAATGTCCCCAACTAAGCAAGCCAAAAGCCAAGGCAACAATGGCAAGGAACCAAAACTCCATCAGCTGACAGAATGGAGAAAAAAACCTTGGGAGAACCCAGGCTCAGTCAGGGGCCAGTTGTCCTCTGCCCAACGAGCGAACAGTGTATGATCAGAGCCCGTCTACGGAGAGCCTGCCCACTCCCTATTAAGTCCTATTGTACCGAATTTTGGTTGTAGTTCCTCAAGAGTTCCACTGGGGGCGATCGCCATGAGTGCAAAATGAATGGGAGTCTATGGGGCTAGACGGCTAAATGTGTCTCTTTCACCCGATTGCCGTTGAGAAATCTCAGATTTGAGTGTAGGTTTTGGAAGTTCAACATGGGTTATAGGTCGAAAGTTGAATGAACGAGTACTTATGTCCTTTCGATTTCTTACAGGTTGAGTTGTTGTTGCCCATAACACGCTAGCATTCTGCTAATGAACGCTGATTGGTCAGTGAAGGACTGATTACGACCAGAGATACCGCTTGATGGCATCGTGGCATCCGAAGCGGGACCAGAAACAAACGAAACAAAAACTCGTCTAGCACGTGTATTTACCTGTGTCAGCTGTGTTGTCAATGCCTCGAGAGAAAACAAAGTGCAGAGCGCGAAAGCACCAGAGTGACTGAAGGATTGCCGTAAAGCAGTATCTCTGGTCGTACATGTGTATGACGTCATTGACACTTTAAAACATTTTTTTAAGCAAATAAGTGACTCTAAAAAATCTAACACCCAGCAATGTGTAATTTCTTTGCATCTCCTTTCGAATACAACATTCAAATTACTAGACAAAAAATTATATCCTGAGAAAAGTGGATTTTGGTTGGTATAGCGCCATAGACCTCCATTCATTCTGCACTCGTCCTGTGAGCGCCCTCATATGAAATCAGAGTGGAACTGCAACCAGTTCAGAAGCCGGAAGTGTACTGAGAGTGAAACTTCTCGCCTTATTAGACATTCTCTGGTATGATTATGATCCATTACAGGTCAGAAGTCAGATTGGATCAGAACATTCAGAATATTTATCCAGTTCCGTCTGGTTGGAAGTCGGAGTCATCTCGCCGGTATGGAGACGAGTTTGTTGAGGATCAGTGCCAATGGCTGTCGTGTCGATGAGGCCTTCACAGGGCTGATGAGGCTAGCACTTCAGGGATGCATCATGGATGGGTCCAGGTGCTGTTCCACCATCTGATCTGGATACGGCCGGGATCTGGCTGACTTCAGTAAACGGGAGGGACTGGTTGACACTTCAGAACTGTGTTGTCATAGTGTCCAGGCGCAGGTCCTTCATCAGATCTGGATACGGCCTGGATCCGGCGGACTGCGGTAAACCTCGGATAAACAGAGAGACTAATATTAGTGTAGACGCCATCCTTCTTATGATGTAACAAGTACATCAGGATTTATGGGGAGTGTTCCTGGTTCCAGCTGACCTAAACTATGCAGCCTAACATTGAATTATAGAAGTTTATAATTTGTTATGTGTATAATAGGCCAAAGAGATGTGTTTTTAGTCTAGATTTGAACTGACAGAGTGTGTCTGCTTCCCGGACAATGTTACGAAGATTGTTTCAAAGTTTTGGTGGTAAATAGGAAAAGGATCTACCGCCAGCAGTCGATTTTGATATTCTAGTTTCTGGCCGGAATTATCAACTGGCCGGAATTTTGAGATTGCAATAGACATGAAGGACTATAATGCGTTAAGAGCTCGCTCAAGTACTGGGGAGCTAAACCATTTAGTGCTTTGTAAGCGATCAGCAATATTTAAAAATGTATACGATGTTTAATAGGGAGCCAATGCGGTGTTGACAGAACCGGGCTAATATGGTCATGCTTCCTGGTTCTGGTAAGAACTCTAGCTGCTGCATTTTGGACCAGCTGTAGTTTGTTTATTAAGCGTGCAGGGCAACCACTCATAATAGCATTACAATAATCCAGCCTTGACATCATGAACGCATTAACTAATTGTTCTGCATTTTTCATTGAGAGCATGTGACATCATTTAGATATATTTTTAAGATGAAAAAATGGGGTTTTACAGATGCTAGACACGTGACTTTCAAATGAAAGATTGGTGTCAAAGAGCACACCCAGGTTCCTTACCGATGACGAAGACTTTGACAGAGTGTTGAACAATAAGTGTTAGACAATATTCTAGGTTATTACATGAGGACGTTTTTTGTCCAATAATTAGAATCTCTGTTTTTTTTCAGAATTAAGTAGTATCAAGTTGCTAGTCATCCAATTTTTTATATCAGCTATGCATTCCGTTAATTTTGTGAATTGGTAAGTTTCATCAGGGTGTGAAGAAATATAGAGCTGCGTATCATCAGCATAACAGTGAAAACTAATGCCATGCTTCCTAATGATATCTCCCAAGGGTAGCATGTACAGAGTGAACAGCAACGGTCCTAGTACTGAGCCTTGTGGTACACCATACTGAACTTGTGATCGATAAGACATCTCTTCATTTACTGCTACAAACTGATAACGGTCAGATAAGTATGATTTAAACCATGCTAATGCAATTCCACTAATGCCAACATAATTTTCAAGTCTATTTAAAAGAATGTTGTGGTCGATAGTGTCAAATGCAGCACTAAGATCGAGTAACACTAATAGAGAGATACAACCACGATCGGATGATAAGAGCAAATCATTTGTGACTCTAATGAGAGCTGTCTCAGTACTATGGTACGGTCTAAATCCTGATTGAAAATCCTCGCAGATATCATTTCTTTCTAAAAAGGAACATAGTTGTGAAGATACTGCCTTTTCTAGTATCTTTGACAGAAAAGGTCAATTCGAGATTGGCCTGTAATTAACTAATTCTGTAGGATCAAGTTGTGTTTTCTTAACAAGCAGTTTAATCATAGCCAGCTTAAAGGTTTTTGGTACGTATCCTAATGACAAAGATGAATTAATGATATTAAGAAGAGGATCTATGACCTCTGGAAGCATCTTTTTCTTTCTTCAGTAGCTTAGTCGGTATAGGGTCTAACATACATGTTGTCGATTTAGATGATTTAATGAGTTTAGAAAATTCTTCCTCTCCTATAGTAATGAATTCATCGAATTTTTCCTTAGGGTGACTACAATGCACTCGCTGATGCGATACTGTAGTAGACTGTTGGATAGTTATAATTTTGTCCCTGATATTTTTCAATCTTATAAGTGAAGAAGTTCATAAAGTCATTACTGCTGTGCTGTTGGAAACTTCTGGTCTTGAAGCTTTATTTTTCGTTACTTTAGCCACTGTTTCAAATAAATACCTAGGGTTTTGTTTATTTTATTCTAAAAGGGTTGAAAAATAAGCAGATCTAGCAGTTTTTACGGCCTCTCTGTATGCAATCGAGCTCTCTTTCCATAAAATGCGAAATACCTCTAGTTTTGTTTTCTTCCAGTTGCGCTCCATTTTTCTGGCTGTACTCTTAAGGGCCTGAGTGTGCTTGTTGTACCACGGCATTGGACTATTTTCTTTAATCTTCTTTAAGCGCTACGGAGCAACTGTGTCTTAAGTGCTGGAAAAGAGAGAGTTAAAAGTTTCTGTCGCAATATCGGGTTCTTCTAAGCTATCTGGGATGCTGAGATGATGAAACTGATCAGGAAGATTATTAATAAAGCAATCTTTAGTGGCAGAAGTGATAGGTCTAACAGATTTGTAAAACGGAATCGGCTTTGCAGCCTTGGCTAAATTAAGTTTACACGAGACTAGATAATGATCTGAGATGTCATCGCTCTGCTGCAGAATTTCAACGGCATCAACATTGACTCCGTGTGATAATATTAGATCTAGAGTATGATTACGACAATGAGTAGGTCTTGACACGTGTTGTCTAACTCCAATAGAGTTAAGAATGTCTTTAAATGCCAATCCCAATGCATCTTTTTCATTATCTACATGTATATTAAAGTCACCAACAATTAGGACTTTATCTGCAGCCAGTACTAACTCTGATAGAAAGTCAGTCCCTGGTGGCCTGTATACAGTAGCCAGCACGAATCTCAAACGTGATTTATCATTTAAACTATATATTGTTACATTAAGCACCAACACTTCAAAATAATTAAATGTGAAACTAGACTTCTTAGTAATTCTGAAAATATTACTATAAATTACAGCAACACCTCCCCCTTTGCCTTTCAGACGAGGCTCATGTTTATAACTGTAATCTTGGGGGGTGGACTCATTTAAAGTCATGTAATCGTTTGGTTTTAGCCAGGTTTCTGTCAAACACAGTCCATCTAGGTTATAGTCTGTAATCATATCATTAACAATAAGTGCTTTTGAAGTAAGGGATCGAATATTCAGCAACCCAAGCTTTATCATTTGCTCATTTGTATTATATCTGTTTTTTATTTGTTGAACATCAATTACATTTTTACCCTTATGCCCGTTTCACACATACTCCATTTGCTCTGCGTATGCGGTACAGGAGCAGCATGCGCTACCGTGCTTGGTAACACTTTATAATAACGTTCAGTTGTAAGTCATTTATAAGTGGTTAGTTAATGATGAACTAATCATTTACAAAACATTCAGAAATGATTAGCAAGGGATATACTAACATTTTATGTATGTTATGCGTTTCATAAATGTTTAATCAATTATGTTTTTTTTTTTTTTTTATGTATGTAGCAATTAGAGGGTGCAGAAAGTGTTGTAAATGCCTTGTATACACGTACAGATAATTTGTAACAGGTAAGTAACAGTGTTCAACACAATGATGTGTAAACGCATAAATCATTTACAACACTTTCTGCATCCCCTAATCTAATGTAAACTATTCATCACTTGTAAATGTGTTGCACATCATTCGTAGATTACCACTTCAATAATCAATAAGACATAAGATCTACGAATCTTATCTACGAATGATGTGTAACATTTACAAGTGATGAATAGTTTACACTTTAGATTAGGGGATGCAGAAAGTGTTGTAAATGATTTATTCATACGTTTACACATCTATAACAAGTGTAGAACACTGTAGTGTGTACTGCAGAGTAAGTGCTGACTGGTGAGGGTTTAGACAGCTGTCTTCTCTGAAACACATGGAGTCTTTAACCACTGTGCACCTGATGTGAGCAAAACATAAAAAAAAAAGTTGATTAGTTAATCATTTACTAATCACTTGTAAATGACTTGTGTGGCGAAGAGCAGTAGGATTGATAACAGAAAGAACTTGGAAAAAACAGGGAAACAAAGCAAGAAGGAGAGAGAAAGAGAAATAGAAAGAAAGAGCAAAGAAGAAAAAGAGTCGACTACGCCACCCTGGTCACTAAGCCAGGGAAGTATCCTAATTAGGACACACAGGTTCGGTTTTTCCCTTACACAGAGACTCTGAGACGTGGATATGAAAAAGTACAAAATTATTCTTTATTGGACAACGATAAAATACTGACGGGCAAGGCAATTAGTCAATCATATAGTCACCACACAGTAACAATAAAAGATTACCAGGACTTGTGATGGCCAGAAGCAGGACGAGCTAGTGCCAGACTTCACCAACGTCAGCGATGGTCAAGGAGCACCCACACGTACACTACACTGCACACACACTCACGTCAACCAAGGTCAATCACTATGGGTTGTAGACCACACACACTGTGCATCATCAGGACCCACCACCAAATAGAGCAACTAGCCCTCCTGCTCCGGACTCACAGTGCCTGAAACACAAGAAATGCAAATTACAAAAAAAGAAAATAATTGTTCTTACATATGGGTACCCAGTTTACAAGACACAATATACAAAACAAACAAAACCATTATAACAAAAAGAAAAGGACGATCCACTCAAACCTGCACTCATCGGTTTCAGTAATTGTGAATAGACCAGTGTCACCAACCGGTCCAAACTTTACAGGCCGGTTACCACTCACAGTACCAATTAGTAAAAAGAAAATATTATTCACAACACAAAATAAATACAAGGACAGCACCCAAAAAAATAATAAAGAAATCAAAATCAAACAAAATACAGGAAAATAATGAATTAATCACACAATAATAAAGCAAAATAACTCAAACAAATAAGCAAGCAAAAACAAACATCAACAATGCTGAAGCGGGCTCACATGTGAGCAACTGCACTCCAGCATGTTGATGAACCAAAACAATAGAAACAAAAATAATTTAGAATAATAGGAACAAAAACAATTTAGAATAATAGGAACAAAACAGCAGCGAAGTCCCAATCCGAGCAGCAGTCTTCAAGTGCCCTTTACAGGCAGATTAATTCACCTGCAAAAGCACGAATATAAGCTAAAAAAAATACATAGCATTAACTCAAATCTTTGTTATACACTAACCGCACATACCAAACATGCGGAGATCGTGTCATTCGTCCGGCAGCAACTGATGAACAAAGTTCACAAAGGCGAGCTGGAATACACGCATAAACCCCATCACTATACATTACTTAAATACAGCTACAAAAGCTAGAAAGAGACCTACCAGGAAGCAAGCAGCAATACACCAGCGACGCTTAGTGCAATATATAACATGCGTTGGTATCCGGCAAACGGCGCGTATTGCCAATGGCTGCAAACACTCAGCACAACGTGTGCTTATCCGCACACAACCCAGCACCTGACAAGAGTAACACTGTTAACCGTTTAAAGTCCGATAGATTTGAGCAACAATCACAAACGGCCGTCACACTCACCTCCAGTCAGAACACCAGACCGACAGCAGAATGACGCGCTAAAGAGGCGGTCGCACATTGACGCCATGTCCGGTGACAAAACAGTCACCTTAATATACTCGTGGGAATGAGACGCTGATTACCTGCGGTCCTCTAGGGCGGAGTCGACACACGAAGAGAAGACGCAACCCAAACAGCAGCACTTCACTACAATCTACCCCTCCCCTTTGCATCGTCGCCCCGACGATGAACTAACCAATAACCACAGTATTCAGATCCAAGGTCTGAACACCACGGTTACTGAACGGGACACTGAAGGCGCTACATCCAACAAGGGTCTAGGAAGGTGATGGAGATTTGAGTGTCGACCAGCAGTCACTCTTCCAGTCCTTCGCAGTGCAACCTCGCCCCTCCCAGGCCCATCTCCCGACCCAACGGATTCAGCCACCGAACCAACTTCGACACCACTGCTCTCCTCAGGGATAATCACCCTTTCCATGGGGACCGGGTCTGAAGACCCTGCTGCCAGTGGAGCAACCTGCTCAGGTGAAGCTAGCCTTACACAATCAGGACCCCCTGAGAAACTCTCAGGACACACCCTCACCAGATCCACTTCCTCTTCCTTCTCTTCCTGCAATGACATAGGAACCAAAGGATCACTCGAATTACTGGGGAAAACAGGACCAGAGGGCTCCCTCTGGATCCGACTCTTAAGCTGTGAGCGGTGGACAGTTTTTACTGTATTCCGATTTTCCACTGACGCTATAGTGTAAACCGCACCTCCCTCTCGAGGCGCTCTCACTACCTGGTAGACAACTGGTCTCCATAAATCATGAATCTTATGGCGACCCCTTACCCCATAGTCACGGAGATACACCAACTGGCCCTCGACAAGAGGTGCATTCTTTACATGCTGATCGTGCCTTTCCTTACGCTTCGCAGCTACTATCTGTAGACGTTCCCGCGCTCCTTCAAATGCCACCTGCAGCCTGGTTTGGTGTTCGATAACCCATTCATGCACCCTCCCTGCCACTGGTTCTTGCACCCTACCCAACAGAAAGTCAACAGGCAAACAGGGTTCTTGACCAAACATTAAAAAATGTGGAGACTCCCCGGTGACTTGATGAGGGGTGGTGTTATAAGAAAAGAGGAGCTGGGGAAGACAGGACACCCAGTCCCTCTTTCTGGAAACGGGCAGTGTGCGCAACAGATTGTGCAAAGTTCGATTAAAGCGCTCACACTGGCCGTTACCTGCTGGGTGATAGGGTGTGGTGCGAGACTTACCCACATCATACAGGCTGCAAAGCTGGCGGAGCAAGAGAGATTCAAAATTTCGCCCCTGGTCGGAGTGGAGACGACTGGGAACCCCAAACTTATAGAACCACTCAGTTACTAAGGTCTGGGCTACCGTTTCCGCTCTCTGGTCCCCAGTCGGCACAGCAAGAGTATATTTGCTAAACACATCGGTCATTACCAACACATTTTCCATTCCTGACCTAGAAGGTTCCAGCACCGTAAAGTCTATGGCCAAGATTTCGTTAGGCCTAGAGGCCAACAAATGACCCATGAAGCTTTGAGCCAAAGGATGTGAATCCTTAGCTACCTGACATCGCTCACACTCTTGGCACCACCGCTCTACGTCTGACGACAAGCCCGGCCAGTAACATCGCTGTCTGACTAATTCAGTGATGCGCTCGATGCCCTGATGACCGTGTTGTTGATGTAACTGCATGAGGACATCAGACCGCAACACAGCAGGCAACAGTAACTGACAAACCTCCTCTCCCCCACTTGGAGTTCTAACCCTACGATAGAGTACCCCCTTCTCCTCTAACAGGCGATCCCACTGACGGAGCAATGCCACGGCTGGAGTAGACATGCGTCGCCGTTCCTCAGGCCCAGGACGGGCCTTATGCCTCCAAAAAGTCAAAACCTCAGAAATCACAGAGTCTTCTTCTTGCAACCGACCCAAATCACCCGTTGAATAACCAGGCATTGTGGTGACCACACGCTGTACTGCCTCAACAACTGGCTCTACCTCCACAGCTTGCCGTAATGACACCGGGACCACAGTACCTGGGAAAAATTCACCTACTGCCCCCAACTCTGGTGGATTCTGCCGGGAAAGAGCGTCAGCATTCTTATTACTCCTTCCGGATCTATACCGGATCTCGAAGTCAAAAGCCGCCAACTGGGAAGCCCAGCGCTGTTCCGCCGCCCCGAGTTTTGCCGAGGTCAGATGACTGAGAGGATTATTATCCGTGAAGACCACGCACTTGTTACCTAGTAGATACTCTCGGAATTTCTCAGTCATGGCCCACTTGAGCGCAAGAAACTCCAACTTCATAGAGCTATAATTATCCATATTGCGCTCAGTGGGCCTGAGACTGCGACTCGCATATGCAATGGGACGTACCCTACCCTCATACTCCTGTGAGAGGACTGCTCCCAACTCTCCATGACTAGCATCCACCTCCAGGATGAAAGGCAAGGAAAAATCCACATATGCAAGCACCGGGGCCATGGTTAGCCTCCCTTTTAATTTCTCAAAACCCGACTGACACTGCTCATCCCACGCACCATCAAAACTTAACCCAGTTCGTCTTTTAGACTTTGGTTTCTCACGAGAAAACTCAGCCACCAGCCTATGCAGGGGGGCTGCCAATTTAGCGAACCCCTCCACGAAACGCCGGTAGTAACTGGCAAACCCAAGAAATGAGCGCAATTCAGTAACATTAGATGGACGATGCCACTGAGCCACAGCTTCGATCTTACCAGGGTCGGTTGCAACACCCTGGGCTGATATAATGTGGCCCAAATACCTCACCTCTGTTTGAAAAAACGCACACTTCTCCATCTTAACCTTCAGATTCTCCTGCTCCAATTGGCTCAAAACCACCTCCAGCCTCTCCAAGTGCTGCTCTACAGAGGAGGAATACACAATAATGTCATCCAAGTACAAAAGTAATGATTGACACTGCTGGTCACCAAATAACCGCTGCATAAGTCGCTGGAACGTGCTGGGGGCGTTGTAGAGCCCAAACGGCATCCGATTCCACTCGAATAACCCGAATGGAGTGCAAAAAGCGGTCTTTGGCTTATCCCCTTCTGACATGGGAACCTGATTGTACCCGCTGGTTAAATCCAGAGTGGAAAACCAGCGGGCACCAGTCAGGGCGTCCAGCGACTCTTCAATTCGAGGCAGCGGAAATGCGTCCTTCCTCGTTTTAGAATTTAATTGACGGTAGTCCACACACATGCGTAGACTACCGTCCTTCTTTTTTACTAGCACGATTGGAGAGGCATAGGGGCTACAGCTCTCCCGCACTATCTGAGCATCCAACAGCTGATTAATGTGTGCTCTTACCACTTCATACTCAGATGGGGGAATTCGACGATACCGTTGTCGAACCGGGGTGTCATCTATGAGTGGAATGTCATGTGCAATGATATTAGTGCACCCCAAATCCCCTTCAAAAGCAGAAAATACCGACTGATACTTCCCCAGGAGAGCCCTAACCTTACGTTGCTCCTCTCCAGACAAGAGAGACAAATCCAACGCATCAATTTGGCCTGGAACAGTTGGAATACTCGCAGGAGCAATAGACCACACCCTACAGGAAATAGATTTCACTTCAGTGACACCTGGGGGCAAACTGACCACATTCACAATTGTTAAATTGCTTTAACAAATGTGTTGTAATGGAATTTACAAAACGTACATAAAATGTTAGCATATCAATTGCTAATCATTTATGAATGTTTTTTAAATGATTAGTTCATCATTAACTAACCACTTATAAATGACTTACAACTGAACGTTATTATAAACTGTTACCACTATTGGTATTTCAAAACCAGAAGTTATCAGCAACTTTTATTTAAAAAAAGTTTTGTCAGCATTGCAATTATCTTTGTACACATATACACTTTTTAATAGACGTATTCACGTTTAAACACAATTTAAACAACGTATTATTCAATGCATTACTTCTATATAGATTATATAGATATATTATATAGATTATATAGGTCCGATCTCCATCGTATTAAGTGTGTGTGTACCTTCTGCCGGTCTTCTTCTACCTGTATTTATTATATTGCTAGTATAATAAATACAGGTCGGTATTTATTCGAACATTAGCACATTAATCGAGCTGTCTGCTCGATTGCTCCTGTCTGCCCTGCTACTGCTGCTGCTGCGTTGCATTGGTTTAATCATTATTTACTATCATTCCTTGTTATTTATACTGCTAAATATAACTTAATCAACATCACACATTAACCTGACATCGCTAGCTTCAATCTAAATCGTTATTGCTAGCACAACACGCTTGTAATTCGCTAGCCTGTTAGCGTGCCATCCGTGCGCTCTTTATTTATTTATTTATTCTCTAGCGCGCTCGCGCCTTCCGTTCTCTTTTTATTTATTTATTTATTTTTTTCTCTTGCGCCTTTTACGAGTTCATCAAAAAACTGTGGTGAGTATCAGTCAACAAACATGGTGAGTCATGTCATCTTCTCCTCTTATTGTCACAGCCTTCTCTGCCAGCACAGGTTTTACATGTGATAAATGCAGGGAGATAGTCAGGCTGGCAGAGAAGATTTCAGAACTAGAGACACGCATCAAAACTTTAATCGAGGTTAATTGTAAGAGTGCAAGGGCTTTAGATACTGCTTTGGATGCGACTAGCTTAGTGAACTCTGTACACTGTTCGGTTCCGGCTGAAGTAGAGCCCGTGCAGCATGGCAATTGGGTGACGGTGAGACGCTATAGTCGCGGGACAAAAAACCCGCTCTTCCGTTCCGATTACAACATCAAACAGATTCTCCCCACTCAGTGAAACACCCACTGAGAATCCTGTTGATTGTGCCCTAGTTATTGGCGATTCTATTACACGGAACGTGAAAATAGAGACACCAGCCACCATAGTTACATGTTTGCCAGGAGCAAGAGCGCCTGACATCAGAGCAAATTTAAAAGTGCTGGCTAATGCTAATTGTAAATTCTCTAAAATTATTATTCACGTCGGCACTAATGATGTTAGACTCCGCCAGTCGGAGATCACAAAAATTAACATTAAAGAGGTGTGTGAACTTGCAAGTATGATGTCAGGCACTGTAATTTGCTCTGGCTCCCTTCCTGTTCGCCGGAGTGATGAGATAGTTAGTAGATTGTCCTCACTCAATGGCTGGCTGTCGAGGTGGTGTCTGCAAAATAATATAGAATTCATAGACAATTGGAAAAGTTTTTGTGGCAGACCTGACCTGTTGAAAAGAGATGGTATTCATCCCTCCTGGGATGGTGCTGCTCTTCTCTCTAGTAATATGGCACATAGTCTTAGAGCTCAAACATGACAATCTGGGGCTCAGGTCAGGAAGCAGACAGACTGGCTTAACCGACCGTCTGCTAGCGGTCTCACGTCACCAAGGTCAGATAAATCCCATCACATAGAGCCTCTTTCACCTAGCTATCATCATATAGAGATTGTGTCTGTTCCCCGAATTAGGACATACAAAAAACTCCTAAACCCATTCAAGGGTATAAATTTAATTGATGTTCAACAAATAAAAAACAGATATAATACGGATGAACAAATGATAAAGCTTGGGTTGCTGAATATTCAATCCCTTACTTCAAAAGCAATCATTGTTAATGATATGATTACAGACTATAATCTAGATGTGCTGTGTTTGACAGAAACCTGGCTAAAACCAGACAATTATATTACTTTAAATGAGTCCACCCCGCAAGATTACTGTTATAAACATGAACCTCGTCTGAAAGGCAAAGGGGAAGGTGTTGCTATCATTTATAGTAATATCTTCAGAATTACTGAGAAGTCTTGTTTTAAATATAATTCTTTTGAAGTGTTGTTGCTAAATGTAACACTATCTAGTGTAAATGATAAATCATGTTTAACATTTGTGCTGGCTACTGTATACAGGCCACCAGGGCACCATAAAGACTTTATCAAAGAATTTGCTGATTTTCTATCAGAGTTAGTATTGGCTATAGATAAAGTACTAATTGTTGGTGATTTTAATATACATGTAGATAATGAAAAAGATGCATTGGGATTGGCATTTAAAGCCATTCTATATGGAGTTAGACAACACGTGTCAGGACCAACTCATTGTCGTAATCATACTCTAGATCTAATATTATCACACGGAATAAATGTTGATGCCGTTGAAATTCTGCAGCAGAGCGATGACATCTCAGATCATTATCTAGTCTTGTGTAAACTTCATTTAGCCAAGGCTGCAAAGTCGACTCCGTGTTACAAATATGTGAGACCTATCACTTCTGCCACTAAAGATTGCTTTATTAATGATCTTCCTGATCAGTTTCATCATCTCAGCATCCCAGATAGCTTAGAAGGACTAGATATTGCAACAGAAACTTTTAACTCTCTCTTTTCCAGCACTTTAGACACAGTTGCTCCTTTGTGCTTAATATAGAGAGCACATTAAACTGCCCTCCAAGTGACAATAATACACTCACAATAAATTTCAAATATTTTGCATACAGACAGGATTTATATTCATTATGCAAAAAGGCACGGCCATAAAGCATTACTTAAGTATTTAAAGCTGAGGCCATAGGTGAGGAATCAGGTAAAGTTAGTCTCCTTCCTGATACTTGACTATTTTCATTGTGCATTAACCTCACCTGCACAAATAGTTGATTTTATGGTAGTGTAAGATATAAACACAGTAAATCACATAAACGTTTTGGGATATTATGTTAACATTTATGCAAAACACCTCCTGACTCATGAAATATCCGAAATGGTCTGAACTAATAAACAAAAGTAAGTAAGCAAAACGAGTAGCGCAGTTTCGTTCCGCTTTCAATTTTTTTTTTTTTACCATTCGCTGCTGGGCAAATGTTGCGGTTGCGCCAGCGCGACCTATAACAAAATTTGGTCTCACCGGAAGAAAAAAATTTGCCTGGTTCTACCAGACTCTCGTACATTTAATTTGTATTTGTATACTCTTTGTAACCTAAAGAGTCTGTCCCCTCTCCATTGACAAGCGTTAACTTCATTGAAGGCGGATACTCTGTTGAAGCAGAGAATGTCTAATGTTACATTTATAATACAAAATGTACATACCCAACAGCAGATTTTTAGTAATTCGGCAACACAATGCACCCTCAAATCCTGCTCGCCTCGTGGTTGCTATGCGTGGTTGCAGAGCCCGTCTGGTGGTTGTTGAAAAACGGGAAAATGACTGCTTTATCGCGAGATAATATATCATATCGTTGGATTTTGCAATATCGCGAGATTTGCTACAACATCTCGGTGGCACAGTTTTGACCTGTAAAGCACGTCAGTGTACGTCTTTTAGTGTACGAACCTCTTAAAACTACTTGGGGCACTTAAATTAATTATTGCAGTATCAACCAGTGTAAGCATAATTGCATATTTCATAAGGATTTCATAGAGGGTCATGATGGACTATAAATGCACGTGTAAAGGACGTCACCTACTGGACGTCCACTTAAAACGACTAAAATGCAGTGGCTTTGCAATCACTTAACCATACTGGGCACTTTGTGATTATAATTTATTTAAACAAGATAAAGTAAATATACTTTGTATACAAATCGTGTATTTCATATAAAGATAATTCCTGTTTTTTTCTGTCTTGCTAGACGTGTAAAGGACGTCAGTAGACGTCTATTCACAGCCTGACTACCTCTTAAAATCTAATTGGGCAATTAAATTAATTATTGCAGTATTAACCATGCAAGGATTAAGCACAGCTTTTGCATATTTCACAAGGATTTCATAGAAGGTCATGAATGCACGTGTAAAAGACGTCGCCAGGTGACGTCCTCTCACCCGATACACTATTTATTGAACTACACGTAGCTAAAAGTCAAAATAACAATTATACATGCAACCCCAGAGAACTGTAGACATGTACAAATGTATCTGAATGCATTTTTAGGAAATGTTCGGTGTTACATATTTTTACCGATTTATGCCGTCCTACCGCGACTATTTTTGGCCAGGGACACGACGTTGCCTTCGGACCAATGTTTGCACAGCAGTGCAGTCCGTAACTGTCAAATCCCGCGCTCGTGATGAATTCAAATTCAAAAAGCGTTACGACATGTTTTACGGCAGTGATATCAAACGCTCATTGGCTCTCGCCTGTTCGTCCATGTTCGTCACAGATTGCGACATGCCGTATTTTCAGTCGGTAAACTACATTTGAAATGGAGAAGCGCGCGCGCCTTCACACAGAGCGAAGCCGGATTAACATTTTCATGGATTGATAACTTAAATTCTGCTCTGTACCTCATTCAAAACTATTATACTGAAAGAGAGGACTGTGACTGCAACACATCGTCATGCGAACGACTTTTGGTACCGGTTTTGACATTTTCGCAATAAATAAATTATTGTGATTACAGGTATGTTGGTTTTCTTCTTAATTGTTGCCTATGTAGTTTTCTATCTTTGAAAATTACGTATTAATACTACGTTTTAGTTAAGTTGCAGAACACACATGGTAAAAGTTTGTGATTTCAAAAATGTAAAGCAGTAGCAAAGGATGTGGTAAGAGTCTGGTAATACAATAGAAATAAACAAGGCTTCCTTTTACAGTACAGTTGCACTTTACTTACCGAGTAAATTGTCATGTTTTCCTTGGTAACGTTGCAGGACATACGAGGTAAAAAAAGAAATGTGACTATGGAAAAGGGAATGATCAGATTATGGTACAATTCCGGTAATACCATGGAAATAAACAAGGCTTCATTTTACAGTACAGTTACACTTTACTTACTGAGTAAATTGTCATGTTTTCCTTGGTAACGTTGCAGGACATACGAGAAAAAAAAAAAAAAAAAAGTGACTATGGAAAAGGGAATGATCAGGTTATATGGTACAATTCCGGTAATACCATGGAAATAAACAAGGCTTAATTTTACAGTACAGTTGCTCTTTACTTAGGGGAGAGTGGGGTGAGTTGTGCCAGTTTTTACTCAAAGTGACTTTAAAGTGAGGCCATGGCAGTAATGCCTTCAACTTAAGGATGTACATATATTTCAGGATGTGGTGCATCGTTTAATGACCGTTGAAAAGACGTCCGACAGAGACGTCCCGTCATGGTTGAAAAATAGTCCCAAAATGGAAGTTGAACCGACGTCTTTGACGTTGTCTGGCCGTGAATTCCACGTCTTTTCTGTGCGTCCCTGGACGTCTAAATGCGTCGTCATAATGTCATATGTGTTTAAATGTGTTGCTGCATAATTTAAGTGTATATATAAGCCTGCATATAAAATAATCACACACCTATTGTGTAACATCGTGAAAGGCAATCAAGTCTTGAGGTTTACACATCTTGACAAAGGTTCTAAAAAGGTCCAAAATTGGTCCAGTCAGACCTGAACATCAATAAAACGTTTTAATCACGTGTACATCAAAAACAATAACACATTATTTGTGGACATAAGCAAAAAAGAAGCATGTTCTGATTAAGCACAACATTTTATTGATCTTGAACAGCCAAAATTTCTCTTTATTTTTTTCAATGTTTAACATTTCGTGAGCTTAGAATTATAAGGTTCTATCTCCACTTTTGGTCGAAATTGAGTTTTTGACAATCTGATCCATTAGGTGTTTATTAATGCCTGTGTGGTGTTATTTTTGTAAAAAAATATTTTGTTAGTAGTTATTAATAAAATAAAAAGGTTCCATCTCACAAAACAAACCGAGTTTAAAAACTTTGATGCTCAATAAACTACAATAAACGGAGATAGAACCTTATAACTCTAAGCTCTCGATTTGTTAACCAAACTAAAATACCAATTGCAAAATACTGAATTATTATATAAAGGGATAGTTCAAAATTCTGTCATTTACTCACCAAATTCCAAACCTGTATGAGTTTCTTTCTTCTGCTGAACACAAAAGAAGATATTTTGAAGAATGTTTGTAACCAAGCAAATAGAGCATCCATTGACTACCATTATTGGAGAAAAAATGATTATGGTAGGAAGCGACATCTGCTTGGTTACAAACATTCTTCCAAACATCTTTGTGTTTAGCATAACATAGAAAGGTATACAAGTTTGAAACATGAGGTTGAGTAAATTATGACAATTTTCATTTTTGGGTGAACTATCCCTTAAACACATTGTTTGGCTCATTTTTTGTATCCACCACCCCCAGCTCTTCCTGGAGTGTGTTTCAGGTGTTCTGCCATTGCTGCATCAATTTCAGAGTCTGTAGCATTTGGGCTCCACCTCTTCACAGCATCTAAGGGAAGAGAATATATTTATTTTTAAAATAAATAAAATTAAAAATTTGAGGTAAATGACATGCACTTATTTTCAAAATATTTTTATGGTCTACAGCTAAATTAAAAAAACCATGGAACAAGATGAATGAATCATGAATGAAACATTAGAAAAAGGTAATCAACATGCATTAAATTTGATTTTATTTCATAAAAGATGTTGTGCTTTAAATTGGTGTTAGATCAGTTGGGGGGAACAGCATTTGTCCCCTGCCTCTTCAATTCCACTGTGGTGTCCTTGAGAAAGAGCCTTAACTAGGTGTGTAACAGTGAGAAAGTGAACAGGACATTTCTGATAAAGACAGGTGGGCTGTGATGTCCCCTGAATAGACATGTTTAGCAATTCTAAAATTACTAAATATTTTTAAAGCAGTTACTGAAAACATACATGTTCAAATCCAGCTAAACATGTCATTCTATTTCAGATAATTTACTTTCTGAAAGAAACTCTCAAAAGGCTACATTAATAAGTTACAGTAATAACTTTGACTGTATCATTAAATATATTTTATACTATGGTATACCGTTGTATAAGTTCAAAGTAACTTTTAGCCTACTAGCTAATTTTAGCCAAACTCAGTTAGCCAATTTCAATTGACAATGTGGGCATCATTTCTTTCGGTTCATTCATGTCAAACAAGTAAAACTCTAGCACGTTAATCTAATAATACAAAATGTACGTACCCAACAGTAGATTTCTAATAATATGGATGGATACAAGTACAACACGCGCCTCAATTCCTCCTCTCCTCGTAGTTGTTCAAACTTCAATGTTCCCGAGTCTATGGGGAGAACGCGTTAACATCTCGCGAGATAATCTAACCTATCGTGGGATTTTGTAATGTCGCGAGATCTTTTGTTACATCTTGGCAGCACAGTTTTGGCAATTACATCCATGATTACATCCAACTCAGACATATATGGTGACCGGATATATTTCTGTTTTACATGTATATGCATACATTCCATAAAAAAAATAACAACGAATACATCAGGCTCAACAGGTTGAAATAAAGACTAAAATGCAGTGGCTTTGCAATCTGTGACACATTCTACGCCTGCTGTTTCCATCCTATCACCACTAGAGGTCACCTGTTCACGATTAAGACTTTTTCACTGCACACACAGTTACAGGTTACTTTGGACTACATTTCCCATACTTCATTGCTTTGATTATTTCCACACCTGTAGTCAATATCAGGGACTATAAATTACTGATACATGAGTTCACTGGTTGTGGAGTATTGGTTAACTATTGTGAACTTTACTGAGTGTTCATTTCTGTGTCTGCCTGCCCGTTTTGTGACCTTTCTGTTTTGGATATCTCCCTGTCTGCTGCCTGCCTCTGATACCTCTGCTTTGTCCTTCGACTCTGAGTGTTTGCTGCCTGTCCTGATCATCTGCCTGGTTTTGTACTACTCTCTGCCTGTTTTGAACGCATCTCGCTGATTAAAAGCTTTGCACATGGATCCGCACGCCTCTTGCATCTGTCCCACCGTAACAGCAATCACTTAACCACACTGGGCACTCTGTGATTATAATTTTTTTAAACAAGATAAAGTAAATATATTTACTTTGTGACGTCTTCACAACCTCTTAAAAACTACTTGGGCCATTAAATTAATTATTGCAGTATTAACCATGCAAGGATTAAGCACAGCTTTTGCATATTTCACAAGGATTTCATAGAGGGTCATGATGGACTATAGATGCACGTGTAAAAGACGTCCTCTCAGGTGACATCCTCTCACCCGATACACTACATATTGAACTACAAGTAGCTAAAAGTCAAAATAACAATTATACATGCAACCCCAGAGAACTGTAGACATGTACAAATGTATCTGAATGCATTTTTAGGAAATGTTCTGTGTTACATATTTTTACCTATTTATTCCGTCCTACCGCGACTATTTTTGGCCAGGGACACGACGTTGCCGTCGGACCAATGTTTGCTGGGATGGCACAACTTGCCCCTGGTGCGGGGGAAGTTGTGCCTTTGGGGGAATACATTGGGGGTAAATTGTGCCAGTGATTTCTGAAGTAAAACAGAACATTTTAATGTTATGAACCGTAATGCTATATGAAAGCAAGATAAATTCAATACAAAATTACTAATTTAAGGTTTATTTAGATATTGTCACCCTGGAATACCATAGCATGCTTTTTTCCTACTATGGTCAATTGCATAGGGATTTTGTATTGAACATAACTCTGGATTACAGTGTCATAGAGACAAGGGGGCGTGCTCATTTTACTCAGACGACCAATCAGTCTCTCAGGATCATTGTGAAGCTATCAAGCTACGCCCTAGCAACCATTTAGAGCACCATAGCAACACAATATATGATATTTGTGAATCATTTCAGGCAAAAAGGCTTTGGTAATAGATGCCTGTTGACATAGCGCTGTCAATTATGTAACATATAAGAATAAAGTAACTAGGCTAATTTCTAAACATCCTATTGTGACATAGGCCACTTAAAAACGGGCCACTTTAATAACATAGTGCAAACTCAAAACTGAAATCAGTGTTAGCTAAATTAAACAAATAGCAGGCAGGCCTAAGTCAAACAATGATGAGGCATGCCCATCTCCTCACTTCTCAAGATTATCCCCTGTGAGTATGTAGGTCTAGGTGGTCTGGATCTGGCACAACTTAACCCAGGCCCTTTGGCACAAATCACCCCAGACCCACAAGTTTGAAAAACTAGAATGATCCAGTAGTTAAGAGCTAACATCATGCTAACTGTATAGACTCATTGTGTAGACTACTAAAGCACTAAAACATGTGTGAAATGTTTTCAAACTTGTCTATAATTGTTCAGACACTACAATCAAAAAACCTTAATCATAGAAATTTTACTTTGAAAGGAAAAAAACAGTTTTTTGCACTAAAATGTGCTTAACTCTCATGCCATGTGTCTCTCTTCTTTGGAGGACGAGTAAAAGTGATTGCTTTTCAAAATTATGTGGTCACATGACCAATTTCTTCTATGGTTTTCCAGAAACAAGGGTGGCACTACTTCCCCCCCTGGCACAAATCACCCCACTCTCCCCTACTGAGTAAATTGTAAAAACATTTGCAAGAACATACCCAGTATTTAAGATGTGCCATGACATTAGGGAAAACTGTTCCTGCGGGGTAGTTACCAGGTAAGTGTAAGGTAAATTATTTGATAAACCGTCTATAAATGGGTGTAGCAATGAACAACAACTATGTAAGACAAGGTAATTTATTGGAAACTACCGTCTTAATTTCAAGATAGTAATAAATAAACATGGACTGTTACCAACATAACCCTAGGATAACTACAAACCTAACTTGAATTGATGGGTAATACTGGAGGTGTTTCTAAAAATTGGCTGCCTACATTCTGAGGAAGTACACAATTAAATCTGAGTTATTACCAGCCTAAACAGGTAACAAGTACACAGTACTTTGTTGAGTTGATATTTAACAGTGGTGTTTTTTTCCCCTGGTAGCTTCTCTGTAATTGCATACTAATCACCTTAAGTAATTACACACTAAAATACTATAATTTACCATATGCTTACCAGGTAAATACTTAGTAATTAGTTTGTAGTTTCTCTGCATTTACATACTTGTTACCTGTGGTAATTACCAATAACCAACTATAACTTACCATATATTTACCCGGTAAATACCTAGTAATTAGTTTGTAGTTTCTCTGCATTTACATACTTATTACCTGTGGTAATTACCAATAACCAACTATAACTTACCATATATTTACAAGGTAAATATCTAGTAATTAGGGGACTGTAAAAGGAAGGGTTACCGATTGCTTAATCATGCATTCTAATCGCTCTCAACCTTTCATTCTAGATTTTCATGTTGGGAGGGATTTGTGGACCTCAGCCGTGGCAGGACTAAGCGCTCCCACGTCTTGCTGGTAAGAAAAGTGGTTTGTGTGTAATATCAAATTTATTTAAAAATCAAATGCAGTTGTATATAAGGTTTTTTTTATAGCAATTAAGGCAGTTTTTAATATTACAATTACATTTCTTCTCCAATTCGGTGTTGAAATATAAACAATTAAATAAACCTTATTTTCATGACAGATTTATTCATACATATTACACACACAAACACACAATCACCAGCCACTTTATTAGGTACACCTGTTCAACTGCTTGTTAACGCAAATATCTAATCAGCCAATCACATGGCAGCAACTCAGTGTGGTTAGGCATGCAGACATGGTCAAGACAATCTGCTGAAGTTCAAACTGAGCGTCAGAATGGGGAAGATATGTGATTTAAGTGACTTTGAACATGGCATGGCAGTTCTGTGGCTGAAAATGCCTTGTTGATGCCAGAGGTCAGAGGAGAATGGTCAGACTGGTTTGAGCTGATAGAAAGGCAACAGTAACTCAAATAACTACTCATTACCACCGAGGTATTCAGAAGAGCATCTCTGAACGCACAACACATCAAACCTTAAAGCAGATGGGCTACAGCAGTAGAAGACTGTAAGGATTCTGAGGCTGCAAATTGCACGGGTTCACCAAAATGAGACAATAGAAGATTGGTAAAATGGTTCAGGCTGGTGGTGGGGGTGTAATGGTGTGGGGATGGTATAATGGTGTAATTTTCTTGGCACACTTTGGGCCCCTTAGTACCAATTGAGCATTGTTTAAATGCCACAGCCTACCTGAGTATTGTTGCTGAACATGTTTTTGCAAATTACCTCAAAATGGAAATGAATAATTAATTATAAATATTTGGATCAGTTAATCAAATTAACTTGATATAGCTGAATTTATATCACACTATTTTTTTCTGCTTGTCCAGCAAACACTCAGTATTATTTGTCTATCAACTCTCAGAAAGGATATTTTTCATGATCACAGAAAAATATCTCTTTCTTAGCATGTAGCTGTGATTGATTCGTAAAAGGGAAATTGATTCACAAGCAGGGACCAGAATCAAAATGTAAACTAAGTGGTATTTAACTAAATAACCAACACATAACTAATCTAAACAAACACACAATCACGCATACATGGGTAAAATGGAAAGTGAAAGTAAATGGTACCGGAAACAGAAACAGGGAATGAAGCTATGAAAAATGAGTAATTTAAGCATCAGAAAGAACCATCAGTATTTTTAGTTTAAAGCACCTTGTTAGCAAGGGGTCTTCTGCTTATACTTAACCTCTGTTTAGTTAAATTTACGATACTTACATTGCCTTAGCCGTGGAATGAGCGTCCGGATGTGCAGTCACAGGAGAATGTCTTGATGGTTCTGTCCAGTGGTGCTGAAGTTGCAATCGATTTATTCCGTGTTGAATGAAGGAATGATGATGAAATTGCAGTGTTAGTTTGACTCTGTTATGGTCGAGGAAGTTACACATGGCTGATGTGAGAGAGAGAGAGAGAGAGAGAGAGAGAGAGAGAGAGAGAGAGAGAGAGAGAGAGAGAGAGAGAGAGAGAGACTGTGTGGGTGCTCTTTAACCTCTGAGGGAGGTCACTTCTCCAGGGGGTTAGTGAGCCACTAGGAACTTAAAACTTTGGACGGGAAGTTTACAACTCCGTGTCTTCGAGCATGTTTTTTTGCATATGTAACTGGATTAGCCCTTTGTGTCCCTTCATACTCTGAATTAATCTAACAAGAATAGCATAAGCATAATACCAATAAGGTTACATTATCTAGTGGTTCTATCATAAAGCATGCATAAAACAGTATACAGTACAAAAGACACTTTACACGGCAGTAGTAATCATACACACAATGTCTTGGGGATATGCATGTTAAAATAATTAATAAAAAATAAAAAAATTAAGTCAGTTTTATGGCCTTTATGTTTCTTTCTTATGGGGAAATAGTGAGAGTTACTCTCCCCACATTCCTTTGCTTTTGCATGTGGCTACCTTCCCTCACCTGGAATGTCTCTTTGGTCCACTAGTTGCTGGACTAGTGTCAGGAAAGGGGGAATAAAAGATGATAATGATCAGTAGGAGAGCAGACTGTGCCTGTGTCTGTGTGCAAGGAATCACTCTGAGAGCAGGTGAACAATCACTCAAAGCTTCCTCCTTCATTGGACCAGGGACAAACAAGGCTAAGATACAGTGTTGTTTGGTGATCCAGACCGAGAGATATGCTGCTCTGCTGTGTATCACAACTTTGCACTTTAAAAGTGATCATATAATGTTTAGAAATACACAAATAAAATAAGAATTTAAAAAGAAAATACAAAAATGCATGTCTTTCATTTCCGCATTCTTATTATAGCAATATAGAAACACATTAATACAAGGCATCAAAACACATAATTTGATTTAATATATTTGTATAAAAGTAATATAGAAAAAAAGGAAACTACAACCCTGTCACTGTGATGACAGTCATGCGGGACAGCGTGTGTGAGAAAACTGCATGTGCTTGTTAGTGCTATCTGTTAGTGCTATCTCAATTAAAGTTGGAATTTCTAACACAGAACATACAATTTCCTAAAAACGCATACCCGAGACAAACATCTCCCCAAGATGGCAGCTGGCAAGTGTGGTGTGCTTGTAGCATACATATATATATATATATATTTTTTTTTTTTGAAAACGGCCCTAAAATCGGTTTCGAGGGGCATTTGCATAGTTGCTATGCTCACTCAAACAAACTTTTACTTAAAAAACAACTTGGTTATGGGAAGAAAATCCTCATGGACACACTTCTCTATTCATGTTGGTATCCAGCCAAGCGCAATGATAAAGGTGGCGTCAAAAGGCAAGTGAATGGTGACGAATTGATCATTTGCATCTGCCTATTATTATCTGGAGGCCCGGGCATCAATGCCCGGGCCTGATGCGGGAATTTGGACCAAGGAATAAGATGTCAAGTAGGCCCTCGGCATGTGCAATGGTTTGCCCTAGACATCCAAACGCTGGGGACAAATTCCTATCCATGAGTGTCGCTGAAGGGAGTAGAAGCGTGTGTGGAGGCACCGGGAGAAGTGGTGGAGATCCGGAGCTGGGAGACGCAACAGTGATCCGGGAGCACTGTGCGGAGCAGGCCAGGAGTTTGGATCCACAGGCCTCCGTGGAGCAGGCACTCTTGGAAGAGCTGGAGGGTGTCTATAAAGAGATATCGAATGTGGATTCTTTCATGTCGGCGAGAGGATTACACCTGCTTCATCTCAACGTCAGAAGCCTTCTACCGAAAATCACAGAGATCCGACACCTCAGCAAAAGCAGAATGGATGACTCCATTACAGATGCTGAAATTGAATTGGAGAACTATTTGGTAATTAGGAGAGATAGAAACCGCAAAGGTGGAGGGGTGTATATGTTTGAAACAGCGGAATTGGGACATTGGTTTTAATCATAGAATGGACTTAAATAGTCAGCAGGTTGAAGCGGTTTGGTTAGATATTTTGCTACCGAAGAGGTAAGCCCATACTAATTTGCGCATGTTACAGACCGCCTGATCAAACACAGCTTTATGAACTTTTAGAGGATGTTTGCTCAAATTGCATGGACTTGGTTAAATCTGAAGTTATCATGTTGGGGGATTTCAACACTGATTTTCAGAAAAGTGATGTTTCTGGGTATAAAGCATTGATGAATTTCTGTCGCTCCTATAGTTTACATCAGTTGATTAATGAACCTACACGTGTGTGCTCTACCACCCAAACCACGATTGACCTTGTCCTAGTGTCAGACAAATCTAGGATAACAGAAAGCGGGGTTATAAAATATGGGTTGAGTGACCATTCTATTATTTTCTGTACTAGAAAGATCAAGCAAGCAGTGCTCAACAATCATACTTCTATAAAAACCCGGTCACTGAAAAAGTATAGCAAAGAAGCGCTCAATGGCTGTTTAAATAAAAATGAATTGGTCTACGGTTTTGCAATGTAGTGATGTGGACAGAGCATGGTGCTTATTTAAAAGTATGTTTTTAAAATCTGTAGATAAAATAGCCCCATATAAAGAAATTTGAATAAAGCAGAGAACAGAACCCTGGGTAAATGACGTACTTGAGGCAGTTAGGATAAGAAATAGGAAGTATGGGAAATTCAGAGAAAACAAGGATGAGCAGAGTTTGGCTGATAATAAAAAGGCAAGAAATGAAGTTAACAGATTAGTGGTCAATACAAAAAAGGCATATTTCAATGAAAAAATTGCTGAATACAGAAATGACTCAGGAAAGTTATGGAAATCCCTTAAGCAACTTGGCTACAGTAAAAGGTAAAAAAAAAAAAATATCACTCTAGATCTTGGTAACAACATTACATCAGAGAAGGAGATAGTGGCAGATAGCTTTAATAAGTATTTCTCATCTGTTGCCAGGAAGCTTGTGGAAAAGTTACCTGGCCAGACTGGTCAATATGGTGAAAGTCATGTGCAGGACTTTTACTCTCAGTTAGGTGTCTAGGCGGGGAGTTTCTTTTTTGAAAAGGTGAGGGAGGCACTTGTTCTTGAGAAGCTGAAGAGGCTTGATGGCTCTAAAGCCACAGGATTAGATTCTATTCCATCTAGATTCCTGAGGGATGCCGCTGAGATCATTACTCTGAGCATTACTCATTTTATAAACAGGTCGATAGAACAAGGATACTTTCCCAATGACCTTAAGATTGCCAGAGTGATTCCATTATATAAGAAAGGGAGTAAACTAGACCCTGGTAATTATAAACCTGTCTCAATTCTTGGTTGTCTGTCAAAGATAATTGAAAGGATCATTTTTGAACAGACTGATAATTACTTAAAATCACAAAACTTACTTTATGAGTTCCAGTCTGGCTTTCGTAAATCTCACTCTATGGATTCCTGTTTACTGTTTCTAACTGATTTTATAAAAAACGAGGTAGATAATGGAAATTTCTGTGGCATGGTCATGTTAGACTTACAAAAAGCCTTTGATACAGTCGACCATTATGTTTTAATGTATAAATTGAAAGCCATGGGTTTTAGTGAATTAGCACAGAAATGCACGATGGGGGGTTCTGGAGAATAGAACGCAAGTAGTGGACATTGGGGGGAAAATGTCTCAACCAAAAGGCATGGACTGTGGGGTACCTCAAGGGAGCATTTTGGGTCCACTTTACTTTCTGCTATATATAAATGACCTAAAGTCTGCTTGTTCATGCAGTCTTTTTTTATATGCAGATGATTCTGTGCTGGTTGTTTCTCACAAGGATAAATATATGATTGAAAGCATACTTAGCGCAGAACTTCTAAATGTTAGCACGTGGATGGCTGATAACAGATTATCACTTCATTTAGGGAAAATTTAATCTATATTGTTTGGAACAAAGATAAAGTTAAAGAAAGCCTCTGGTTTTAAGGTCCTAGCTGGAGATATTGTAATTACTGCCAAGGAATCAATAAGTTATCTTGGATGTATGTTAGATTGCAACTTATCTGGAGTAGGTCAGGCCCAAAAGGTAATCACCAAAGTAAATCAGAGAGTCTGTTTTTTGGCCAGAATATCAAAGTTTTTGGATGCGTGTGGCTCATGGTACAATGGTGTCACAGGGAACCTGAAACATAGGCTTCAGACGTCTCAAAATAAATTAATAAGGCTTATTTTAGACCTTCCCATAAGAACTCATCTGGAATCTTCCCACTTTGAAAGGGTGGAATGGTTGAAAGTTGAGGATCGAGTGTCTCAGATGCAGTTGGGTATGGTACATAAAATTGTTTATGGAGATGTTCCCAAATATTTTAGAAATTATTTTAATAGAGTAAACGAAGTTCACAGGTACTCCACTAGGGGTAGCTCAACAGATTTTGTACCCCCCAGATTTAACACTAATCTGGGCAAACAGTCTTTTCTTTATGCTGGAACTACCCTTTGGAATCGGTTACCTGGTACACTCAAGACAGTAAGAAGCATAGGCAGTTTTAAACAGGGTTTGAAAGTATGGCTTAGGTGCCAATCGTAATCATTATTATATAATAGTCTATTTTTATTGTTAATTTTTCTGTATAATATGGATTCATTTGTTTATGTATGCTGAATGATTGATGTGTGATTTGCTGCCACTTGTCCAATAAAAAATATATTACATTATCAACTGGCTCCGATCAGTGGCCGATCATTTGGAGCATTCCTAGAAACTACCTATATGAAAAGGTTTTTCATATCCATATTTGACCTCAAAGCATGTAAGCTCCCAAGGGTTGGGAACAACTGCCTTACATCATCAGAGCAGCTCAGCAATTCACAGTGAGAGATAGGCGGCTCTGATGTGGGTCACACAGTGCTTGCTTGCTCATTACTCAATACTTTTTTTTTTTCTTTTTTTTTATATTTATTGAACATGTTAAAAAAAAAATACAACAACTAAATAAGAACAAACAATCAACAAAAAAGATCATCAGCAGATAATCCAAATAACAGTCATGTTCAAAGGGGTAGGAAGAAGTTAATATAACTTTTCATGTCCTACCCCCATTCAATGATATTTTTTGCTACTTATATTGTTTGCATAATTATATATTCAAACTAAATAAAAATCAACAAAGCTCTGAAAATCACTGTTCCAGTTCATATCCATCTAGGATTCTTTTTTTAAATAATAATTTCAGTTGCAATAAGTTTTTACATAACTTTAAATCATTATCGCTGTTGTTCCACAGGATAACACCCTGAGTTGTTATACAGTGGAGCTTACTATTTGTTCGAATTAATGGTTTACTAAACATTGATATTCCTCTGAAATTGTACGTGCTTTCTCTCAATTGAAAAAGCTCTTGGATATTTCTAGGCAATTGGTTATTATGTGCTCTAAAAGCAATTTGAATAGTTTTGTAGTCAATCAAATCTTTAAATTTTAATATTTTGAGTTTAATGAACAATGGGTTCGTTGGTTGTCTGTATGTAGTTTTATGTATGATTCGAATAGCTCTTTTTTGTAGGATGAAGATTGGATATGTATTTGTTTTGTAAGTGTTCCCCCATACTTCCACACAATAAGTCATGTATGGGAGTATGAAGGAACAGTACAACATACTTAGAGAAGCCTTATTCAATAGTTCTTTGGCTTTATTTAATATTGCTAATGACTTGGATATTTTAGTTTTAATATACTTTATATGAGGTTTCCAGCTTAATTTATTATCTATAACTACCCCAAGAAATTTTATTTCAGATACTCGTTCTAGTTCTATACCATTTATCATAAGTTTCTTATCTGTGTCTTTTAATCGGTTCCCAAATATTATAAATTTGGTTTTACTCAAATTCAGTGTTAGTTTATTTTCATCAAACCAAATCTTCATCCTACTCATTTCCTTTTCCATAGTATCCAGAAGCTTCTCCAAATTTTCACCACAACATAGTAGGTTTGTGTCATCAGCAAAAAGAATAGTTTCCATAATTTGTGACACTTCACATATATTATTTATATAAAGGTTAAATAATAATGGCCCCAACACTGAACCCTGTGGCAACCCACATGTAACCTGCAACAGCTGTGATTTATTGTTTTGTATTTCAACATACTGTTTTCTGTTATCTAGGTAACTGGATAACCATGTTAGTGCAATTCCCCTAATACCATATCTTTGTAGTTTTTGAATCAATAGTTTGTGATCTACAGTATCAAAAGCTTTTTTGAGATCTAGAAATATCCCTACTGCATATTGCTTCCTGTCTATGGCATTTGTAACTTTTTCTATAAATTCTATCAATGCAAAAGAAGTTGATCTATCAGCTCTAAAACCATATTGCTGTTCATATAAAATGCTATGTTTGGCGATGAAGTCATCTAGCCTTATAAAGAACATTTTTTCCAGTATTTTAGAAAACTGTGGAAGCAATGAGATGGGTCTGTAGTTGTGTAGTATATGTTTGTCTCCAGTTTTATATATTGGTATTACTTTAGCTATTTTCATTTTATCTGGAAAAACACCGGTTTGTAGGGACTGATTGCAAATATGGGTTAGAGGTCTTGCTATGGATTCAATAATGTTTTTGACTGTGCACATATCAATATCATGGCAGTCGGTCGACTTCTTACTCTTCAATTTATTTACAACATCAATAAGTTCTTTTTCATCAGTCCCTCTTATAAATATTGTTTCTTCTACAAATAACTTCTTACTTTCTACTCTATCACTACTACCCGTTTTTGGAATATCCCTTGCCAGTCCCGGACCAACATTGACAAAATATTTATTGAATTCCCCACACTGTAAAAAATTTGTAACACTCCCCAATCAAAAATTTCAATTGACCGATAACATCTAAATTTTTCAATTGGCCCAAGTGAAAATCTGTACATTTAATTTTAGAATTTACAGAATTTCACTTGGGCCAATTGAAAAATTTAGATGTTATCGGTCAATTGAAATTTTTGATTGGGCAGTGTTACAAATTTTTTACAGTGCAGCAACTAAAGCACTGTCAGTGATTTCTGTATCATTTGATAACAACAGGTAACTTGGATATTCATCTTTTCCCCCTTTTTTTTAAATAATAGCATTTAAGACATCCCATGTTTTTTTTACATTATTTTTGTTGTCTTCCAGTAGATTGCTATAATAATCAACTTTACTGCATCTTATGATTTTTGTTAATTTATTTTTATATAACTTATATTTTTGTTCTGCTTCTATTGTTCTTTTCTTTAAGAATTCTTTGTATAATAAATTCTTCTTTTTGCATGCGTTTATGATTCCCTTTGATATCCATGGTTTCTCAATGTACTTTTTTGTTTCTGTTTTCTTTATTAGAGGACAATGTTTGTCATATAATCCTGATATGATTGTCAGAAATGTTTCATAGGCCCGATTGACATCACTCACATAAACTTTTTTCCAGTCTTGTCTTAAAAGGTCTTGTTTAAAAGAGTTTACAGCATTTTTTTTTTTTTTTTTTCATCATAATTGTAGTACTGTCTTTATTCTTCTGCATACAGTTTTGTATAATTGCAAAGACTGGCAGGTGGTCGCTTATGTCAGTTATTATTAGGCCACTCATAACCGATCTGTCAATAACGTTTGTAAATATGTTGTCAATTAGTGTGGCACTGTGTGTTGTTATTCTAGTTGGTCGTGTAATTGTAGGGTATAAGCTGTTGCTATACATTGAATTGATAAATTCTGTGGTTGAATTATGTTGTTGTGGGTTTAACAAATCAATATTGAGATCACCACAAACAAACAGAATTTTCTTGTTGTTGTGTCTATTATATAGCTCGTCAATCTTTTCCCTAAATGTATCAATACAAGATCCTGGTTTTCTGTATATACAGCTTATCCGAATATTTCTTTCTTTCTCTCTCTCAATTTCTACTGTGACACACTCCATAATGTTAATCATTGCAAATGACATGTTACTGACAACTTTACATTTATACATTTTATCAATGAATAGTGCAGCCCCCCCTCCCTTAGATTGAGTCCTATTAATATAAAACATTTCATATCCCTCAATTCCAGTCGTGTCAATTTGCTCTTCATCAAGCCAGGTTTCTGAAATTGCAATTACTGTGAATTTCCTTTCTATTTTTTTTAAACAATGCTTAATTTCTGCTAGATTAGAATTAAGACTCCTACTATTAAAATGTATAATTGATATTAATCCATCCATTATTACATTTCTCCTATATTGTTCTTCTGTGTAATATTCACATTGATTTTGCATGTCCTTATAAAAGTTATTTTCAGGATCGATTTCATTTTCAATGTCTTTTGACTCATAATCAGTATATTCAAAACATTTTAAGTCCAGTTTTTCGTACTTTGTAAGTAGATGATTTATGCTCGAGCTCATTATGGAAGTTCTTGATGTATTTTGTTCAGTGTTAATTCAGTTACCTGCGTTTATCTTGTCAATTGTATTCCACGAACTTGTCCAGCTCAGCAACATCTCTGATAATGAGCACTTTCGCTGCCTCTGGTGTGGATCCATTTAACTTTATAAATACTTTGCAGTTGGAAGTCCATGATGCTTGAATCTTGTTTTGTTTTCTTAGAATTCGTGCTCTTCTTGCAATATCCGCGTTCTTCTTAGTGAGGTGTTCGTTGATATATACGTCTGTCCCTTTTAGCTTCTTTCCTTGTTTAAGGAGTGCGTGTTTTTTCTTCCTGTTGGTAAACCGGATTATTATTGCAGGTGCGGCCGTTTTGGTTTTATTGGGCAGGGTATGGCATGCTTCGATGTCACCACTGTTAATGGAAATGCCCTTGCTTTCCAAGAAACAAAGCACCTGTTGCTCCAGCGACTCACGGTCGTCCTCCGAGGCGTCGGACCCGCTCCTCCCCATAACAGCATCCTCAGATGCCATGGCCGCTCTGGCATAACTCCGGTGTTTGGTCCTCAGGCCGCTGATAATGAGGTCGTTACTCCGTGTAAATTGCTCAAGGTCGGTCACTCGATTCTCCAGGAAAGCTATGATTTTATCCTTTTCATTGTTCTGCGTTTTAAGCGCTTGAATTTCTCCCATCAACTCCATGATCTTATTTTGTTGGGTTGCAACTTTTGTAATCTCCGCTGACAAAAAGTCAAGAGATTTCTTAATTTCCTCCACCTCGTCAGGCTGGTTTACATTTTTCTTTGGCGGCATCATTCATTAGTCGAACTTCAATCAAACAAGCAGAACTTAAAGGAACACTCCGACTTTTTGAGACTTTAGCTTATTCACATTATCCCCCAGAGTTAGATAAGTCCATACATACCTTTTTCATTTCTGTGTGTTCTGTAAGTGTTATTTGACGCACCCACCGCTAGCCTAGCTTAGCACAAAGACTGGATGTAAATGGATAGTGTTAGCATAGTAATCCCAATAAGTGACAAAATAATTCAAACATTTTCCTATTTACATGTTGTGATCTGTATAGTCACAGCGTGTACAAAAAACAAGGCTATATGAGACAGAGACCATTTTTAATCGTATAAATACTGGGAACTATATTCTCACTCGGCGTAGGAGCACAGCTAGCGTTACTTGGGCGGAGTGGCTACTTGGGCGGAGTGATCAGCGCAGCACACGAGACGCCCTGTTCTGTTGATGGTTCCGTAAACAAAACAAACGTGACTAACTCGCTAGACGTGACTCATGATCATGGCTGACTTTGAGGAATTGTCAGACTCAGAGGAATTTTACTGTGTATCAAACCAAGATCCCGAACCATATAGGTTTGAGCCAGAATACACAGACGAGGAGTTACAAACTTTGGAAGCTGTAAGACAAGATGTCGAACAGATTGATGTCGAAGGGAGAATCAGAACGAACACGGACTGGTGGTGTAAATGTGGAACATGCCAACCTATGCCCACAGAAACCGAGTGTCTTTGTTGTAATGAATGGGACCGGGTATTGCCATCAATGTCAAGGGCTGATGACAATCAAAATATTTGCGTCACTTCCACGGAAGATTTCTCTGCCCTAATACACCTGGCAGTTGTCGTTTTTTTTTCCCAATGTGACAAGATCAACTGGAAGAAACGCCCCATGCCGAGTGAACCTAATGGTCAACTGTCCACCAAGTAAGTGATTTTGTTATAATGATCATTCATAGTTCAATGAAATTGTAGTATTGCCATTGCATACAGTGTGTCAATACACAAAATATGCGCACGTCAACTGACATAGCACATTTGAAATAGCCTTTCATGATCACCTGTTGACTTGTAGCTTAGCTAAGTTATTCATACAACGTTTTCTGTGCTCTTAGTCAATACAGGTTGGTGTCCTACCGCATAGTATTGGAGTGGGCCCTGAAGGGAGACACTTTGGGTAGAAGAAATCGTAAACCATTGCCATCATGTGTGGTTGGTGCCATTAGAAGAAAATATCCCTCAGAGACTGGTGTCTATGTGGGATTTCAAGAGGCGGAGGAGGCACTGGAAATGTTGTAGCATAAGTAAGTATGTGCCAACAGCATTCATACATAATTAGCCTAAACTACATGTCTTTATCATACAAAATTCATAAACTGGCGATATTGAAATGTCTTACAAGAATAAAAGTTTCATTTTTTTGTATTTGGTATTACTGTATATGTTGCATATAGTTTATCTGTGAATAAAGAAATGTGACAACATAAAAAGAACAAGCCAGGAATATCATAGTAGTAGTCTGGGAATTATTTTATAGTATTGTCCCTGACTACATTAGTCTGTATACACTTTCAGCCTGTCTGAAACTTTGACACTGGTCTGTGAAACTACACTGTCTTACAGTTTTTTTCTCTGCCCCCAGGTTCCATCCTTGATAGAAGATCTCTTACAAGACAGCTGAGTTTTATTTCATTCTGAAAATATGTGAAACATTGATTTGCTTTTTATTTATTGTAATAATTCATACTTAAAATACATTAATGAAACATCTACACTTACGTCTTTTCATTTTTTTGAACAACATATGGTGTGTACTAGTTAGTAAGAGATTGAACACCTTTTACTGTACAACTTGTAGGCCAACTCAAGGCAGATTAGCACAAGAGAAATAAGAGAATGAGAAATCGCAAAATGAGAAATAATCATATTTATTTTACACTAGCTGTATAACAATAACAGAACTATATACAACAATAATAACAATAACAGAACTATATACAACAATAATAACAAAGACACTTTGGGTGGCAGTGTTGATTGTGTAAAGCAGGCCTATGAAATGATAGTTGGGTAGGTGGGATGGTGAACATTTATTTATTATTTATACCCATATCATACTATTCATGAGTCTGGACCTTTGAACCGAGATGTGTGTCCGGCAATAACATCCTCCTTCACAGGTTTTGTAACTCTGGCGATGTTTGCAGCCAAACGGGGAACTTTTAAACGAGATGAGGGATCTTGGTACTTTACACAGGGATCCAGCCTTCTCTGGATGACAGCATCTATCATGTTGTTCCTGAATGTTTGTTTGGTTTCCTGGTACACAGGTCTGGCAATCCATTGTTTAGATTGTTTTTGATAAACAACACTGTGTCTTTGGAGGCCTGAAATTAAAACGAGTATGTCTGAGGAGTTTGGTCTGTTATGATTCTGATCTAAAATGTATATTATTTAATTCCACTTATAACAGCAAAAGTGTTATGTTGTAAAAGTTAATATGGTCATTCATATATTTAGTTGATAAATTACAAACTGATCATTACTGACGTGTATGGCTGAAAATTCTGAAATACTTACCAGACGCTGTCGTTGCTTGTTCTCGTTATGGTCCATGACTGCCAACATTGTTCGCGCTTGCATTGATGCATATTCAAAGTGCAGTCTTTTGGGACAGTATTTGAGAAGGACATTATGGAATACCTCAAGTTGTCCTGGTGAACAGAAATAAAGACAGTAAAAAATATAAATTACTGTATAAACAATACATGGAACATAGAATACAAGTTCTGTGCATGATTTGTTGAAGATTGGCTTTATGTAATGTTCATCATTGTCTGTGATGATTTATTGATATCTATTACATTATAAACCAGTTTTACGGAAATAGTTCCCACATAAACTAAATTGTAAGGAGTCAATTCATTAGTTATGAAGTGTTTGATAAACATACCTGTGTGTTTGAACAGTGCCATTTGTTCAAGGTCTTTCAGTAGGCGTGCATTCATGACCACTTCATAAAGGGCCTTGTAGGCAGGGGAGTCTACGGCCAACCACTTCTTCCTCCTTTGCTCGTCCGCTGTCAGCTCATCGTGGTAGCATTTATGTTCAATGCCATCTTCTTCCCAACGATGGACCCCACAGATATGATGGAGAACTGATTTCCATCGTCTCAGCAATTCCTGACAGTAACATTACAGCAGCACAGGCAGAAATCTTTTCAGCATTGTCATAACGTACAGGATAAAAAAAACTAATTTGAACAAAAATAGATCCTATCAAAAATAATTTATGTCATGCGGTTATGTGTGCAAGCCAGCAGTGATATTCCACTGTGCATTATATCCGTTTACATTATGCACATGAGAAAATAAATTAGACTTTGCAATATGTATGTGTGTGTGTGTATAATGTATAATTGTGTACCTTTGAATCTCCTTTTGATGAGCTACAGCTCCACCACATGTGATTGCTCACACTCTTTATCCAAGGAGCAAGGTCCATGCAGTTCTTGCGATTGGATGCCAAAACCAGTTTTTTCTTTATTCCTGAATTATAATATGAAAGAGCATTATAACATTATAATACTTGATCTATAGGGTAAATGTGATACACAGAGAAGCCAGACATCACAGCAGAAGTATAAGGAGATGTGCAAATTAGCTTACACTAACAACAATAGACTAACCTTTTCCGGTATGCCATGGATCAAACTGGTGTTCTATATTTGGATAATCCTCCCTCATTATTTTTCCTGATAGAGGGATGTCTGTCGGTTGTGACAACCTTTACATCGATCCCTTCATCTAGTAGCTTTTCCAGTCCTATTTTGAAACCCATTGGCTCCATGGCAACAGAACTTTTGGCCTGGGTCACCTAGGGGGAAAATATACAGGTTTATTGCCTACTGTGAAGATTGGGACATTACATTTCGGGTAATACTTTTCAGAACAATGACTGAAGGTTTGGATCTATTATTATATTTATATTTGATCATTTTTACCTGAATCAACTCAAATGTCACAATCTGATTGGTGCAGTCATCCATGAAGGAATACGTTGTGTATTTTGAGGAATGACCTGGGCTATCACTTCTCCCATCTCCACAGATCTGCACTCCCTCGCCATCCAGAGTCTGGCCGATGAGTCTTGCTCTTATATTGGCCTCCTGCTTCTTGTATTCTTCTGCAATAACTGGAATCAGGTAGCTGGACTGTACACTGTAGAATGTGGATTTATGGGGCAGTTGAAGGTTCAAAAGCCCTGCCCAATCAGCAATGTCTGTATAAGTAGCACCAGTGAAGAGTGTTGCTGCTGCTGCTAACAGGTTGTTCTCAGGCATCCCACGGACAGTTGGGCATGATTCCCAATCTCCAGTGTGTCCACCATTACATTTCCATTGGACTCTGATCCTGCTACCAGATGTTTTCACATTTTGGTTCACTTCACACATTGCAGCACCACAAATAGTGCATTTTTGGAAAAGTTCCATAATTTTGGACTCATTAACCAGCCATTTCCTCTCTTTCCATCCTTTACATTGCCCAGGAATGCTTGCTGTGCTTCCTGTGGTAGAGGTGGAGGGGCTTGTGTCAGGAACAAAACTGGAGTCAGCAGGATCAGCGGGAGGTTCTGAGGCCATGCTGATGTCCAAGGCTGATGTTGCTGAACTGATATCCGTTTCAGAATAATCAATTTGTTGTGTTTCCTGTTGATGACAAACCAACATGGTACAATTTGTTTTCTCACCTTACCTTTACATGCAAACATGTTTTTGCTGAACGTGTTGGTCATCATTTGAAAATAGATTTATAATATTTAATTATCTGACTGTTCTATTTTGCATTTCATGATGATTAATCAAGATCAGTTTCCGCTGAATGATCAAAATGTATGTAAATGTTTTGATAACATTTTTACCCTTCATGGATAGATAACGTGGCTTGCTACTTACATCAAAGATTAGACTTTTTTTTGGCCTGCAGGTAGCCGTCATCATGGGCGATGAAGCAGTGTCCTATAAGGAAATATAGATTTCATTGCAAGATTTGCTGCATTTATCACAGAAAATATAAAAACCATTGAATAATAAAATATTATTTATCCTACCAATTGACGTGTCCAGCTGGGTGCCAAGGCAATCAATGGCTTTGTCCCTGTAGCTGTCTGAGCAGGACTTGTGAGCTGCAAAGGTAGTGGGGCTTTGAACTCTGCAGTAGGTGCAGTACATGTTTTTCGGGGGGTGGAGTGTGGTACACCTGCAAACAGGCTGGAAGCATCCTCTAATTCCAGCAGATCCGGCAGTAGAACACTCATCTCACCCTGATTAATAATTATCACAGAAAATGTATAAAAAATTATTACAGGTATATATATAATTGAAATGCAATTTATTACAGCTGACCAAATGTAATCAACAGCATATAATACAGTAATGTTAGATAATTGCATTACAATAGCCTAGAATATGGGGAGAGTAATTGCACAAGGCAAATAGTTTTTGCACAATGAACCCACAGACAGTAACGTTAGCCTACTATTTCACAAACATTTTCTCAAAAAAGAAAACTGCCCATCCCCCTCCAATTCATTAGCAAGTTGAATGTTATAACGTTAGTCCTGAGAGTTACATTTAGCGCCGCTCATTTGTTATTGAGCGATACAGTGTGTTCATGACAACACAATAATAACAATAAAGAGGATACACGGAGCCCCTATTCACGTAATAATTTCACTAAGTTTTCATTACATTAGCATGGCACTGTTACAGTATGGCTAATGTTAGTCATCTCAAAACATAACGGAACACTTACCGCAGCAACAGGTGATCCAATTTGTCCTGTCTTTATCGATGGGATGGCTGTATCCTTTAGCACACGTTTCATGGTCCGTGTGGCAACTTGCATTTTTTCAAAATAGTCGTCCTCAGTGAAATGTTCTGAGCAAACTAAATACTTCTTGATGGTGTTTACAGGTGTGTTTGGATCGATACCCAGAACAAGTAGCCATCGATTCATCAGGTCAGCGTTTTTGGTTAGCCTGGCTAACGTCAGACCAAGTCTCATTGAGACTTGGTCTGGGAACTACGTGCGCATTTTCTCGTATTTGAGGCGTGGTTTACGAATGCCCAGAGCCGTTTATTGGGCACTATGAATGTCTATCAAATGCGCCTGTATGTAGCTCATAGCCAATCGCTTCAATTATACCAGATGACGTATGTAGAGTGAAATTCGACGAGGAAAAAGACGATGGGTCAAAGATTTATTTGTACACGATGGCGTTTAGCGAATATTACCGTTTGTGAAAGATAAACATGAGGGTAGAAGGTAACATCGAGTCTGATATAAACAAACTGCTTCGGTGTCATCATCATCTTGCTGCTCCCTCCCCGTTCTGTGATTGGTTCCCTTTTTCAGGGGAAAAATTGTCCCATGGTGTCCAGACTGCCTAGCAGCGTGAATAGAATCGCGCTGCGAGCAAGGCAGTATGGGGAAACCCAGGCTAGTTTTTGGTTGGAATTCTATGAAATATCATAGTATTACCTGGTCTCCCCTGTTTATTGTCGCAACTCTTTACAATACAGCGAACACCCATGACTGTAAACTATAAATTTACTATCTAGTAATTGCTGACTCTATTACTCCAACTCTGAGCGAACTCTCTGCTCCTCACCACAGGGCGTTTCGTGTGCTGCGCTGATCACTCAGCCCAGGTAACGCTAGCTGTGCTCCTACGCCGAGTGAGAATATAGTTCCCAGTATTTATACGATTAAAAATGGTCTCTGTCTCATATAGCCTTGTTTTTTGTACACGCTGTGACTATACAGATCACAACATGTAAATAGGAAAATGTTTGAATTATTTTGTCACTTATTGGGATTACTATGCTAACACTATCCATTTACATCCAGTCTTTGTGCTAAGCTAGGCTAGCGGTGGGTTCGTCAAATAACACTTACAGAACGCACAGAAATGAAAAAGGTATGTATGGACTAGTGTTGTCAAAAGACCCGGTACTTCGGTACCAAGTCGGTACTATTTTTTTTTAAACGTCACGGTACCAGGTTTTCTCAAACCCGGTACTTGATGCACGTGCATGCCCGAAGCGCGTGCAGTTGCGTCCTCTTCATAAAAGCGCTGATGGCGATCGGCGGTGCTGCTGCTGATGTGGTGCTGATGTTTTTGCGCGTGCAGATACGTTATTTCAAATGACAAGCGCGCTCATAATAGAAGCGGCGCGCTCGTTTTTCCATGCGCGTTCAACGACAGACGCCACGGGAGTACACGCTCGTGCGAACTGCGCTCTCCATGACGACGAGGAAGTGTGACATAGGCCTATTAATTGATTTCTAGCCCTTGCATTAGCTTTACTACTAGATATATTTATGGAGATGAGAAATAAAAAGCCGTCATTAATATCAGTCCGTCAGAAAAGCAGTTCTAGTCTTATTCTTGTCTGGATAACTCTTAGCAGGTTTAAAAAGCCCTTTTAAAGTTAAATATGAATGCAGTTTTGGATTAAATAAAAGTATAGTCAAGTCAAATAAAACATATTTTATCTCCTGTAATGGTAATGCTACAATAAGATACCATTCATTAACATTACTTAATGCGTTATCTAACATAACACATTAAGTGAACAATATATTTTTACAACATTAATTAATGTTTGTGAATGTTATTTAATACAAACACTTGATTGGTCATGTTTGTTCACTTCATTCATTGTGCATTAAATAATGTTAACAGAAATAATGTTAACTTTTGATTTAAAAAATGTATTTTTAAATTAACCCCAAGGAGAATAATTGCGACAGTATATAACTATTGTTTTTTTGTTAGGTCATTTTATCTCTTATCTAACAAATGGAATCTTATTGTAAAGTATTTTTAATACTACAGTTTCCATCTTTGTAACTGTGATATACACTTTAATATAATTATGTAAATTTAATCTAAATTAAGCTTTGGTACCGAAATTGGTACCGAGAACCGTGGATTTTCACTGGTATCGGTACCGAATACTGAAATTTTGGTACCGTGACAACACTAGTATGGACTTATCTAACTCTGGGGGATAATGTGAATAAGCTAAAGTCTCAAAAAGTCGGAGTGTTCCTTTAATAATCTTTAAACCATCAGCTCAGTGCGCAACGCAACAACATTCAAATTCGGCCAACCGGAAGTGGTATACTTAATTATACTTAAAGTATAACTAAATTATACTTAATTATATTAATTATAAGTAAAGTTATTTGTGTCTGAAAAAGAGAAACACATCGACTGCAAAAAAAAAAACACATCTTCATTCAAATATTCTTTCCATGAGTGTTGTCACGAGTCACTTTCTCCCTCATTTACCTGATGATTGAGTTAATTACTTAAAATGCAGTTTATCATCACCAAAAAATAGATCAATAAATAAAGCACAAGTTTTGTGTCAGATTGTTATGTTGTAACGCTAAATAGAATGGTAGAATTATATACGACCCTTTGGGGCCATGAGATCCACCAATAAGAGAGGTTCCCAAATCTCAAACGATTTTTTTTTTTTTTTTTTAGGAGAGATGTGATATTCCTTCTCTTTTTTTTTTTTTTTAAGTAATCATACTTATGTTTGACTGGTGAAAGAAAATCGATTGAAGCAGACCAGAATGTCATAATGACTGAAGTGGTTATGACTTGAGTCTGTAAGCAATGGTCAGGCAGAACAGTATAACAACTGCATTGTGCGAAAAATGCCCTGAACACCTTATCAAATGCATATTGCAGCAACACCCACACATTCAGAAAATATCAAAATGAGACATGAGATTTATTCTGCTCTTTTAAAACAATCCTGTAGAAAGACAGTTTTCATTGGAGACGCAGATCTGTGATTGCATTGTTTATATTTAATATATTAATATTGTTTTTTTTACTCTTTTCTCACATAGTTTGTCCACGGTGACATTAGAAAACGTGTGATATGATCAGTATAGAGAGGACATGCTAACAAAGTCAGGCAGTTTATTCTTTAACCAGACACTGCCTTCTAATGAAAACACCATCTGCTGTCCTTGTTTATTCCGCTGTTTCTATGTCAATGTATTTAAGCAAATTAGTTTATCCTCACTACAAAATTTTCTAAAAGCTCAGCACATCACATGGTCCTTACAAACTGTTCCAAACTTGTTCCAAACTGTTATACTTAATGTGAGAGTCAGGTGCTCTGCAAGAAGTCCTTTTGGTTTTGTAGCAGATACTAACACAGTACTAACAAGAAAGCATAATTAATGTTGGAGCCGAAAGCCTCGTTGGCAGCATAGAATTGCACCTCCAGTGACCCGAGTTCAATTCCCGGCTTGAGGTCCTTTGCCGATCGCGTTCCCCTGTCTGATCTGTAACTGTCCTATCTAATTAAAGAATTTTTAAAAAGGCCAAAGAAAGTATCAATATTAAATTTGGACACATATACACTATCAGGGTCTTATTAAGGCAGTGCCTCCTCAGTGCCTCAATCTGAGCCCTTTGCATCTTAATAGACCCCCTAAAATGTGCCGTGGGTTTGGTGGGGGGTAATTGAGAATGGTGAAATGGTGAATGGTGAAAAGTCACATGAGAGGAGGCAATCCCTGTATTGCACTATGATTGGCTATTGCACTGTTCTCACGATAAATCCCACCTCTCACATCCGCACCAATTTAAGAATGGTACTTTTTTTTTATTGTTTTTTTTTAAGTATATGTAATGTTTATTTACTCAACCATGGAAAATTATTAGGTTACTATTTATTCACAATGTTTGTGAATGTTTTTTTTTATTCACAAATTTAAGAATTGTGTCATGGGTAGACAAGAAATTTAAATAACAAGGGCATACTTATAAAAACTAAACAAGATAATAGCTAATTTAGCTAAAGCTAATAATTTATACATCCAGTATTTGCAGAATATAAAAAGGCACAGATGGTGTTGTCCCAGAACAGTAGTGAGAGAGATGGAGATTGAGTTGGGTGCTACTGTATGTGAAGAGGTCTCAGAAGCAGCTTTTGAAAAATGCTTTGGTCTCTTTTGATGGTTTTGGTAAAGGGGCAGTGTTGGGTGGCAAATCAGGTTGTGGCAGGGCGAGTGAGGAGGTTGGGTTTTGGAACTTGGTGTTCGGATTGCGTCTACTTTCCAGGACTCTCTCGATGAGGTCTCCGACAAACTTTGTTGTGTGTGGCGTGAAGACTTTTTTCAATATCCATTGCTTAGACTTCTTGCAGTATACTTGATTGAACCGTGCTTCTCCTGTAAATGACAAGGAATATAATAACACAGAAAATATAAATGAAGATTTGATTGTAGTAGACTTCTCTCCCCAATGAATATATTTGGATATATTATACATACATATATATATATATATACACACACAGATATATATATATATATATATATATATATATATATATATATATATATATATATATATATACAGTGAGGAAAATACGTTTTTGAACACCCTGCTATTTTGCAAGTTCTCCCACTTGGAAATCATGGAGGGGTCTGAAATTGTCATCGTAGGTGCATGTCCACTGTGAGAGACATAATCTAAAAAAAAAAAAATCCAGAAATCACAATATATGATTTTTTAACTATTTATTTGTATGATACAGCTGCAAATAAGTATTTGAACACCTGTCTATCAGCTAGAATTCTGACCCTCAAAGACCTGTTAGTCTGCCTTTAAATTGTCCACCTCCACTCCATTTATTATCCTAAATTAGATGCACCTGTTTGAGGTCGTTAGCTGCATAAAGACACCTGTCCACCCCATACAATCAGTAAGAATCCAACTACTAACATGGCCAAGACCAAAGAGCTGTCCAAAGACACTAGAGACAAAATTGTACACCTCCACAAGGCTGGAAAGGGCTACGGGGAAATTGCGAAGCAGCTTGGTGAAAAAAAGTCCACTGTTGGAGCAATCATTAGAAAATGGAAGAAGCTAAACATGACTGTCAATCTCCCTCGGACTGGGGCTCCATGCAAGATCTCACCTCGTGGGGTCTCAATGATCCTAAGAAAGGTGAGAAATCAGCCCAGAACTACACGGGAGGAGCTGGTCAATGACCTGAAAAGAGCTGGGACCACCGTTTCCAAGGTTACTGTTGGTAATACACTAAGACGTCATGGTTTGAAATCATGCATGGCACGGAAGGTTCCCCTGCTTAAACCAGCACATGTCAAGGCCCGTCTTAAGTTTGCCAATGACCATTTGGATGATCCAGAGGAGTCATGGGAGAAAGTCATGTGTTCAGATGAGACCAAAATAGAACTTTTTGCTCATAATTCCACTAAACGTGTTTGGAGGAAGAAGAATGATGAGTACCATCCCAAGAACACCATCCCTACTGTGAAGCATGGGGGTGGTAGCATCATGCTTTGGGGGTGTTTTTCTGCACATGGGACAGGGCGACTGCACTGTATTAAGGAGAGGATGACCGGGGCCATGTATTGCGAGATTTTGGAGAACAACCTCCTTCCCTCAGTTAGAGCATTGAAGATGGGTCGAGGCTGGGTCTTCCAACATGACAATGACCCGAAGCACACAGCCAGGATAACCAAGGAGTGGCTCTGTAAGAAGCATATCAAGGTTCTGGCGTGGCCTAGCCAGTCTCCAGACCTAAACCCAATAGAGAATCTTTGGAGGGAGCTCAAACTCCGTGTTTCTCAGCGACAGCCCAGAAACCTGACTGATCTAGAGAAGATCTGTGTGGAGGAGTGGGCCAAAATCCCTCCTGCAGTGTGTGCAAACCTGGTGAAAAACTACAGGAAATGTTTGACCTCTGTAATTGCAAACAAAGGCTACTGTACCAAATATTAACATTGATTTTCTCAGGTGTTCAAATACTTATTTGCAGCTGTATCATACAAATAAATAGTTAAAAAATCATACATTGTGATTTCTGGATTTTTTTTCTTAGATTATGTCTCTCACAGTGGACATGCACCTACGATGACAATTTCAGACCCCTCCATGATTTCTAAGTGGGAGAACTTGCAAAATAGCAGTATATATATATTTATTTGGATATATATATATATATATATATATATATATATATATATATATATACACACATACATACATACACACACACATATACATACACACACACATATATACATACACTCACCTAAAGGATTATTAGGAACACCATACTAATACTGTGTTTGACCCCCTTTCACCTTCAGAACTGCCTTAATTCTACGTGGCATTGATTGAACAAGGTGCTGAAAGCATTCTTTAGAAATGTTGGCCCATATTGATAGGATAGCATCTTGCAGTTGATGGAGATTTGTGGGATGCACATCCAGGGCACGAAGCTCCTGTTCCACCACATCCCAAAGATGCTCTATTGGGTTGAGATCTGGTGACTGTGGGGGCCATTTTAGTACAGTGAACTCATTGTCATGTTCAAGAAACCAATTTGAAATGATTCGAGCTTTGTGACATGGTGCATTATCCTGCTGGAAGTAGCCATCAGAGGATGGGTACATGGTGGTCATAAAGGGATGGACATGGTCAGAAACAATGCTCAGGTAGGCCGTGGCATTTAAACGATGCCCAATTGGCACTAAGGGGCCAAGAAAACATCCCCCACACCATTACACCACCACCACCAGCCTGCACAGTGGTAACAAGGCATGATGGATCCATGTTCTCATTCTGTTTACGCCAAATTCTGACTCTACCATCTGAATGTCTCAACAGAAATCGAGACTCATCAGACCAGGCAACATTTTTCCAGTCTTCAACTGTCGAATTTCGGTGAGCTTGTGCAAATTGTAGCCTCTTTTTCCTATTTGTAGTGGAGATGAGTGGTACCCAGTGGGGTCTTCTGCTGTTGTAGCCCATCCGCCTCAAGGTTGTGCGTGTTGTGGCTTCACAAATGCTTTGCTGCATACCTCGGTTGTAACGAGTGGTTATTTCAGTCAAAGTTGCACTTCTATCAGCTTGAATCAGTCGGCCCATTCTCCTCTGACCTCTAGCATCAACAAGGCATTTTTGCCGACAGAACTGCCGCATACTGGATGTTTTTCCCTTTTCAAACCATTCTTTGTAAACCCTAGAAATGGTTGTGCGTGAAAATCCCAGTAACTGAGCAGATTGTGAAATACTCAGACCGGCCCGTCTGGCACCAACAACCATGCCACGCTCAAAATTGCTTAAATCATCTTTCTTTCCCATTCTGACATTCAGTTTGGAGTTCAGGAGATTGTCTTGACCAGGACCACACCCCATAATGCATTGAAGCAACTGCCATGTGATTGGTTGATTAGATAATTGCATTAATGAGAAATTGAACAGGTGTTCCTTATAATCCTTTAGTTGAGTGTATATACATACATATATATATATATATATATATATATATATATATATATATATATATATATATATAATATTATACACTTTTTAGAAAAAAGTATGCCAATTCAGTTAGCTGTTAACATTCTAATTTTGGTTATTATACTATTCGAAGAGCATACATGGTAACAAACCTGTCACTGTGGTGGCTTGTTTCCTTTTTACAATGTTTTCATTATGTTCGAGGATGGCGAGGTGGGACCTCTCCCTCATTCCATGGTATGAGAAGGCCTGCCGCTTGGGGAGGTATTTCAGCATAGTACTATGAAAGTTCTCCAGTGGCCCTGTGTGCAATTACAAATAGGAAAAGAGGATGGATAGGACTAATTAAAACATGTTGATTAGGATGTAGAAAAATATTCAAGAGTAAAAGCGCATCTATTCTCACCAGTATGTTTGAAGAGTGCCATATGGTAGAGGTCTTTCAAGAGCCTTTTGTTTAGGACCAGCGACGACAGGGCCTTTAATGCCACTGAGTCTTTGTCAATCCACATCCGCATCCTCTGATCCTTGGCGGTAAGAGGAGGATGGTCCGTTTTCCGTCATCATCTCTCCACTCGTGTTCGTTGCAAACATGGTGTGTAATGAATTTCCACCGGTTTTTCAGTGCCTGTGTGAAAGAAAAGATTTTAAATAATACTAACACTAAAAAAGAAACAAATCAGATATACATTTTATTGCAGCTTATGATACCTTACTTCTATGTTCCCCTTACTTGTGGCACATGTATACCACATGTGGTTTACGACAGACCTGTGAAAGACATTGAACTTAGTAATTTCAAACCTTTTAAACCAATGGAACTTCTGCAAGATTACAAACCAACACTGACCTGGACCATGCTTGAAGGATTGCATTGTCCTTTTTTTTTTCCTTCGTCAGCATTTTATTCCGGAAACCTGTGTTCGTAAATGCAGCATAATTTTGGTCAAACACCAACATTTTCCATTTATTTATGCATTGTCCACATTCACCCTCTCAGAGCCAATTATATCCACCTTTTGGTTTAGGTTTATTTAGCTATTATTTATTTACTTTTGTTCAACTGTGTATATGATAATTGAGTTAACCTCACACATTTCACACCTCACCTGGTGCCAAATCTTTGCTGCCCTTAGCCAGTGTAGATGTGTGGTTGGTTTGTTTGATGTTGTGGTTAAATAAAAAACAAATCACACCTCTACAATGGCTGAGTTCAGCAAGGCTGCACAGATCTGGGAGGGGGTGAGGAGTGACACAATGAGGTGTCCTGAGAAGTGTGGAGAATTGCGTGCGTGTGTTTACAAGAATGGTAAAAAACACATACCTTTGGCTGCGTGCCAGATGTCAAATTCGTGCTGGATATTAGAATATTGTTCCCTCGTTGTCTTCCGTATTAATGCGGAGCGGTCCGTGGTCATCACCTCCACGTCAAGGCCCAAGTCCAGAAGCTCTGTCATTCCCCTTCTAAAACCCAGTGGCTCCATGGCTCCAGAGCTAGTGGCCTCTGTAGACTAAAGATTGATGTTATCAAAGTTTTCAACATAGCAGCAGTAATTTTCCATTATTGTTATTCTGCATCCATTTATATGTATCTTACCTGCATCGTGTCTGTGTGTAGTATCTCCTTTGTATCGTCTAACATAAACGTGTAGTGACAGTATTTCGCATTGAAACCTGGCGAGTCACATCGGCCATCACCCGCCAAGTGTGGCCGCTTCCCATCCTCCTGTTCCAAATAAACTCTTGTCAAGATTTCTGTTCTTCTTTCTTCATACAAGTTCTCAATAGCAGGGTGCAAATACGTGTTCTGGATGGCGTAAAATGTAGTTTGTCCAATCATTTGGACACCCATGGTTTTGCACCAAAACTGAAAGTTCCGTGTATGTTCCACCCTTGAACAGAACAGCTGCAGCAGAAAGGAGATTCACCTCTGGCATTCCTCGAACATCAGGTGAAGATGTCCAAGTCCCCGAATGGCCCCCAAGACAAATCCATTTCACCTTCCTCTGTCACCAGTATCAAAGATGACCTTTGAAGAAATTGGTTTCCCGCACATCTGGCAGAATTTGAATAGTGACATGTGGCTGGATTCATTGACAATGATCTTCTTTTCACGCCAGTCTTTACACCTTCTTCTTGATGATGACGATGATGTGGGGGGGATGGTTGACTCAAGCTGATAGCTTTCATCAGTTGGGCAAACTTCAGTGCTGCTGGCACTCGTATTGAGGCCTCCAGGCATGGTGACTGTAAAATCAAAAAGAGGTTTCTTTTTAGTGTTAAATTCCACTAATTTCAACCATACATTAGTTTAATAATTCTGTTAAAGACAATATGCTGTACAAACTTTGCAAACTGTGCTGCTTGGATAGGGGTAGGTTTCTTGACTGGTGTTGAGGTTAGAAGACATTGTTCATCATCATCTTCCGACGACGACGACACCAAAGCAGCAGCAGACACTGTTAGAGTCTGAAATGCCAAACGTTCAATAACAAACATTTTTTGAATAACATCTAATGCCAAACAAGGTTGATTTACATCGATACCAGCAAAACATTGCTGAAGCGCCTTTCTAACATTACATTGCTAATTTGTTGATGTGTAGTAAATGGACTTTTCTAATTGCTCAGTGGACTGATTGCTCCTGTCTGCTGATCGATTGCTCCTGTCTGCCTCGCTGCCTGCTGTGAGTTTGTTTGCTTCGGTGCTGTAAGCTCCGTCTTAGCCTCGTATTTCTTTCTGTTTTGAACCATCATTTACTATCATTTCTAGTTGTTTATACTACTAAATACAGCTTACCCAACATCTCAGATTAACCTGACATCGCTAGCTTCCGTTATTATTAGCACAACACGCTAATAATTCGCTAGCCTGTTAACGCGCCACTCGTGCGCTCAGTTATTTTTTATTTTATTTTTTTTCTCTCGCGCGCCTGTGCCTTTGAGTTCATAAAAAAGCCCAGGTGAGTAAGAATCAGTCAACAAACACGGTGAGTAATGTCTTGTCCTGTTATTGTCACCTGCACTTCATGTCACATGTTTAGCATAGCCTTCTTTGTCAGCAATATAGGATTTATATGTGATAAATGCAAGGAGACAGTCAGGCTGACAGAGAAGATTTCAGAACTAGAGACACACATCCAAACTTTAATTGAGGATAGTAAGAGTGCTAGAGCTTTAGATACTATTTTGGATGCGTCTAGCATAGTGAACTCTTTACATGATTCGGTTCCGGCTGAATTAGTGCCTGTGCAGCAAGGCAAATGGGTGACAGTAAGGGATCGCTCTAGTCGCGGATCAAAAAAACACTCTTCCGTTCCGATTACCATAACAAATCGATTTGCCCCGCTCAGTGAAACACCCACTGAGAATTCTGTTGATTGTGCCCTAGTAATTGGTGATTCGATCACACGGAACGTGAAAATAGAGATATTGGGTTGCTGAATATTCGATCCCTTACTCCAAAAGCACTCATTGTTAATGATATGATTTCAGATAATAACCTAGATGTGCTTTGTTTGACAGAAACCTGGCTAAAACCAAACGATTACATTACTTTAAATGAGTCCACCCCACAAGATTACAGTTTTAAACATGAACCTCGTCTGAAACGCAAAGGGGGAGGTGTTGCTGTAATTTATAGTAATATTTTCAAAACCACTAAGAAATCAAGTTTTAAATATACTTCTTTTGAAGTGTTGGTGCTTAATGTAAAAATATATAGTGTAAACGATAAATCACGTTTGAGATTTGTGTTGGCTACTGTATACAGGCCACCATAAAGATTTTATCAAAGAATTTGCGGACTTTCTATCAGAATTAATATTGACTGCAGATGAAGTACTAATTCTTGATGATTTTAATATACAAATAGATAATGAAAAAGATGCATTGGGATTGGCATTTAAAGACATTGTAAACTCAATTGGAGTTAGACAACACGTGTCAGGACCTACTCATTGTCGTAATCATACTCTAGATCTAATATTATCACATGGAATAGATGTTGATGCCGTTGAAATTCTGCAGCAGAGTGATGACATCTCAGATCATTATCTAGTCTCATGTAAATTACATTTAGCCAAGGCTGCAAAGCCGACTCCGTGTTATAAATATGTTAGACCTATCACTTCTGCCACTAAAGATTGCTTTATCAATAATCTTCCTAATCAGTTTCATCATCTCAGCATCCCAGATAGCTTAGAAGAAATTGATATTGCAACAGAAACTTTTAACTCTCTCTTTTCCAGCACTTTAGACACAGTTGCTCCGTTGCGCTTAAAGAAGATTAAAGAAAATAGTCCAACGCCGTGGTACAACGAGCACACTCGGGCCCTTAAGAGTAGCCAGAAAAATGGAGCGCAACTGGAAGAAAACAAAACTAGAGGTATTTTGCATTTCATGGAAGGAGAGCTCGATTACTTACAGAGAGGCTTTACAAGCTGCTAGATCTGCTTATTTTTCAACCCTATTAGAAGAAAATAAACATAATCCTAGGTATTTATTTGAAACAGTGGCTAAACTAACGAAAAAGAAAGCTTCAAGCCCAGAAGTTTCCAAGCAACACAGCAGTAATGACTTTATGAACTTCTTCACTTATAAGATTGATAATATCAAGAACAAAATTATAACTATGCAACCGTCTACTACAGCATCGCATCAGGGAGTGCATTTTAGTCTCCCTGAGGAAAAATTTGATTCATTTATTGCTTTAGGAGAGGAAGAATTTTGCAGACTCGTTAATTCATCTAAATCGATAACATGTATGTTAGACCCTATACCGACTAAGCTACTGAAAGAGATGCTCCCAGAGGTCATAGAGCCTCTTCTTAATATTATTAATTCGTCTTTGTCTCTAGGATACGTACCAAAAACCTTTAAGCTGGCTATGATTATACCACTTGTTAAAAAAACGCAACTTGATCCTACAGAATTAGTCAATTACAAGCCGATCTCAAATTACAAGCCTTTTCTGTCAAAGATATTAGAAAAAGCAGTATCCTCACAACTGTGTTCCTTTCTTGAAAGAAATGATATCTGCGAGGATTTTCAGTCCGGATTTAGCAGCTAGAGTTCTTACCAGAACCAAGAAGTATGACCATATTAGCCCGGTTCTGTCAACACTGCATTGGCTACCTATAAACATCGCATACATTTTAAAATATTGCTGATTACTTACAAAGCACTAAATGGTTTTGCTCCGCAGTACTTAAAGGAACACGCCGACTTTTTGGGACTTTAGCTCATTCACCTTATCCCCCAGAGTTAGATAAGTCCATACATACCTTTTTCATCTCCGTGCGTGCTGTAACTCTGTCTGACGCACCCACCGCTAGCCTAGCTTAGCACAAAGACTGGAGGTAAACGGCTCCAGCTAGCATACTGCTCCCAATAAGTGACAAAATGACGCCAACATTTTCCTATTTACATGTTGTGATTTGTATAGTCACAGCATGTACGAATAACAAGGTCACATGAGACACAGCCATCTTCTAACCGTATACATACTGGGAACTATATTCTCAGAAGACGAAGCACTGCTACTTCTGCGGAGTGATTTACTCCAACTCTGAGCGAACTCTGCTCCTCACCACGGGGCTTCTCAGGCTCTGCGAGCAAATCACTCCGCCCAAGTAGCAGTGGTTTGCCTTCTGAGAATGTGACCATGTTATTTGTACACGCTGTGACTATACAAATCACAACATGTAAATAGGAAAATGTTGGCCTTATTTTGTCACTTATTGTGAGCAGTCGGGAAATTTTTTTTTTTTTTTTTTTTTTTTATTACAGATTGGGCTTTGGTCGGACTCGGGCTCATTGAGCTTTTCTTCTTTCATCGTGCCCATAATATACGTGCAGAGCGCAGGCTACTGTATGAAATATTGTTATATTGATAATATTATAAATATGCAACGCAATATACGATCATGCGAGTGCAATGCATTAGGTTACAGTTGACCATGCAGAGCATCAGGGAGAAGTTGGAGCGTAAGGAGTTTCTAAAAGTTCCCAATACTTCAGGAAAAGCTGCATTTTGAAAGAGTTTTGATTTGATTACCGAGCCTGAAGCCTTCAACAGTGGATGCTATTCTTACTACTATTCTTACGCCTACTCAGTTCAACAGATTTTTTTTTTTCTTTATTAGGGCCCAAGCCCAAAAGGCGAAGGCCCTATTGTTTTCGGTAGGATTATTTATTATTATTAGGGCCCAAGCCCTGAAAGGGCGAAGGCCCTATTGTTTTCGGTAGGATTATTAGGGCCCAAGTCCTGAAAGGGCGAAGGCCCTATGGTTTTCGGTGGGATTATTATTAGGGCCCAAGCCCTGAAAGGGCGAAGGCCCTATTGTTTTCCTAAGGATTATTATTAGGGCCCAATCCCTGAAAGGGCGAAGGCCCTATTGTTTTCGGTAGGATTATTTATTATTATTAGGGCCCAAGCCCTGAAAGGGCGAAGGCCCTATTGTTTTCGGTGGGATTATTATTATTATTAGGGCCCAAGCCCTGAAAGGGCGAAGGCCCTATTGTTTTCGGTGGGATTATTAGGGCCCAAGCCCTGAAAGGGCAAAGGCCCTATTGTTTTCATTAGGATTATTAGGGCCCAAGCCCTGAAAGGGCGAAGGCCCTATTGTTTTCGGTAGGATTACTAGGGCCCAAGCCCTGAAAGGGCGAAGGCCCTATTGTTTTCGTAAGGATTATTAGGGCCCAAGCCCTGAAAGGGCGAAGGCCCTATTGTTTTCGGTAGGATTATTTATTATTATTATTAGGGCCCAAGCCCTGAAAGGGACACAGGAAGTGTATTATAACTTCTGCATACATTGACTGATCTTGATAAAACTTCAGCAGTGTGTTCGTGGTCAGAGGCTGATCACATTGATGTGACTATTGTGAGTCAAAGTTATAGCGCCACCTACTGGCAGCAAGAAGTGTGTCACTTTCAAAATGCTTTGAAATCACCCTCTTATTTTTACCCGATTTGCTTCAAACTTTATCTGTATAATGTAAACACACGGCAGATGTAGACCTGTGAAAGGATTATTGATGTCTTAGATACTGTTGCCGTGGCAACGCATCAAACTTTAATTTTCTTTTTGGATGCTTTTGAGACTCTTAAGATGCTTGAAATTGGATGAAACTCGACAGACACATCACATTTATTAGCCAGTAGACATGTGCAAAGTTTCAGAAACGGGCGTGGTGAGGGGCTCAGTAGCGCCACCTTTAGTCAAAAATGGGGGCTTAGTTTTACATAGAGTCTTAAAACTTGGTACGTATATTGTTCTCATCGAGCCGGACAACTTTCTAATTTACAGTCATTAGCTCCGCCCAAAAGGAAGTCAGCTATTATGGATTGTTTGAAAAACGCATCCTCTGGAATTTGATGTACTCCTCCTAGAGAATTCATCCGATCCCCACCAAACTCGGTCAGCATGAAGTCAAGACATTGAGGATGCTAAATTGCGGACAGATTTTTGATATCTGGAACGGTTCGGCCGTGGCGAGGAAACAAATTTATGGCGAGAAAAGAGAAACACGAAGTGTGTTATAACTTCTGCATACATTGACTGATCTTGATAAAACTTCAGCTGTGTGTTCGTGGTCAAAGGCCGATCACATTGATGTGACTATTGTGAGTCAAAGTTATAGTACCACCAACTGGCAGCAGGAAGTGTGTCACTTTCAAAATGCTTTGAAATCACCCTCTTATTTTTACCCGATTTGCTTCAAACTTTATGTGTATAATGTGAACACACGGCAGATGTAGATCTGTGAAAGGATTATTGATAGCTTAGATACTGTTGCCGTGGCAATGCATCAAACTTTAATATTCTTTTCGGATGCTTTTGAGACTCTTCACATGTTTGAAAATGCATGAAACTCAACAGACACATCACATTTATTAGCCAGTAGACATGGGCAAAGTTTCAGAAACGGGCGTGGCAGGGGGGCTCAACAGCGCCCCCTTGAACGGGGTCTAAAAACTTGGTCCATATATCAAACACGCTTGCATGAATTAATTTGAAACTCGGTACACATATAGATCTCATCGGGCCAAACAACTTTCCCTCGGTCAAGTTTTACGCCAGCCCAACAGGAAGTCGGCTATTATGGGTTATTTGGAAACGCATGCTGTGGAATTTGATGTACTCCTCCTAGAGAATTCATCCAATCCCCACCAAACTCAGTGTGTATGAAGTCAAGCCATTAAGGATGCTGAATTGCGGACAGAGTTTTGATATCTCGAACGGTTTGACCGTGGCGAGGAAATGAATTTATGGTGAGAAAAGAGAAACACGAAGTGTTATAACTTCTGCATACATTAACTGATCTTGATGAAACTTCAGCAGTGTGTTCGTGTAAGAGGCCAATCAGATGGATGTAACTTTTGTGAGTCAAAGTTAAAGCGCCACCAACAGGCAGCAGGTAGTGTGTCACTTTCAAAATGCTTTTGACAAAAGTGGGGGGGTTAGTTTTACCTACAGTTTAAAAAATCAATATGTATATTGGTCTCATCAAGCCGGACAACTTTCTAATTAACAGTCATTAGCTCCGACCAACAGGAAGTCAGATATTTTGGTTTGAATGTGGATTTCTTTGCAAAATCTGCCTCTGAATTTTTACCCACTCCTCTTAAGTGGTTTATTTTATTCCCACCAAACTTTATCAACATGATGAAAATACATTAAAGATGCTAAATTGTGAACGGATAATAAATATCTCAAACGGTTTTGCTATGGCGAGGGATTAAAGTAATGTCAAAAAAGGAAACACTAAAAACCTCCTATCTTCTAAAAATGTAGTCTGCAACTAAAGGCACCAGGGTGGCGGTGCCACCGGCTTGGGCCCGCAATCGCTGGTCGCAGCTATTTTTAGGGCCCAAGCCCTGAAAGGGCGAAGGCCCTATTGTTTTCGGTAGGATTATTAGGGCCCAAGCCCTGAAAGGGCGAAGGCCCTATTGTTTTCGGTAGGATTATTAGGGCCCAAGCCCTGAAAGGGCGAAGGCCCTATTGTTTTCGGTAGGATTATTTGTTATTATTAGGGCCCAAGCCCTGAAAGGGCGAAGGCCCTATTGTTTTCGTAAGGATTATTAGGTCCCAAGCCCTGAAAGGGCGAAGGCCCTATTGTTTTCGGTAGGATTATTATTATTAGGGCCCAAGCCCTGAAAGGGCGAAGGCCCTATTGTTTTCGGTAGGATTATTAGGGCCCAAGCCCTGAAAGGGCGCAGAGCCCTATTGTTCTTCTAAGGATTATTTATTAGGGCCCAAGCCCTGAAAGGGCGAAGGCCCTATTGTTTTCGGTAGGATTATTAGGGCCCAAGCCCTGAAGGGGCGAAGGCCCTATTGTTTTCGTTAGGATTATTATTAGGGCCCAAGCCCTGAAAGGGCGAAGGCCCTATTGTTTTCGTTAGGATTATTATTATTATTATTATTATTATTATTATTGTTCAAGGGTTCGGGGGCTTTTGGGGCCTTTAACGTGCTCAAAAACTCATGAAACTTTGCACACAAGTCAGAAGCTGCGGCCATTAGGGCCGGGCTGAAGATGGTACCTGGGCGTGGCAGGGGGGCTCGACAGCGCCCCCTTGAATGGGGTCCGAGTGCGGTCCGAAAACTTGGTCCATATACCAAACACTCTTGCATGAATTAATATGAAACTCGGTACACATATAGATCTTATTGGGCTGAACAACTTTCGTGCTCTAAGTTTTACGCCAGCCCAACAGGAAGTCGGCTATTATGGGTTGTTTGGAAAACGCATGCTGTGGAATTTGATGTACTCCTCCTAGGAAATTCATCCATTCGCCTCAAAACTCGGTGTGCATGAAGTCAAGACATTGAGGATGATAAATTGCGGACGGATTTTTGATATCTCGAACGGTTTGGCCAAGGCGAGGAAACGAATTTATGGCGAATAATGGGACACAGGAAGTGTATTATAACTTCTGCATACATTGACTGATCTTGATAAAACTTCAGCAGTGTGTTCATGGTCAGAGGCCGATCACATTGATGTGACTATTGTGAGTCAAAGTTATAGCGCCACCAACTGGCAGCAGGAAGTGTGTCACTTTCAAAATGCTTTGAAATCACCCTCTTATTTTTACCCGATTTGCTTCAAACTTTATGTGTATAATGTAAACACTGGGCAGATGTAGACCTGTGAAAGGATTTTTGATATCTTTAATACTGTTGCCATGGCAAAGCTTCAAACTTTAATATTCTTTTTTGATGCTTTTGAGACTCTTAACATACTTGAAATTGGATGAAACTCGACAGACACATCACATTTATTAGCCCGTAGACATGTGCAAAGTTTCAGAAACGGGCGTGGTGAGGGGCTCAGTAGCGCCACCTTTAGTCATAAATGGGGCGGTTAGTTTTATCAACAGCAACAAAACTTGGTATGTGTATTGTTCTCATCAAGACGGACAACTTTCTAATTGACATTAACCATCTCCGACCAACAGGAAGAGAGATATTTTGGTTTGAATGTGGATTTTCTGAAGAATTTTCTCTCCCTCTCTCTGTGTCTGTGTGTGTGTGAGGGGAGGGGGGATTTGACTATTGCTTTTATATTGTTAATCAAGGTTTCAGGGGCTTTTGGGGTCCTTAACGTGCTCAAAAACTCTTGAAACTTTGCACACAGGTCAGAACCCACGGCCATCAGGGCCGGGCTGAAGCTGGTACCCGGGCGTGGCTGGGGGGCTCAACAGCGCCCCCTTGAACGGGGTTCTAAAACTTGATCCATATATCAAACACGCTCGCATGAATTAATATGAAACTCGGTACACATATAGATCTCATCGGGCCGAACAACTTTACCCCGGTCAAGTTTTACGCCAGCCCAACAGGAAGTTAGCTATTATGGGTTGTTTGGAAAACGCTTGCTGTGGAATGTGAAATACTCCTCCTAGAAAATTCACCGTGTCCCCTTCAAACTCGGTGTGCATGTAGTCAAGACTTTGAGGATGCTAAATTGCGGACAGATTTTTGATATCTCGAACGGTTTGGCTGTGGCGAGGAATCGAATTTATGGCGAGAAAAGAGAAACACGGAAGTGGAATAACTTCTGCATACATTAACTGATCTTGATGAAACTTCAGTAGTGTGTTCGTGGTAAGAGGCCGATCAGATGGATGTAGTTATTGTGAGTCAAAGTTATAGCGCCACCAACTGGCAGCAGGAAGTGTGTCACTTTCAACATGCTTTTGACAAAAGTGGGGGGGTTACTTTTAACTACAGTAAAGAAAAAATAGTTTGTATATTGTTCTCATCAAGCCGGACAACTTTCTTATTTACATTCAATAGCTCTGGCCATCAGGAAGTCAGATATTTTGGTCTGAATGTGAATTTTTTTGCAAAATCAGCCTCTGAATTTTTAGCCACTCCTCTTAAACTATTTATTTTATTCGTACCAAACTTTTTCAACATGATGAAAATACATTAAATATGCTAAATTGTGAATGGATAATAAATATCTCAAACGGTTTTGCTATGGCGAGGGATTAAAGTAAAAATCTTCTAAAAATGTAATTATATACCATTTATTTCTATATAAAAGTATACAAATATCACAACTAAACCCATTTTATTCTGTTTTTGCAATTCAAGAAGAATGAAAAAGTTAAAAACAGGCTATTTAGTGCTATTTGGTTCAACAAAAAAGCAAACATAGGGCTATACTGCCCTCTTGTGTCCAAAAGGACATCAAAATAGTATATAAAACTTTTTACCAGGTAGGCCAATATTGTATTTAAATATACATTTATTAGGTATGTGTCTGAGGATATTTTCCCACCGGTTAATCGACGTGTGACACGAGTGGGTGCTTTTAAATCGCTAATATAATAGTGAAAGAAAAATAATGATAATGTTGCACACACAAATCACACACATGTGGGAAAGAATGATGCTTTTAAACAACACTAAACCGCCATTAGGTGTCGCCAGGCATCCATCTTAATAAGCGAGTCATTGATTCATTCGTTCAAACGATTCGTTCGAATGAGTCGATCATGATTAAGACAGATGTTTATGGATTGATCATTCAATCTTTGAGTCAACCGATTCGTTAAAAATGCTGAATCGTTCAGTTATGAGAAAACACGTGATGCGTGATGGTTCTGCCGTGATCTTTGTTTAACTATTTTCGCTGCTGAAACAGAACAAAAACAGTCAACATTGCATCTAAAATGTAAGTGACTTAATTGTAACTGTTTATTAACCTGTTGTATGAAATCTAGGGGTGGGAGAAAAAATTGATTCTTAGATGCATCGCGATGCGGACGTGGACGATTCTGAATCGATTCACAAATGTCAAAAAATCGATTCTCTAAAAAAATATTTTTCTAATAACGTAATATTGACGGAAGGCAAAAGGCGGAACTCTAAGCGGACGTGCGTGCAGTCTGTGGCGCGCACATAACAGAGAAGTTTCTTCTGCTCACCAAGGCTGCATTTATTTGATTAAAAATACAAACAAAAACAGTAATATTGTAAAATAGTATTCCAATTTAAAACAGCTGCTTTCTATTTTAATATATTTTAAACTGTTATTTATTCCTGTGATCAAAGCTGAGTTTTCAGCATCATTACTCCAGTCGTCACTGTCACATGATCCTTCAGAAATTATTCTAATATGATGATTGATGCTCAAGAAACATTCATTATTATTTTAAATGTCGAAAACAGTTGTGTACAGTCTTTGATGAATAGAAAGTTCAAAAGAACAGCATTTATCTGAAATCTAAAGCTTTTGTAACATTAAACACTACCGTTCAGAAGTTTGGGGTCAATAATAATTTTAATTTTAATTTTGGGGGAAAGAAATAAAATAAATCAATACTTTTATTCATCGAGAATGAGTTAAACTGATCAAAAGTTACAGTACAGACATTTATAATGTTAAAAAATATATATATTTGAAATAAATGCTGTTCTTTTGAACTTTACATTCATCAACACATTTTGAAAAAAAATCTGTACACAACTGTTTTCAACATTGAAAATAATAATTAATATTTATTGACCATCAATCATCATATTATAATGATTTCTGAAGGATCATGTGATACTGAAGACGGGAGTAATGATTCTGAAAACTCAGCTTTGATCACATAAATTAATTACAGTGTAAAATATTTTAAAATAGAAAACAGCTGTTTTAAATTGGAATAATATTTCACAATATTACTGTTTTTGTTTGTATTTTTAATCAAATAAATGCAGCCTTGGTGAGCAGAAGAGACTTCTCCTAAAAACATTAAAAATCTTCCTGACCCCAAACTTTTGAACGGTATATATATATATATATATATATATATATATATATATATATATATATATATATATATATATACACACATATATAAATACACATATATATATATATATATATATATATATATATATATATATATATATATATGTTTGTATAATATATATATATATATATATATATATAAATATAGCTGCGAGCAGCGATGGAGGGCCAAAGCCGGCGGTACCGCCACCCCGGTGCCTACACTAAGGCACCAGGGTGGCGGTGCCACCGGCTTGGGCCCGCAATCGCTGCTCGCAGCTATATTTATTATTATTATTGTTCTTCAAGGGTTCGGGGGCTTTTGGGGCCTTTAACGTGCTCAAAAACTCATGAAACTTTGCACGCAGGTCAGAACCCGCGGCCATTAGGGCCGGGCTGAAGCTGGTACCCGGGCGTGGCAGGGGGGCTCAACAGCGCCCCCTAGAACACAATCTTAAATCTTGGACACATACAAGAACGTATTAGTATGAAACTCGGTACACATATAGATCTCATCGGGCCGAACAACTTTCGCACTCTAAGTTATTAGCTCTGCCCAACAGGAAGTCAGCTATTATGGGTTGTTTGAAAAACGCATGCTGTGGAATTTAATGTACTCCTCCTAGGGAATTGATCCGATCCACACCAAACTCGGTCAGCATGAAGTCAAGACATTGAGGATGCTAAATTGCGGACGGATTTTTGATATCTCGAACGGTTTGGCCGTGGCGATGAAACGAATTTATAGCGAGAAAAGATAAACAGGAAGTGTGTTATAACTTCTGCATACATTAACTGATCTTGATGAAACTTCCGCAGTGTGTTCGTTGTAAGAGGCCGATCACATGGATGTGACTATTGTGAGTCAAAGTTATAGCGCCACCAACTGGCAGCAGGAAGTGTGTCACTTTCAAAATGCTTTGAAATCACCCTCTTATTTTTCCCCGATTTGCTTCAAACTTTATGTGTATAATGTAAACACACGGCAGATGTAGACCTGTGAAAGGATTTTTGATATCTTTAATACTGTTGCCGTGGCAACGCTTCAAACTTTAATATTCTTTTTTGATGCTTTTGAGACTCTTAACATACTTGAAATTGGATGAAACTCGACAGACACATCACATTTATTAGCCAGTAGACATGTGCAAAGTTTCAGAAACGGGCGTGGTGAGGGGCTCAGTAGCGCCACCTTTAGTCATAAGTGGGGGGGTTAGTTTTATCAACAGCAACAAAACTTGGTATGTGTATTGTTCTCATCAAGACGGACAACTTTCTAATTGACATTAACTACCTCCGACCAACAGGAAGAGAGATATTTTGGTTTGAATGTGGATTTTCTGAAGAATTTTCTCTCCCTCTCTCTGTGTCTCTGTGTGTGAGAGGGGAGGGGGGATTTGTCTTTTGAGTGAGATTTGTTTAAAATTCCTGTTTTTCAAGGTTTCAGGGGCTTTTGGGGCCTTTAACGTGCTCGAAAACTCTTGAAACTTTGCACACAGGTCAGAACCCGCGGCCATCAGGGCCGGGCTGAAGCTGGTACCCGGGCGTGGCAGGGGGGCTCAACAGCGCCCCCTGGAATGGGATCCGAACACTTGTCCATAAATCAAACACACTTGCATGTAATGATATGAAACTCGGTACACATATAGATCACATCGGGCTGAACAACTTTCGTGCTCTAAGTTTTACGCCAGCCCAACAGGAAGTCGGCAATTATGGGTTGTTTGGAGAACGCTTGCTGTGGAATGCGAAGTACTCCTCCTAGAGAATTCATCCAATCCCCACCAAACTCGGTGTGCATGAAGTCAAGACATTGAGGATTCTAAATTGCGGACGGATTTTTGATATCTCGAACGGTTTGGCCGTGGCGAGGAAACGAATTTATGGCGAGAAAAGAGAAACACGAAGTGGTATAACTTCTGCATACATTAACTGATCTTGATGAAACTTCAGCAGTGTGTTCGTGGTAAGAGGCCGATCAGATGGATGTAGCTATTGTGAGTCAAAGTTATAGCGCCACCAACTGGCAGCAGGAAGTGTGTCACTTTCAAAATGCTTTTGACAAAAGTGGGGGGGTTAGTTTTACCCACAGTTTTAAAAATCAGTACGTACATTGGTCTCATCGAGCCGGACAACTTTCTAATATACAGTTATTAGCTTCGACCAATAGGAAGTCAGATATTTTGGTTTGAATGTGGATTTATTTGCAAATTCAGCCTCTGCTTTTTACCCACTCCTGCTAAGTGTTTTTTTTTTATTCACACCAAACTTTTTTAACACGATGAAAATACATTAAAGATGCTAAATTGTGAACGGATATTAAATATTTCAAACGGTTTTGACATGGCGAGGGATTAAAATAATGTCAAAAAAGGAATCAGAAAACATCTCATATATTCTTAAAATTTAATTATACACCATTTATTTTTATATAAAATTATACAAATATTAGAACTAAACCTATTTTATTCTGTTTTTGCAATTCAAGAAGTATGAAAAAGTTAAAAACAGGCTATTTAGTGCTATTTGTTTCAACAAAAAAGCAAACATAGGGCTATACTGCCCTCTTGTGTCCAAAAGGATATCAAAATAGTATATAAAACGTTTTACTAGGTAGGCCTATTGTATTTAAATATAAATTTATTAGGTATATGACTGTGAGGATATTTTCCCATCGGTTAAGCGACGTGTGACACGAGCGGGTGCTTTTAAATCGCTAATATAAAAGTGAAAGTAAAAAAACGGACGTCCGCACGGACATTGATAATGGTGCACGTTGGAAAGAATGATACTTTTAAACATAACACTAAACCGCCATTAGGTGTCGCCAGGCGACCATCTTAATGAGCGAGTCATTGATTCATTCGTTCAAACGATTCATTCCAATGACTGAGTCATTCATGATTGAGACAGATGTTTATGGATTGACCATTGAATCTTTGAGTCAAGCGATTCGTTTCAAAATGCTGAATCATTCAGTAATGAGAAAACAAGTTGCTGTGATCTTTGTTTAACTATTTTTGCTGCTGAAACAGAACAAAAACAGTCAATATTGCATCTAAATGTAAGTGACTTAATTGTAACTGTTTATTAACCTGTTGTATGAAATCAATGTCACAGTTTCAATCGTGATTGTATTCAGGAAATAGTTGCCTACTCGTCAAGTGAGGTTGCTTAACTCTATCATATGTTATAAAATATATAAAAACTCCATATTTGTAATTTTTATAGTCAGTATGTTGTTAACTGGGTTGCTTTTTTGTGTGCTGCGCTCATTTGTTTACAATTCTCCTGGAGAAGCAGCATGAGCCTCAGCAGTGCAACCTTGTTACCATTGATCAGTAATACATTTATTATTAACTGCTGATTGCAACTTAAAATGAATGTAATGAAATTAGAATAATCTCTCGTTTTAGTGATTCCCAAGTTATTTTTTTTGTTATTGACGTTCTAATCAGGCTATACTCTGGTCGGGCAAGTAAAATTCTCTTTCAGGTAGGCCTATTGTATTTATATATAAATATATTAGGGATGTGACTGTGATAAAATTTTCCCACCGGTTAATCGACATGTGACACCGCTGAGGGCTTTTAAATCGCTAACTATAGTATACTATATACTAGTAAAATACAGACGTCCGCACAGACATTGATAATGGTGCGGAGTAGAGCGAGCATTTTCAATGTATTCCTATGGATGTAGGAATTAACTAAAACATTTTATTTATGTTTTTGTGTCCACTGTTCAACCGCAACCGCGTCACACACACATTCCAGAATTGCAATCTTGACATTCATTATAGCCCTAATACAATATAATAATAAAAATAGTCAACCTAACATAAACGAATTACACTGCTCTGTTTAAATAGTCAGTAGTACAATCTGTACCATTCACAGTAAGCAGAGCTCCACTGTGATGTTTCCAAGAACATTTTTGCGCGTGTGAAGAGGATGATTTTTTCCATCGATATTGGAACACGAGTGAAGTACAAAGCCTATAATAAAGAATAGTTTAGCATCCAAATACATCGCAAAAATTGAAACATTTTGATTCTAATGAGAGGGTTACGTGAGACCAACACTGCTTACTTTCGTTTTTATTTTTACATTAAATTTAAAGGATTTGTTGTGGAATATTTTGAGTGTATCATAAAATCAGAATAAGGTAAGACAAGTAATATTTTCTGTCTTATAAATATATATATATATATATATATATATATATATATATATATATATGTGTGTGTGTGTGTATATAAATATCTATCTATCTATATCTATATATATAGATATAGATAGATAGATATTTATATACACACACACATACATATATATATATATATATGTGTGTGTGTGTGTGTGTATGTATATATATATATATATATATATATATATATATATATATATATATATATAAATATAGCTGCGAGCAGCGATGGAGGGCCAAAGCCGGTGGCACCGCCATCCCCGGTGCCTTTAGGTAACTAAAGGCACCGGGGTTGCGGTGCCACCGGCTTGGGCCCGTAATCGCTGCTCGCAGCTATATTTATTATTATTATTATTATTATTATTATTATTTTGTCAAACTTTCGGGCACTTTTGGGGCCCTTAACATGCTCGAAAACTCTTGAAACTTTGCACACAGGTCAGAACCCGCGGCCATCAGGGCCGGGCTGAAGCTGGTACCCGGGCGTGGCAGGGGGGCTCGACAGCGCCCCCTGGAACGGGATCCGAACACGTGTCCATAAATCAAACACGCTTGCATGTAATAATATGAAACTCGGTACACATGTAGATCTCATCGGGCCGAACAACTTTCGTGCTCTAAGTTTTACGCCAGCCCAACAGGAAGTCGGCTATTATGGGTTGTTTGGAAACGCATGGTCTGGTATTTGAAACACTTCTCCTAGGGAATTCACCCGATCGCCACTAAACTCGGTGGGAATGAAGTCAAGACATTGAGGATGCTAAATTGCGGACGGATTTTTGATATCTCAAACGGTTTGGCCGTGGCGAGGAAACGAATTTATGGCGAATAATGGAAACAGGAAGTGTGTTATAACTTCTGCATACATTAACTGATCTTGATGAAACTTCAGCAGTGTGTTCGTGGTAAGAGGCCGATCACATGGATGTGACTATTGTGAGTCAAAGTTATAGCGCCACCAACTGGCAGCAGGAATATATCACTTTCAAAATGCTTTGAAATCACCCTCTTATTTTTACCCGATTTGCTTCAAACTTTATGTGTATAATGTAAACACACGGCAGATGTAGACCTGTGAAAGGATTTTTGATATCTTTAATACTGTTGCCGTGGCAACGCTTCAAACTTTAATATTCTTTTTTGATGCTTTTGAAACTCTTAACATACTTGAAATTGGATGAAACTCGACAGACACATCACATTTATTAGCCAGTAGACATGTGCAAAGTTTCAGAAACGGGCGTGGTGAGGGGCTCAGTAGCGCCACCTTTAGTCATAAGTGGGGGGGTTAGTTTTATCAACAGCAACAAAACTTGGTATGTGTATTGTTCTCATCAAGACGGACAACTTTCTAATTGACATTAACTACCTCCGACCAACAGGAAGAGAGATATTTTGGTTTGAATGTGGATTTTCTGAAGAATTTTCTCTCCCTCTCTCTGTGTCTCTGTGTGTGAGAGGGGAGGGGGGAATTTGACTATTGCTTTCATATTGTTAATCAAGGTTTCAGGGGCTTTTGGGGTCCTTAACGTGCTCAAAAACTCTTGAAACTTTGCACACAAGTCAGAACCCCCTGCCATCAGGGACAGGCTGAAGCTTTTACCCGGGCGTGGCAGGGGGGCTCAACAGCGCCCCCTTGAACAGGGTCCCAAAACTTGGTCCATAGATCAAACACGCTTGCATGAATTAATATGAAACTCGGTACACATATAGATCTCATCGGGCCGAACAACTTTCCCCCGGTCAAGTTTTACGCCAGCCCAACAGGAAGTCGGCTATTATTGGTTGTTTGGAAAACGCTTCCTATGGAATGCGAAGTACTCCTCCTAGAAAATTCACCGTGTCCCCTCCAAACTCGGTGTGCATGTAGTCAAGACTTTGAGGATGCTAAATTGCGGACGTATTTTTGATATCTCGAACGGTTTGGCCGTGGCGAGGAATCGAATTTATGGCGAGAAAAGAGAAACACGAAGTGGAATAACTTCTGCATACATTAACTGATCTTGATGAAACTTCAGCAGTGTGTTCGTGGTAAGAGGCCGATCAGATGGATGAAACTATTGTGATTCAAAGTTATAGCGCCACCAACTGGCAGCAGGAAGTGTGTCACTTTCAACATGCTTTTGACAAAAGTGGGGGGGTTAGTTTTAACTCCAGTAAAAAAAACTCAGTTCATATATTGATCTCATCGACCCGGACAACTTTCTAATTTAAAGTCATAAGCTCTGACCATCAGGAAGTCAGATATTTTGGTCTGAATGTGGATTTTTTTGCAAAATCAGCCTCTGAATTTTTAGCCACCTTTATCTAAGTGGTTATTTTATTCCCACCAAACTTTTTCAACATGATAAAAATATATTAATGATGCTAAATTGTGAACGGATAATAAATATCTCAAACGGTTTTGCTATGGCGAGGGATTAAAGTAATGTCAAAAAAGTAAACACTAAAAGGCTCATATATTCTAAAAATGTAATTATACACCATTTATTACTACATAAAAGTATACAAATATCAGAACTTAACTCATTTTATTCTTTTTTTTTCAATTTAAGAATGAAGTTTAAGTTTAAAAACTGCCAGAATGGTTGTTTAGTCTAAACAATAAATATATAAAGTCAAACATAGTGCTATACTGCCCTCTTGTGTTCAAAATCAGGTAGGCCTATTATATCTATATAAAAATATACTAGGTATGTGACTGTGAGAATATTTTACCACCGGTTAACTGACGTGTGACACTGCTGGGGGCTTTTTAATCGCTAACTTAAAAACGAAAGTAAAATATGTTCGTCCGCACGGACATTGATAATGGTGCGGAGCAGAGCGAGCGTTTTCAATAAATTCCTATGGAAGGAGGAATGACCTAAGAAACGTTGACTCTGTTCTGCTCGTTCCTCGCTGAGGACGCGCACCATTATGAATGCCTGTGCAGCCGTGAGCATTTTAGTTTCATTTTCTGGGCGGATTGCTTGAATGTATTTAAAAAAAGCACAATGTTGTGTTTTATTGCTACTGTACAAAAATATAAGTTAACACTTTGCAGTTTGAATGATGTTCTGAACAAAATGACAGAGTATGTTTTTATGTGTCCACTGTTCAATCGCGCCCTCGTTTTAGTGATTCCCAAGTTATTTTTTCATTTAAGTTTTTTTCATTGTTCTAATCAGGTCAGGCAAGTAAAATGATCTGTCTTATCCCTTACATTTTTATATAATTATATAAATATATAATACACTACTGTTCAAAAATTTGGCGTCAGTAAGATTTTTAAGCTAAGTTTCTTCTGCTCACCAAGGCTGCATTTATTTGATTAAAAATACAAACAAAAACAGTAATATTGTAAAATAGTATTCCAATTTAAAACAGCTGCTTTCTATTTTAATATATTTTAAACTGTTATTTATTCCTGTGATCAAAGCTGAGTTTTCAGCATCATTATTCCAGTCGTCACTGTCACATGATCCTTCAGAAATTATTCTAATATGATGATTGATGCTCAAGAAACATTCATTATTATTTTAAATGTCGGAAACAGTTATGTACAGTCTTTGATGAATAGAAAGTTCAAAAGAACAGCATTTATCTGAAATCTAAAGCTTTTGTAACGTTAAACACTACCGCTCAAAAGTTTGGGGGAAAGAAATAAAATAAATCAATACTTTTATTCATCGAGAATGAGTTAAACTGATCAAAAGTTAAAGTACAGACATTTATAATGTTAAAAAAAATTATATTTGAAATAAATGCTGTTCTTTTGAACTTTACATTCATCAACGCATTTTGAAAAAAAATCTGTACACAACTGTTTACAACATTGAAAATAATAATTAATATTTATTGACCATCAATCATCATATTAGAATGGTTTCTGAAGGATCATGTGACACTGAAGACGGGAGTAATGATGCTGAAAACTCAGCTTTGATCACATAAATTAATTACAGTGTAAAATATTTTAAAATAGAAAACAGCTGTTTTAAATTGGAATAATATTTCACAATATTACTGTTTTTGTTTGTATTTTTAATCAAATAAATGCAGCTTTGGTGAGCAGAAGAGACTTCTCCTAAAAACATTAAAAATCTTCCTTACCCCAAACTTTTGAACGGTATATATATATATATATATATATATATATATATATAATATATGTTTGTATAATATATATATATATATATATATATATATATATATATATATATATATATATATATATATATATATATATATATAAATATAGCTGCGAGCAGCGATGGAGGGCCAAAGCCGGCGGTACCGCCACCCCGATGCCTTTAGGTAACTAAAGGCACCGGGGTTGCGGTGCCACCGGCTTGGGCCCGTAATCGCTGCTCGCAGCTATATTTATTATTATTTTGTCAACCTTTCGGGCACTTTTGGGGCTCTTAACATGCTCGAAAACTCTTGAAATTTTGCACACACGTCAGAACCCGCGGCCATCAGGTCCGGACTGAAGCTGGTACCCGGGCGTGGCAGGGGGGCTCGACAGCGCCCCCTGGAACGGGATCCGAACACGTGTCCATAAATCAAACACGCTTGCATGTAATAATATGAAACTCGGTACACATATAGATCTCATCGGGCCGAACAACTTTCGTGCTCTAAGTTTTACGCCAGCCAAACAGGAAGTTGGCTATTTAGCGTTGTTTGGAAACGCATGCTGTGGAATTTAATGTACTCCTCCTAGGGAATTCATCGATTCGCCTCCAAACTCGGTGTGCATGAAGTCAAGACATTGAGGATGCTAAATTGCGGACGGATTTTTGATATCTCGAACGGTTTGGCCGTGGCGAGGAAACAAATTTATGGCGAAAAAATGAAACAGGAAGTGTGTTATAACTTCTGCATACATTAACTGATCTTGATGAAACTTCAGCAGTGTGTTCGTGGTAAGAGGCCGATCACATGGATGTGACTATTGTGAGTCAAAGTTATAGCGCCACCAACTGGCAGCAGGAATATGTCACTTTCAAAATGCTTTGAAATCAGTGTCTTATTTTTACCCGATTTGCTTCAAACTTTATGTGTACAATGTAGACACACGGCAGATGTAAACCTGTGAAAGGATTATTGATATCTTAGATACTGTTACCGTGGCAACGCATCAAACTTTAATATTCTTTTTTGATGCTTTTGAGACTCTTAACATACTTGAAATTGCATGAAACTCAACAGACACATCACATTTATTAGCCAGTAGACATGTGCAAAGTTTCAGAAACGGGCGTGGTGGAATGGCTCAGTAGCGCCACCTTTAGTCAAAAATGGGGGCTTAGTTTTTCCTAGAATCACAAAACTTGGTATGTGTATTGTTCTCATCAAGACGGACAACTTTCTAATTTACATGAACCATCTCCGACCAACAGGAAGAGAGATATTTTGGTTTGAATGTGGATTTTCTGAAGAATTTTCTCTCCCTCTCTCTGTGTCTGTGTGTGTGTGAGGGGAGGGGGGGATTTGACTCTTGCTTTTATATTGTTAATCAAGGTTTCAGGGGCTTTTGGGGTCCTTAACGTGCTCAAAAACTCTTGAAACTTTGCACACAGGTCAAAACCCACGGCCATCAGGGCCGGGCTGAAGCTGGTACCCGGGCGTGGCTGGGGGGCTCAACAGCGCCCCCTTGAACGGGGTTCTAAAACTTGATCCATATATCAAACACGCTCGCATGAATTAATATGAAACTCGGTACACATATAGATCTCATCGGGCCGAACAACTTTACCCCGGTCAAGTTTTACGCCAGCCCAACAGGAAGTCGGCTATTATGGGTTGTTTGGAAAACGCTTGCTGTGGAATGTGAAATACTCCTCCTAGAAAATTCACCGTGTCCCCTTCAAACTCGGTGTGCATGTAGTCAAGACTTTGAGGATGCTAAATTGCGGATGGATTTTTGATATCTCGAACGGTTTGGCTGTGGCGAGGAATCGAATTTATGGCGAGAAAAGAGAAACACGGAAGTGGAATAACTTCTGCATACATTAACTGATCTTGATGAAACTTCAGCAGTGTGTTCGTGGTAAGAGGCCGATCAGATGGATGTAGCTATTGTGAGTCAAAGTTATAGCGCCACCAACTGGCAGCAGGAAGTGTGTCACTTTCAACATGCTTTAGACAAAAGTGGGGGGGTTAGTTTTAACTACAGTAAAGAAAAAATAGTTTTTATATTGTTCTCATCAAGCCGGACAACTTTCTAATTTACATTCAATAGCTCTGGCCATCAGGAAGTCAGATATTTTGGTCTGAATGTGAATTTTTTTGCAAAATCAGCCTCTGAATTTTTAGCCACTCCTCTTAAACTATTTATTTTATTCGTACCAAACTTTTTCAACATGATGAAACTACATTAAATATGCTAAGTTGTGAATGGATAATAAATATCTCAAACGGTTTTGCTATGGCGAGGGATTAATGTCCAAAAAGGAAACACTAAAAATCTTCTAAAAATGTAATTATATACCATTTATTTCTATATAAAAGTATACAAATATCACAACTAAACCCATTTTATTCTGTTTTTGCAATTCAAGAAGAATGAAAAAGTTAAAAACAGGCTATTTAGTGCTATTTGGTTCAACAAAAAAGCAAACATAGGGCTATACTGCCCTCTTGTGTCCAAAAGGACATCAAAATAGTATATAAAACTTTTTACCAGGTAGGCCAATATTGTATTTAAATATACATTTATTAGGTATGTGTCTGAGGATATTTTCCCACCGGTTAATCGACGTGTGACACGAGTGGGTGCTTTTAAATCGCTAATATAAAAGTGAAAGTAAAAAAACGGACGTCCGCACGGACATTGATAATGGTACACGTTGGAAAGAATGATACTTTTAAACATAACACTAAACCGCCATTAGGTGTCGCCAGGCGACCATCTTAATGAGTGAGTCATTGATTCATTCGTTCAAATGATTCGTTCCAATGACTGAGTCATTCATGATTGAGACAGATGTTTATGGATTGACCATTGAATCTTTGAGTCAAGCGATTCGTTTCAAAATGCTGAATCATTCAGTAATGAGAAAACAAGTTGCTGTGATCTTTGTTTAACTATTTTTGCTGCTGAAACAGAACAAAAACAGTCAATATTGCATCTAAAATGTAAGTGACTTAATTGTAACTGTTTATTAACCTGTTGTATGAAATCAATGTCACAGTTTCAATCGTGATTGTATTCAGGAAATAGTTGCCTACTCGTCAAGTGAGGTTGCTTAACTCTATCATATGTTATAAAATATATAAAAACTCCATATTTGTAATTTTTATAGTCAGTATGTTGTTAACTGGGTTGCTTTTTTGTGTGCTGCGCTCATTTGTTTACAATTCTCCTGGAGAAGCAGCATGAGCCTCAGCAGTGCAACCTTGTTACCATTGATCAGTAATACATTTATTATTAACTGATGATTGCAACTTAAAATGAATGTAATGAAATTAGAATAATCTCTCGTTTTAGTGATTCCCAAGTTATTTTTTTGTTATTGACGTTCTAATCAGGCTATACTCTGGTCGGGCAAGTAAAATTCTCTTTCAGGTAGGCCTATTGTATTTATAAATATATTAGGGATGTGACTGTGATAACATTTTCCCACCGGTTAATCGACGTGTGACACCACTGAGCGCTTTTAAATCGCTAACTATAGTATACTATATACTAGTAAAATACAGACGTCCGCACAGACATTGATAATGGTGCGGAGTAGAGCGAGCATTTTCAATTTATTCCTATGGATGTAGGAATTAACTAAAACATTTTATTTATGTTTTTGTGTCCACTGTTCAACCGCAACCGCGTCACACACACACACACATTCCAGAATTGCAATCTTGACATCGCAGCCTGTTCATTATAGCCCTAATACAATATAATAATAAAAATAGTCAACCTAACATAAACGAATTACACTGCTCTGTTTAAATAGTCAGTAGTACAATCTGTACCATTCACAGTAAGCAGAGCTCCACTGTGATGTTTCCAAGAACATTTTTGCGCGTGTGAAGAGGATGATTTTTTCCATCGATATTGGAACACGAGTGAAGTACAAAGCCTATAATAAAGAATAGTTTAGCATCCAAATACATCGCAAATATTGAAACATTTTGATTCTAATGAGAGGGTTACGTGAGACCAACACTGCTTACTTTCGTTTTTATTTTTACATTAAATTTAAAGGATTTGTTGTGGAATATTTTGGGTGTATCATAAAATCAGAATAAGGTAAGACAAGTAAAATTTTCTGTCTTATATTTATATATATATATATACGTATATATACACTCACCTAAAGGATTATTAGGAACACCATACTAATACTGTGTATGATCCCCTTTCGCCTTCAGAACTGCCTTAATTCTACGTGGCATTGATTCAACAAGGTGCTGAAAGCATTATTTCCCATATTGATAGGATAGCATCTTGCAGTTGATGGAGATTTGTGGGATGCACATCCAGGGCATGAAGCTCCCGTTCCACCACATCCTAAAGATGCTCTATTGGGTTGAGATCTGGTGACTGTGGGGGCCATTTTAGTACAGTGAACTCATTGTAATGTTCAAGAAACCAATTTGAAATGATTCAAGCTTTGTGACATGGTGCATTATCCTGCTGGAAGTAGCCATCAGAGGATGGGTACATGGTGGTCATAAAGGGATGGACATGGTCAGAAACAATGCTCAGGTAGGCCGTGGGGGATGTTTTCTTGACACACTTTAGGCCCCTTAGTGCCAATTGGGCATCGTTCCAATTGGCACTAAGGGGCCTAAAGTGTGCCAAGAAAACATCCCCCACACCATTACACCACCACCACCAGCCTGCACAGTGGTAACAAGGCATGATGGATCAATGTTCTCATTCTGTTTACGCCAAATTCTGACTCTACCATCTGAATGTCTCAACAGAAATCGAGACTCATCAGACCAGGCAACATTTTTCCAGTCTTTAACTGTCCAATTTTGGTGAGCTCGTGCAAATTGTAGCCTCTTTTTCCTATTTGTAGTGGAGATGAGTGGTACCCGGTGGGGTCTTCTGCTGTTGTAGCCCATCCGCCTCAAGGTTGTGCGTGTTGTGGCTTCACAAATGCTTTGCTGCATACCTCGGTTGTAACGAGTGGTTATTTCAGTCAAAGTTGCTCTTCTATCAGCTTGAATCAGTCGGCCCATTCTCCTCTGACCTCTAGCATCAACAAGGCATTTTCGCCCACAGGACTGCTGCATACTGGATGTTTTTCCCTTTTCACACCATTCTTTGTAAACCCTAGAAATGGCTGTGCGTGAAAATCCCAGTAACTGAGCAGATTGTGAAATACTCAGACCGGCCCGTCTGGCACCAACAACCATAGCACGCTCAAAATGGCATAAATCACCTTTCTTTCCCATTCTGACATTCAGTTTGGAGTTCAGGAGATTGTCTTGACCAGGACCACACTCCTAAATGCATTGAAGCAACTGCCATGTGATTGGTTGATTAGATAATTGCATTAATGAGAAATTGAACAGGTGTTCCTAATAATCCTTTAGGTGAGTGTATAAGTATATATATATATATATATATATATATGTGTGTGTGTGTGTGTGTGTATATATATAGATATTTATATACATATATATATATATGTGTGTGTGTGTGTGTGTGTATATATATATATATATATATATATATATATATATATATAAATATAGCTGCGAGCAGCGATGGAGGGCCAAAGCCGGTGGCACCGCCATCCCCGGTGCCTTTAGGTAACTAAAGGCACCGGGGTGGCGGTGCCACCGGCTTGGGCCCGCAATCGCTGCTCGCAGCTATATTTATTATTATTTTTTCAACCTTTCGGGCACTTTTGGGGCCCTTAACCTGCTCGAAAACTCTTGAAACTTTGCACACGGGTCAGAACCCGCGGCCATTACGGCCGGGCTGAAGCTGGGACACGGGCGTGGCAGGGAGGCTCGACAGCACCCCCTGGAACGGGGTCCGAAAACTTGGTCCATAAATCAAACACGCTTGCATGTAATAATATGAAACTTGGTACACATATAGATCTCATCGGGCCAAACAACTTTCGTACTTTTACTTTTTACGCCAGCCCAACAGGAAGTCGGCTATTATGGGTTGTTTGGAAACGCATGCTGTGGAATTTAATGTACTCCTCCTAGGGAATTCATCCATTCGCCTCCAAACTCAGTCAGCATGAAGTCAAGACATTGAGGATGCAAAATTGCGGACGGATTTTTGATATCTCGAACGGTTTGGCTGTGGCGAGGACACGAATTTATGGCGAATAATGGAAACAGGAAGTGTGTTATAACTTCTGCATACATTAACTGATCTTGATTAAACTTCAGCAGTGTGTTCGTTGTAAGAGGCCGATCACATGGATGTGACTATTGTGAGTCAAAGTTATAGCGCCACCAACTGGCAGCAGGAAGTGTGTCCCTTTCAAAATGCTTTGAAATCACCCTCTTATTTTTACCCGATTTGCTTCAAACTTTATGTGTCTAATGTAAACACACGGCAGATGTAGACCTGTGAAAGGATTTTTGATATCTTTAATACTGTTGCCATGGCAACGCTTCAAACTTTAATATTCTTTTTTGATGCTTTTGAGACTCTTAACATACTTGAAATTGGATGAAACTCGACAGACACATCACATTTATTAGCCCGTAGACATGTGCAAAGTTTCAGAAACGGGCGTGGTGAGGGGCTCAGTAGCGCCACCTTTATTCATAAGTGGGGGGGTTAGTTTTATCAACAGCAACACAACTTGGTATGTGTATTGTTCTCATCAAGACGGACAACTTTCTAATTTACATGAACTATCTCTGACCAACAGGAAGAGAGATATTTTGGTTTGAATGTGGATTTTCTGAAGAATTTTCTCTCCCTCTCTCTGTGTCTGTGTGTGTGTGAGGGGAGGGGGGGGGGATTTGACTATTGCTTTTATATTGTTAATCAAGGTTTCAGGGGCTTTTGGGGTCCTTAACGTGCTCAAAAACTCTTGAAACTTTGCACACAAGTCAGAACCCCCTGCCATCAGGGACGGGCGGAAGCTGGTACCCGGGCGTGGCAGGGGGGCTCAACAGCGCCCCCTTGAACGGGGTCCCAAAACTTGGTCCATAGATCAAACACGCTTGCATTAATTAATATGAAACTCGGTACACATATAGATCTCATCGGGCCGAACAACTTTCCCCCGGTCAAGTTTTACGCCAGCCCAACAGGAAGTCGGCTATTATGGGTTGTTTGGAAAACGCTTGCTGTGGAATGCGAAGTACTCCTCCTAGAGAATTCATCCAATCCCCACCAAACTCGGTGTGCATGAAGTCAAGACATTGAGGATTCTAAATTGCGGACGGATTTTTGATATCTCGAACGGTTTGGCCATGGCGAGGAAACGAATTTATGACGAGAAAAGAGAAACACGAAGTGGTATAACTTCTGCATACATTAACTGATCTTGATGAAACTTCACCAGTGGGTTCGTGGTAAGAGGCCGATCAGATGGATGTAACTATTGTGAGTCAAAGTTATAGCACCACCAACTGGCAGCAGGAAGTGTGTCACTTTCAAAATGCTTTTGACAAAAGTGGGGGGGTTAGTTTTACCCACAGTTACAAAAATCAGTACGTACATTGGTCTCATCGAGCCGGACAACTTTCTAATATACAGTTATTAGCTTCGACCAATAGGAAGTCAGATATTTTGGTTTGAATGTGGATTTATTTGCAAATTCAGTCTCTGCTTTTTACCCACTCCTGCTAAGTGTTTTTTTTTTATTCACACCAAACTTTTTTAACACGATGAAAATACATTAAAGATGCTAAAGTGTGAACGGATATTAAATATTTCAAACGGTTTTGACATGGCGAGGGATTAAAATAATGTCAAAAAAGGAATCAGAAAACATCTCATATCTTCTTAAAATTTAATTATACACCATTTATTTTTATATAAAATTATACAAATATCAGAACTAAACCGAAACAGAACTAGTTTTGGGTTTATTCAGTTTTTTTCAATTCAAGAATTATGTACAAGTTTAAAATCAGCCAGAATGCGCTATTTAGTAAAAAAAAAAAGTCATACATAGGGCTATACTGCCCTCTTGTGTTCAAAATCAGGTAGGCCCATTGTATATTGTATTTATATATAAATATAATAGCGATGTGACTGAGATTTTTTTCCCACTGGTTAATCGATGTGTGACACCGCGGCGGTTTTTTTTAAATCACTAACTTAAAGGGATACTCCACTTTAAATTGAAAATTCTGTCATCATATACTCACCCTCATGTTGTTTCAATCCTTTATTAATTTCTTTCTTCTGCAGAACAGAAAGGAAGATATTTAGAAGAATGTCAGTAACCAGACAGTTTCTGGTCTCATTGACTTCCATAGTATACATTTTTTTCCTACTATGGAAGTCAATGGGATCAGAAACTGTCTGGTTACTGACATTCTCCTAAATATCTTCCTTTCTGTTCAGCAGAAGAAAGAAATTCATAAAGGATTAAAACAACATGAGGGTGAGTATATGATGAGCGAAAGTGAAATACGGACGTCCAGTAGGAATGAACTAAAAAACATTCACTCTGTTCTGCTCATTCCTCGCTGTAGACGTGTTATTGCCCATGCAGCCGTGAGCATTTTAGTTTCATTTAAAAAATAGCGCCATTTCGGGGGTGGGATTGCTTGAATGTTTTTTTACAAAAGCACAATGTTGTGTTTTATTGCGAGTGTACATAAATATAAGTAAACACAGTGCAGTTTAAATGATGTCCTGTATGAACAAACCGACGGAGTAGCCTATGTTTTTATGTTTCCACTGTTCGATCGCGCCCACGCCTCACACACACACACACACACACTGTGCATTCCAGCATTGCAATCTTGACATCGCAGCCGGTTCATTACAGCCGTAATAAAATATAATAATAAATATAAATAGTCAACCTATTTGCAGCAAATGATTTTTAGTAGATTTGAGTAGATTTTAGATCAATATATTTGTTTTCCTTACAATTTTAATTAACACTAACTTTATTCTCATCTGAATTATAAATAATTTATTTCTGTATAAAATAATACTACCATTAAAAAATACATTTGATTGTCTTTTTTAATCAATGGAGAATGTGTGACTTAAAAATAAACAGATTAGTGCTCGGTTTGAGGACAAGAAATGAAAACCAATGCAATATGATGAATGTCCAAAAACGTTTGCTCTTCTCTGCCCGTTCCTCGCCTCGCCATATATATATATATATTTTTTGTTACATATATATAATGTATATATATATTTTTTTTTTGTTACATTTTTATATATATATATATATATAAATAAATATAGCTGCGAGCAGCGATGAAGGGCCCAAGGCGGTGACACCGCCACCCCAGTGGCTTTAGTGTAACTAAAGGCACCAGGGTGGCGGTGCCACCGGCTTGGGCCCGCAATCGCTGCTCGCAGCTATATTTAGGGCCCAAGCCCTGAAAGGGCGAAGGCCCTATTGTTTCCGGTAGGATTATTTATTATTATTAGGGCCCGAGCACCGATGGTGTGAGGACCCTCTTGGAATTGCTCTGTTTATTAGGGCCCGAGCACCGATGGTGTGAGGACCCTCTTGGAATTGCTCTGTTTATTATTATTATTAGGGCCCGAGCACCGATGGTGTGAGGACCCTCTTGGAATTGCTCTGTTTATTAGGGCCCGAGCACCGATGGTGTGAGGACCCTCTTGGAATTGCTCTGTTTATTATTAGGGCCCGAGCACCGATGGTGAGAGGACCCTATTGTTTTTGCTCCGTTTATTATTATTCTTCTTCTTCTCCAAAGTGAATCGCTTTTTAGAGGGTCTAAACATGCTCGAAAACTCATGAAACTTTGCACACGCTTCAGAAGTGGTGAAAATTTACGTGTGATATGGTTTTCAAAATTGGGTGGGGCAAATTCGGTAAATTATTGCCCCCACATTTTGCCCCGGCTCTACGTTTCACGTACAGGTATGAAATTTGGTACATACATGTAATGACCCAATACCTACAAAAAAGTCTCTTGGAGCATAGCCCTAAACACAATAGGAAGTCAGCTATTTTGAACTTCCTCCTAGATTTTGTGCATTTTTCGTAATTTCCTGATGTTGTACTTTAACGAACTCCTCCTACAGTTTTGATCTGATCCTCTTCAAATTTGGTGAGTGTAATCTTAAGGCCTTTCCTAAAGGCGCCGGGTGGCGGCGGCAGGGGTGCGAGGGCCCTTTTCATCGCTGCTTGCAGCTTTAATTATTCTTCTTCTTCTTCTTCTCCAAAATGAATCGCTTTTTAGAGGGCCTAAACATGCTCGAAAACTCATGAAACTTTGCACACGCTTCAGAAGTGGTGAAAATTTACGTGTGATATGGTTTTCAGAATTGGGGGGGGCAAATTCGGTAAATTATTGCCCCCACATTTTGCCCCGGCTCCTGGTTTCACGTACAGGTATGAAATTTGGTACATACATGTAATGACCCAATACCTACAGAAAAGTCTCTTCGAGCATAGCCCTAAACACAACAGGAAGTGAGCTATTTTGAACTTCCTCCTAGATTTTGGGCATTTTTCGTAATTTCCTGATGTTGTACTTTAACGAACTCCTCCTACAGATTTGATCTGATCCTCTTCAAATTTGGTGAGTGTAATCTTAAGGCCGTTGTGACGTTAAATTGCGAAGATCTAGAGTTTTCGTCGAAGGGTGTGCCCTCGGCGGCCTGACAAATGTTCACCCAATTTCGGCCTTCTGGTGATATATGCATGATCAGATAAGTTCAATATTAATGTTGCTTGCAGTTCCGATGTTGCTAGGCAACCACAGACAGCCTGCAGTAACTCAGGCATACGATTTCAAATCTGTCCCAAACTTCACATGTTTGATAAGAGTCCTGTCCTGAACACATGACCATGCTCATATTTGGTTATAGCAATAGCGCCACCTGCTGGTAGCAGGAAGTGTGGCAAATACAAAACATGCTCGAAAAATCATGAAACTTTGCACACGCTTCAGAAGTGGTGAAAATTTACATGTGATATGGTTTTCAGAATTGGGGGGGGGGCAAATTCGGTAAATTATTGCCCCCACATTTTGCCCCGGCTCCTGGTTTCACGTACAGGTATGAAATTTGGTGCATACATGTATTGACCCAATACCTACAGAAAAGTCTCTTGGAGCATAGCCCTAAACACAACAGGAAGTGAGCTATTTTGAACTTCCTCCTAGATTTTGGGCATTTTTCGTAATTTCCTGATGTTGTACTTTAACGAACTCCTCCTACAGTTTTGATCTGATCCTCTTCAAATTTGGTGAGTGTAATCTTAAGGCCTTTCCTAAAGGCGCCGGGTGGCGGCGGCAGGGGTGCGAGGGCCCTTTTCATCGCTGCTTGCAGCTTTAATTAGGGCCCGAGCACCGATGGTGTGAGGACCCTCTTGGAATTGCTCTGTTTATTATTATTATTATTATTAGGGCCCGAGCACCGATGGTGTGAGGACCCTCTTGGAATTGCTCTGTTTATTATTAGGGCCCGAGCACCGATGGTGAGAGGACCCTATTGTTTTTGCTCCGTTTATTATTCTTCTTCTTCTTCTTCTTCTCCAAAATGAATCGCTTTTTAGAGGGCCTAAACATGCTCGAAAACTCATGAAACTTTGCACACGCTTCAGAAGTGGTGAAAATTTACGTGTGATATGGTTTTCAGAATTGGGGGGGGCAAATTCGGTAAATTATTGCCCCCACATTTTGCCCCGGCTCCTGGTTTCACGTACAGGTATGAAATTTGGTACATACATGTAATGACCCAATACCTACAGAAAAGTCTCTTCGAGCATAGCCCTAAACACAACAGGAAGTGAGCTATTTTGAACTTCCTCCTAGATTTTGGGCATTTTTCGTAATTTCCTGATGTTGTACTTTAACGAACTCCTCCTACAGATTTGATCTGATCCTCTTCAAATTTGGTGAGTGTAATCTTAAGGCCGTTGTGACGTTAAATTGCGAAGATCTAGAGTTTTCGTCGAAGGGTGTGCCCTCGGCGGCCTGACAAATGTTCACCCAATTTCGGCCTTCTGGTGATATATGCATGATCAGATAAGTTCAATATTAATGTTGCTTGCAGTTCCGATGTTGCTAGGCAACCACAGACAGCCTGCAGTAACTCAGGCATACAATTTCCAATCTGTCCCAAACTTCACATGTTTGATAAGAGTCCTGTCCTGAACACATGACCATGCTCATATTTGGTTATAGCAATAGCGCCACCTGCTGGTAGCAGGAAGTGTGGCAAATACAAAACATGCTCGAAAAATCATGAAACTTTGCACACGCTTCAGAAGTGGTGAAAATTTACGTGTGATGTGGTTTTCAGAATTGGGGGGGGGCAAATTCGGTATATTATTGCCCCCACATTTTGCCCCGGCTCCTTGTTTCACGTACAGGTATGAAATTTGGTGCATACATGTATTGACCCAATACCTACAGAAAAGTCTCTTGGAGCATAGCCCTAAACACAACAGGAAGTGAGCTATTTTGAACTTCCTCCTAGATTTTGGGCATTTTTCGTAATTTCCTGATGTTGTACTTTAACGAACTCCTCCTACAGTTTTGACCTGATCCTCTTCAAATTTGGTGAGTGTAATCTTAAGGCCTTTCCTAAAGGCGCCGGGTGGCGGCGGCAGGGGTGCGAGGGCCCTTTTCATCGCTGCTTGCAGCTTTAATTATTATTATTATTATTCTTCTCCGCATTTAATTGCATTTTTGAGGGCCTAAACATGCTCGAAAACTCACGAAACTTTGCACACGCGTCAGAACTGGCGAAAATTTACATCTGATATAGGTTTCAGAATTGGGCGGGGCAAAATGGCTCGATAGCGCCACCTATAAAAGTTCAACGGAGTGCGCCTCCCGCTGTGTTCCACGTACGTGTACGAAATTCGGTACATATGTGTAAGGACCTAATACCTACAAAAAAGTCTCTTGGAGCATAGCTCTAAACACAACAGGAAGTCAGCCATTTTCAACTTCCTCTCTGATTTTTGTGCACTTTTTGCCATTTTCAGGCCTCGTACTTTAACGAACTCCTCCTACAGTTTTAATCTGATCATCTTCAAATTTGGTGAGTGTAATCTTAAGGCCTTTGCGACGTTAAATTGCGAAGATCTTGAGTTTTCGTCGAAGGGCGGGCCCTCGGCGGCCTGACAAATTTTGATGTTTCGCCATGAAACAGGAAGTTGCTGTAACTCAGGCATGGAATGTCCAATCTGCCCCAAACTTCACACTTTTGATAAGCGTTCTGTCCTGAACCCATGACCATGCTCATATTCAGTTACAGTCATAGCGCCACCTGCTGGCAACAGGAAGTGACATGTTTAACACTCTTGTGGACTCTGATAACATATAAAAAAGTGCCAGCAAGTGCTAAACATGCTAACAACTTACTAGAAACATGCTAAAACATGCTAGCAAACACTTAGCTAAGTGCTAAAGCATGCTATTACTGCAATTAAATAGGAATTTGCTGTAACTCAGGCACGGAATGTCCAATCTGCCCCAAACTTCACACGTTTGATAAGAGTCATGGCCTGAACACATCTACATGAGAATATTCAGTTATAGTAATAGCGCCACCTACTGGTAACAGGAAGTGTCATGTTTAACACGTTGATGCCGTTCTAGCAACATGTTAAAAATGCCATTGACTTCTAAAAATGCTAGAAACATGTTAAAACATGCTAGCAATACTTAGCTAAGTGCTAAAGCATGCTAATTCAATGAAACAGGATGTTGTTGTTACTCAAGAAGGCAATGTCCAATCTGCGCCAAACTTCACACTTTTGATGAGCGTTCTGTCCTGAACACATGACCATGCTCATATTCAGTTACAGTCATAGCGCCACCTGCTGGCAACAGGAAGTGACATGTTAAACACTGTTGTGGACTCCTGATAACATATAAAAAAGTGCCAGCAAGTGCTAAACATGCTAACAACATACTAGAAACATATTAGCAAACACTTAGCTAAGTGCTAAAGCATGCTATTGCTGCAATTAAATATGAATTTGCTGTAACACAGGCATGGAATGTCCAATCTGCCCCAAACTTAATATGTAACATGCAAGAAACATGCTAGCAACACATAGCTAAGTTCTAAAGCATGCTAGAAATGCTAAAGGAAGTTGTTGTAACTTAGGCATACAATGTCCAATCTACCCCAAACTTCACACGTTTGATAATAGTTATCTCCTGAACACAAGTCCATGCTCATATTCAGATATAGTCATAGCGCCGCCTGCTGGCAACAGGAAGTGACGTTTAACACTATTCTGGACTCCTAATAACATATAAAAAAGTGTCACCAACTGCTAAACATGTTAGCAACATACTAGAAACATGCAATCAAATACTTAGCTAAGTGTTAAAGCATCCTATTACTGCAATTAAATATGAATTTGCTGTAACTCAGGCATTCAATGTCCAATCTACCCCAAAATTAATATGTAATATGCTAGAAACATCATAAAACATGCTAGAAATGCTAAAGGAAGTTGTTGTAACTCAAGCATACAATGTCCAATCTGCCCCAAACTCCACATGTTTGATAAAAGTCCTGCACTGAACACATCTACATAGCGATATTCAGATATAGACATAGCCCCACCTACTGGCAACAGAAACTGACATGGTTAACACAGTAATGCAGTACTAACCACATAACTATTGTGTACTAAGCATGCTAAAAACATACTAAACATGCTAGCAACTACTATATATACCTCCTTAAATGCACATTGTCCAACCATGCTCTGTCTTCCTAAAGCCACCGGGTGGCGGCGGCACGGGTGCGAGGGCCCTTTCATCGCTGCTTGCAGCTTTAATTATTATTATTATTCTTCTCCGCATTTAATTGCAATTTTGAGGGCCTAAACATGCTCGAAAACTCACAAAACTTTGCACACGCGTCAGAACTGGCGAAAATTTACATCTGATATAGGTTTCAAAATTGGACGGGGCAAAATGGCTCGATAGCGCCACCTATAAAAGTTCAACGGAGTGCGCCTCCTGCAACGTTCCACGTACGTGCACGAAATTCGGTACATACATGTAATGACCTAATACCTACAAAAAAGTCTCTTGGAGCATAGCCCTAAACACAACAGGAAGTCAGCCATTTTGAACTTCCTCTCTGATTTTTGTGCAGTTTTTGCCATTTTCAGGCCTCGTACTTTAACGAACTCCTCCTAGAGTTTTAATCTGATCATCTTCAAATTTGGTGAGTGTAATCTTAAGGCCTTTGCGACGTTAAATTGCGAAGATCTTGAGTTTTCGTCGAAGGGCGGGTCCTCGGCGGCCTGACAAATTTCGATGTTTCGCCATGAAACAGGAAGTTGCTGTAACTCAGGCATGGAATGTCCAATCTGCCCCAAACTTCACACTTTTGATAAGCGTTCTGTCCTGAACACATGGCCATGCTCATATTCAGTTATAGTCATAGCGCCACCTGCTGGCAACAGGAAGTGACATGTTTAACACTGTTATGGACTCCTAATAACATATAAAAAAGTGCCAGCAAGTGCTAAACATGCTAACAACATACTAGAAGCATGCTAAAACATGCTAGCAAACTCTTAGCTAAGTGCTAAAGCATGCTATTATTGCAAATAAATAGGAATTTGCTGTAACTCAGGCATGGAATGTCCAATCTGCCCCAAACTTCACACGTTTGATAAGAGTCATGGCCTGAACACATCTACATGAGAATATTCAGTTATAGTAATAGCGCCACCTGCTGTCAACAGGAAGTGACATGTTTAACACTGTTGTGGTCTCCTAATAACATATAAAAAAGAGCCAGCAAGTGCTAAACAGGTTAGCAACATACTAGAAACATGCTAGCAAACACTTAGCTAAGTGCTAAAGCATACTATTACTGCAATTAAATAGGAATTTGCTGTAACTCAGGCATGGAATGTCCAATCTGCCCCAAACTTCACACGTTTGTTAAGAATCATGGTCTGAACACATGTCTATGCTCAAATTCAGTTATAGTAATAGCGCCACCTACTGGCAACAGGAAGTGACATGTTTAACACGTTGATGCCGTTCTAGCAACATGTTAAAAATGCCATTGAGTTCTAAACATGCTAGAAACATATTAAAACATGCTAGCAATACTAAGCTAAGTGCTAAAGCATGCTAATTCAATGAAACAGGACTTTGTTGTTACTCAAGAAGGCAATGTACAATCTACCCCAAACTTCACACGTTAGATAAGAGTTATCTCTTGAACACATGTCCATGCTCATATTTAGTTATAGTCATAGCGCCACCTGCTGGCAACAGGAAGTGACGTTTACACTGTTCTTGACTCCTAATAACATATAAAAAAATGCCAGTAGGTGCTAAACATCCTACCAACATACTAGAGACATGCTAAAACATACTAGCAAACACTTAGCTAAGTGCTAAAGAATAATATTACTGCAATTAAATATGAATTTGCTGTAACTCAGGCATGGAATGTCCAATCTGCCCCAAACTTCACACTTTTGATAAGCGTTCTGTCCTGAACACATGACCATGCTTATATTCAGTTACATTCATAGCGCCACCTGCTGGCAACAGGAAGTGACATGTTTAACACTGTTATGGACTCCTAATAACATATAAAAAAGTGCCAGCAAGTGTTAAACATGTTAACAACATACTAGAAACATGCTAAAACATGCTAGCAGACTCTTAGCTAAGTGCTAAAGCATGCTATTATTGCAATTAAATAGGAATTTGCTGTAACTCAGGCATGGAATGTCCAATCTGCCCCAAACTTCACACTTTTGATAAGAGTCATGGCCTGAACACATCTACATGAGAATGTTCAGTTATAGTAATAGCGCCACCTACTGGCAACAGGAAGTGACATGTTTAACACGTTGATGCCGTTCTAGCAACATGTTAAAAATGCCATTGAGTTCTAAACATGCTAGAAACATGTTAAAACATGCTAACAATGCTTAGCTAAGTGCTAAAGAATGCTAATTCAATGAAACATGACTTTGTTGTTACTCAAGAAGGCAATGTCCAATTTGCACCAAACTTGACACGTTTGATAAGAGTTCTGTCCTGAACACACATCCATGCTCATATTCAGTTATAGTCATAACGCCACCTACTGGCAACAGAAACTGACATGGTTAACACAGTAATGCAGTACTAACCACATAATTATTGTGTACTGAGCATGCTAGAAACATACTAAACATGCTAGCAACACTTAGCTGAGTCATGAAGCATGCTATTATCACCATTATACAAAACATTTTGTAACTGACTTTGACATACTCTTACTATATATACCTCCTTAAATGTACATTTCCCAACCATGCTCTGTCTTCCTAAAGCCACCGAGTGTTGATGGCACGGGTGCGAGGGCCCTTTCATCGCTGCTTGCAGCTTTAATTATTAGGGCCCGAGCACCGATGGTGTGAGGACCCTCTTGGAATTGCTCTGTTTATTATTATTATTATTATTATTATTATTATTCTTCTCCGCATTGAATTGCATTTTTGAGGGCCTAAACATGCTCGAAAACTCACGAAACTTTGCACACACGTCAGAACTGGCGAAAATTTACATCTGATATAGGTTTCAGAATTGGACGGGGCAAAATGGCTCGATAGCGCCACCTATAAAAGTTCAACGGAGTGCGCCTCCCGCATCGTTCCACGTACGTGCACGAAATTCGGTACATACATGTAATTACCTAATACCTACAAAAAAGTCTCTTGGAGCGTAGCCCTAAACACAACAGGAAGTCAGCCATTTTGAACTTCCTCTCAGATTTTTGTGCAGTTTTTGCCATTTTCAGGCCTCGTACTTTAACGAACTCCTCCTACAGTTTTAATCTGATCATCTTCAAATTTGGTGAGTGTAATCTTCAGGCCTTTGCGACGTTAAATTGCGAAGATCTTGAGTTTTCGTCGAAGTGCGGGTCCTCGGCGGCCTGACAAATTTCGATGTTTCGCCATGAAACAGGAAGTTGCTGTAACTCAGGCATGGAATGTCCAATCTGCCCCAAACTTCACACTTTTGATAAGAGTTCTGTCCTGAACACATGACCATGCTCATATTCAGTTATAGTCATAGCGCCACCTGCTGGCAACAGGAAGTGACATGTTTAACACTGTTATGGACTCCTAATAACATATAAAAAAGTGCCAGCAAGTGCTAAACATGCTAACAACATACTAGAAGCATGCTAAAACATGCTAGCAAACTCTTAGCTAAGTGCTAAAGCATGCTATTATTGCAATTAAATAGGAATTTGCTGTAACTCAGGCATGGAATGTCCAATCTGCCCCAAACTTCACACTTTTGATAAGCGTTCTGTCCTGAACACATCTACATGAGAATATTCAGTTATAGTAATAGCGCCACCTACTGGTAACAGGAAGTGTCATGTTTAACACGTTGATGCCATTCTAGCAACATGTTAAAAATGCCATTGACTTCTAAACATGCTAGAAACATGTTAAAACATGCTAGCAATACTTAGCTAAGTGCTAAAGCATGCTAATTCAATGAAACAGGATGTTGTTGTTACTCAAGAAGGCAATGTCCAATCTGCCCCAAACTTCACACTTTTAATAAATGTTCTGTCCTAAACACATGACCATGCTCATATTCAGTTACAGTCATAGCGCCACCTGCTGGCAACAGGAAGTGACATGTTAAACACTGTTGTGGACATATAAAAACATATAAAAAAAGTGACAGCAAGTGCTAAACATGCTAACAACATACTAGAAACATGCTAAAACATGCTAGCAAACACTTAGCTAAGTGCTAAAGCATGCTATTGCTGCAATTAAATAGGAATTTGCTGTAACACAGGCATGGAATGTCCAATCTGCCCCAAACTTCACACGTTTGATAAGAGTCATGGCCTGAACACATCTACATGAGAATATTCAGTTATAGTAATAGCGCAACCTGCTTTCAACAGGAAGTGACATGTTTAACACTCTTGTGTTCTCCTAATAACATATAAAAAAGAGCCAGCAAGTGCTAAACAGGTTAGCAACATACTAGAAACATGCTAGCAAACACTTAGCTAAGTGCTAAAGCATGCTATTACTGCAATTAAATAGGAATTTGCTGTAACTCAGGCATGGAATGTCCAATCTGCCCCAAACTTCACACATTTGATAAGAATCATGGCCTGAACACATGTCTATGCTCAAATTCAGTTATAGTAATAGCGCCACCTACTGGCAACAGGAAGTGACATGTTTAACACTTTGATGCCGTTCTAGCAACATGTTAAAAATGCCATTGAGTTCTATACATGCTAGAAACATGTTAAAACATGCTAGCAATACTTAGCTAAGTGCTAAAGCATGCTAATTCAATGAAACAGGACTTTGTTGTTACTCAAGAAGGCAATGTACAATCTACCCCAAACTTCACACGTTTGATAAGAGTTATCTCTTGAACACATGTCCATGCTCATATTTAGTTATAGTCATAGCGCCACCTGCTGGCAACAGTAATTGACGTTTAACACTGTTCTTGACTCCTAATAACATATAAAAAAATGCCAGTAGGTGCTAAACATCCTACCAACATACTAGAGACATGCTAAAACATACTAGCAAACACTTAGCTAAGTGCTAAAGAATGATATTACTGCAATTAAATATGAATTTGCTGTAACTCAGGCATGGAATGTCCAATCTGCCCCAAACTTCACACTTTTGATAAGCGTTCTGTCCTGAACACATGACCATGCTTATATTCAGTTACAGTCATAGCGCCACCTGCTGGCAACAGGAAGTGACATGTTTAACACTGTTATGGACTCCTAATAACATATAAAAAAGTGCCAGCAAGTGCTAAACATGCTAACAACATACTACAAACATGCTAAAACATGCTAGCAAACTCTTAGCTAAGTGCTAAAGCATGCTATTATTGCAATTAAATAGGAATTTGCTGTAACTCAGGCATGGAATGTCCAATCTGCCCCAAACTTTACACATTTGATAAGAATCATGGCCTGAACACATGTCTATGCTCAAATTCAGTTATAGTAATAGCGCCACCTACTGGCAAAAGGAAGTGACATGTTTAACACTTTGATGCCGTTCTAGCAACATGTTAAAAATGCCATTGAGTTCTAAACATGCTAGAAACATGTTAAAACATGCTAACAATGCTTAGCTAAGTGCTAAAGAATGCTAATTCAATGAAACATGACTTTGTTGTTACTCAAGAAGGCAATGTCCAATTTGCACCAAACTTCACACGTTTGATAAGAGTTCTGTCCTGAACACACATCCATGGTCATATTCAGTTATAGTCATAACGCCACCTACTGGCAACAGAAACTGACATGGTTAACACAGTAATGCAGTACTAACCACATAATTATTGTGTACTAAGCATGCTAGAAACAGACTAAACATGCTAGCAACACTTAGCTGAGTCATGAAGCATGCTATTATCACCATTATACAAAACATTTTGTAACTGACTTTGACATACTCTTACTATATATACCTCCTTAAATGTACATTTCCCAACCATGCTCTGTCTTCCTAAAGCCACCGAGTGTTGATGGCATGGGTGCGAGGGCCCTTTCATCGCTGCTTGCAGCTTTAATTATTATTATTATTATTCTTCTCCGCATTTAATTGCATTTTTGAGGGCCTAAACATGCTCGAAAACTCACAAAACTTTGCACACGCGTCAGAACTGGCGAAAATTTACATCTGATATAGGTTTCAGAATTGGACGGGGCAAAATGGCTCGATAGCGCCACCTATAAAAGTTCAACGGAGTGCGCCTCCCGCAACGTTCCACGTACGTGCACGAAATTCGGTACATACAGGTAATGACCTAATACCTACAAAAAAGTCTCTTGGAGCATAGCCCTAAACACAACAGGAAGTCAGCCATTTTGAACTTCCTCTCAGATTTTTGTGCAGTTTTTGCCATTTTCAGGCCTCGTACTTTAACGAACTCCTCCTACAGTTTTAATCTGATCATCTTCAAATTTGGTGAGTGTAATCTTAAGGCCTTTGCGACGTTAAATTGCGAAGATCTTGAGTTTTCGTCGAAGGGCGGGTCCTCGGCGGCCTGACAAATTTCGATGTTTCGCCATGAAACAGGAAGTTGCTGTAACTCAGGCATGGAATGTCCAATCTGCCCCAAACTTCACACGTTTGATAAGAGTTATGTCCTGAACACATGACCATGCTCATATTCAGTTATAGTCATAGCGCCACCTGCTGGCAACAGGAAGTGACATGTTTAACACTGTTATGGACTCCTAATAACATATAAAAAAGTGCCAGCAAGTGCTAAACATGCTAACAACATACTAGAAGCATGCTAAAACATGCTAGCAAACTCTTAGCTAAGTGCTAAAGCATGCTATTATTGCAATTAAATAGGAATTTGCTGTAACTCAGGCATGGAATGTCCAATCTGCCCCAAACTTCACACTTTTGATAAGCGTTCTGTCCTGAACACATCTACATGAGAATATTCAGTTATAGTAATAGCGCCACCTACTGGTAACAGGAAGTGTCATGTTTAACACGTTGATGCCATTCTAGCAACATGTTAAAAATGCCATTGACTTCTAAACATGCTAGAAACATGTTAAAACATGCTAGCAATACTTAGCTAAGTGCTAAAGCATGCTAATTCAATGAAACAGGATGTTGTTGTTACGCAAGAAGGCAATGTCCATTCTGCACCAAACTTCACACTTTTAATAAACGTTCTGTCCTGAACACATGACCATGCTCATATTCAGTTACAGTCATAGTGCCACCTGCTGGCAACAGGAAGTGACATGTTAAACACTGTTGTGGACATATAAAAACATATAAAAAAAGTGCCATCAAGTGCTAAACATGCTAACAACATACTAGAAACATGCTAAAACATGCTAGCAAACACTTAGCTAAGTGCTAAAGCATGCTATTGCTGCAATTAAATAGGAATTTGCTGTAACACAGGCATGGAATGTCCAATCTGCCCCAAACGTCACACGTTTGATAAGAGTCATGGCCTGAACACATCTACATGAGAATATTCAGTTATAGTAATAGCGCCACCTACTGGTAACAGGAAGTGTCATGTTTAACACGTTGATGCCGTTCTAGCAAGATGTTAAAAATGCCATTGACTTCTAAACATGCTAGAAACATGTTAAAACATGCTAGCAAAACTTAGCTGAGTGCTAAAGCATGCTAATTCAATGAAACAGGATGTTGTTGTTACTCAAGAAGGCAATGTCCAATCTGCCCCAAACTTCACACTTTTGATAAGCGTTCTGTCCTGAACACATGACCATGCTCATATTCAGTTACAGTCATAGCGCCACCTGCTGGCAACAGGAAGTGACATGTTAAACACTGTTGTGGACTCCTAATAACATATAAAAAAGTGCCAGCATGTGCTAAACATGCTAACAACATACTAGAAACATGCTAAAACATGCTATCAATCACTTAGATAAGTGCTTAATCATGATATTACTGCAATTAAATGGGAATTTGTTGTAACACAGGCATGGGATGTTCAATCTACCCCAAACTTAATATGTAACATGCAAGAAACATGCTAGCAACACTTAGCTAAGTTCTAAAGCATGCTATAAAAGCTCAAGGAAGTTGTTGTAACTTAAGCATAAAATGTCCAATCTACCCCAAACTTCACACATTTGATAAGAGTTATCTTTTGAACACATGTCCATGCTCATATTCAGTTATAGTCATAGTGCCGCCTGCTGGCAAAAGGAAGTGACGTTTAACACTGTTCTGGACTCCTAATAACATATAAAAAAATGCCAGTAGGTGCTAAATATCCTACCAACATACTAGAGACATGCTAAAACATACTAGCAAACACTTAGCTAAGTGCTAAAGCATGATATTACTGCAATTAAATATGAATTTGCTGTAACTCAGGAATGCAATGTCCAATCTACCCCAAAATTAATATGTAAAATGCTAGAAACATCATAAAACATGCTAGAAATGCTAAAGGAAGTTGTTGTAACTCAAGCATACAATGTCCAATCTGCCCCAAACTTCACATGTTTGATAAAAGTCCTGCACTGAACACATCTACATAGCAATATTCAGATATAGACATAGCCCCAACTACTGGCAACAGAAACTGACATGGTTAACACAGTTATGCAGTACTAACAACATAATTATTGTGTACTAAGCATGCTAGAAACACACTAAACATGCTAGCAACACTTAGCTGAGTCATGAAGCATGCTATTATCACCATTATACAAAACATTTTGTAACTGACTTTGACATACTCTTACTATATATACCTCCTTAAATGTACATTGCCCAACCATGCTCTGTCTTCCTAAAGCCACCGAGTGTTGATGGCACGGGTGCGAGGGCCCTTTCATCGCTGCTTGCAGCTTTAATTATTATTATTATTCTTCTCCGCATTTAATTGCATTTTTGAGGGCCTAAACGTGCTCGAAAACTCACGAAACTTTGCACACGCGTCAGAACTGGCGAAAATTTACATCTGATATAGGTTTCAGAATTGGGCGGGGCAAAATGGCTCGATAGCGCCACCTATAAAAGTTCAACGGAGTGCGCCTCCCGCTATGTTCCACATACGTGTACGAAATTCGGTACATATGTGTAAGGACCTAATACCTACAAAAAAGTCTCTTGGAGCATAGCTCTAAACACAACAGGAAGTCGGCCATTTTCAACTTCCTCTCTGATTTTTGTGCACTTTTTGCCATTTTCAGGCCTCGTACTTTAACGAACTCCTCCTACAGTTTTAATCTGATCATCTTCAAATTTGGTGAGTGTAATCTTAAGGCCTTTGCGACGTTAAATTGCGAAGATCTTGAGTTTTCGTCAAAGGGCGGGTCCTCGGCGGCCTGACACATTCTGATGTTTCGCCATGAAACAGGAAGTTGCTGTAACTCAGGCATGGAATGTCCAATCTGCCCCAAACTTCACACTTTTGATAAGTGTTCTGTCCTGAACACATGACCATGCTCATATTCAGTTACAGTCATAGCGCCACCTGCTGGCAACAGGAAGTGACATGTTTAACACTCTTGTGGACTCCTGATAACATATAAAAAAAGTGCCAGCAAGTGCTAAACATGCTAACAACTTACTAGAAACATGCTAAAACATGCTAGCAAACACTTAGCTAAGTGCTAAAGCATGCTATTACTGCAATTAAATAGGAATTTGCTGTAACTCAAGCACGGAATGTCCAATCTGCCCCAAACTTCACACGTTTGATAAGAGTCATGGCCTGAACACATCTACATGAGAATATTCAGTTATATGCTAAATTGCTAAATTGCTAAATTGCGGACGGATTTTTGATATCTCAAACGGTTTGGCCGTGGCGAGGAAACGAATTTATGGCGAATAAGGGACACAGGAAGTGTGTTATAACTTCTGCATACATTAACTGATCTTGATGAAACTTCCGCAGTGTGTTCGTTGTAAGAGGCCGATCACATGGATGTGACTATTGTGAGTCAAAGTTATAGCGCCACCAACTGGCAGCAGGAAGTGTGTCACTTTCAAAATGCTTTGAAATCACTCTCTTATTTTTACCCGATTTGCTTCAAACTTTATGTGTATAATGTAGACACACGGCAGATGTAGACCTGTGAAAGGTTTATTGATATCTTAAATACTGTTGCCGTGGCAACGCATCAAACTTTAATATTCTTTTCAGATGCTTTTGAGACTCTTAACATACTTGAAATTGGATGAAACTCGACAGACACATCACATTTATTAGCCAGTAGACATGTGCAAAGTTTCAGAAACGGGCGTGGTGAGGGGCTCAGTAGCGCCACCTTTAGTCAAAAATGGGGGCTTAGTTTTAAGTAGAGTCACAAAAATAGTTATGTATATTGTTCTCATCAAGCCGGACAACTTTCTAATTTATAGTCATAAGCTGTGACCAACAGGAAGTGAGATATTTTGGTTTGAATGTGATTTTTTGGAGAATTCTCTCCCTCTCTCTCTGCCTCTGTGTGTGTGAGGGGTGGGGGGATTTGTCTTTTGAGTGAGATTTGTTTAAAATTCCTTTTTTTCAAGGTTTCAGGGGCTTTTGGGGCCTTTAACGTGCTCGAAAACTCTTGAAACTTTGCACACAGGTCAGAAACCGCGGCCATCAGGGCCGGGCTGAAGCTGGTACCCGGGCGTGGCAGGGGGGCTCAACAGCGCCCCCTGGAACGGGATCCGAACACTTGTCCATAAATCAAACACACTTGCATGTAATGATATGAAACTCGGTACACATATAGATCGCATCGGGCTGAACAACTTTCGTGCTCTAAGTTTTACGCCAGCCCAACAGGAAGTCGGCAATTATGGGTTGTTTGGAGAACGCTTGCTGTGGATTTTGAAACACTTCTCCTAGAGAATTAATTAAATCGCCACCAAACTCGGTGTGCATGAAGTCAAGACATTGAGGATGCTAAATTGCGGACGGATTTTTGATATCTCAAACGGTTTGGCCGTGGCGAGGACACGAATTTATGGCGAGAAAAGAGAAACACGAAGTGTTATAACTTCTGCACACATTAACTGATCTTGATGAAACTTCAGCAGTGTGTTCGTGGTAAGAGGCCGATCAGATGGATGTAGCTATTGTGATTCAAAGTTATAGCGCCACCAACTGGCAGCAGGAAGTGTGTCACTTTCAACATGCTTTTGACAAAAGTGGGGGGGTTAGTTTTAACTACAGTAAAAAAAACTCAGTTCATATATTGATCTCATCGACCCGGACAACTTTCTAATTTAAAGTCATTAGCTCTGACCATCAGGAAGTCAGATATTTTGGTCTGAATGTGGATTTTTTTTCTTGCAAAATCAGCCTCTGAATTTTTAGCCACCTTTATCTAAGTGGTTTATTTTATTCCCACCAAACTTTTTCAACATGATAAAAACATATTAATGATGCTAAATTGTGAACGGATAATAAATATCTCAAACGGTTTTGCTATGGCGAGGGATTAAAGTATTGTCTAAAAAGGAAACGCTAAAAAGCTCATATATTCTAAAAATGTAATTATACACCATTTATTACTATATAAAAGTATACAAATATCAGAACTTAACTCATTTTATTCTTTTTTTTCAATTTAAGAATGAAGTTTAAGTTTAAAAACTGCCAGAATGGTTGTTTAGTCTAAACAATAAATAAATAAAGTCAAACATAGTGCTATACTGCCCTCTTGTGTTCAAAATCAGGTAGGCCTATTATATCTATATAAAAATATACTAGGTATGTGACGGTGAGAATATTTTACCACCGGTTAACTGACGTGTGACACCGCTGGGGGCTTTTTAATCGCTAACTTAAAAACGAAAGTAAAATATGTTCGTCCGCACGGACATTGATAATGGTGCGGAGCAGAGCGAGCGTTTTCAATAAATTCCTATGGAAGGAGGAATGACCTAAAAAACGTTGACTCTGTTCTGCTCATTCCTCGCTGAGGACGCGCACCATTATGAATGCCTGTGCAGCCGTGAGCATTTTAGTTTCATTTTCGGGGCGGATTGCTTGAATGTATTTTAAAAATGCACAATGTTGTGTTTTATTGCTACTGTACAAAAATATAAGTTAACACTTTGCAGTTTGAATGATGTTCTGAACAAAATGACAGAGTATGTTTTTATGTGTCCACTGTTCAATCGCGCCCTCGTTTTAGTGATTCCCAAGTTATTTTTTCACTTAAGTTTTTTCAATGTTCTAATCAGGTCAGGCAAGTAAAATGATCTGTGTCTTATCCCTTACATTTTTATATAATATATATACACTACTGTTCAAAAATTTGGGGTCAGTAAGATTTTAAAGCGAAGTTTCTTCTGCTCACCAAGGCTGCATTTATTTGATTAAAAATACAAACAAAAACAGTAATATTGTAAAATAGTATTCCAATTTAAAACAGCTGCTTTCTATTTTAATATATTTTAAACTGTTATTTATTCCTGTGATCAAAGCTGAGTTTTCAGCATCATTACTCCAGTCGTCACTGTCACATGATCCTTCAGAAATTATTCTAATATGATGATTGATGCTCAAGAAACATTCATTATTATTTTAAATGTCGAAAACAGTTGTGTACAGTCTTTGATGAATAGAAAGTTCAAAAGAACTGCATTTATCTGAAATCTAAAGCTTTTGTAACATTAAACACTACCGTTCAGAAGTTTGGGGTCAGTAATAATTTAAATTTTAATTTTGGGGGAAATAAATAAAATAAATCAATACTTTTATTCATCGAGAATGAGTTAAACTGATCAAAAGTTACAGTACATACATTTATAATGTTAAAAAAACTTATATTTGAAATAAATGCTGTTCTTTTGAACTTTACATTCATCAACGCATTTTGAAAAAAAAATTGTACACAACTGTTTTCAACATTGAAAATAATAATTAATATTTATTGACCATCAATCATCATATTAGAATGATTTCTGAAGGATCATGTGACACTGAAGACAGGAGTAATGATGCTGAAAACTCAGCTTTGATCACATAAATTAATTACAGTGTAAAATATTTTAAAATAGAAAACAGCTGTTTTAAATTGGAATAATATTTCACAATATTACTGTTTTTGTTTGTATTTTTATTCAAATAAATGCAGCCTTGGTGAGCAGAAGAGACTTCTCCTAAAAACATTAAAAATCTTCCTGACCCCAAACTTTTGAACGGTATATATATATATATATATATGTATGTATATGTTTGTATAATATATATATATATATATATATATATATATATATATAAATATAGCTGCGAGCAGCGATGGAGGGCCAAAGCCGGCGGTACCGCCACCCCGGTGCCTACACTAAGGCACCAGGGTGGCGGTGCCACCGGCTTGGGCCCGCAATCGCTGCTCGCAGCTATATTTATTATTATTAGGGCCCAAGCCCTGAAAGGGCGAAGGCCCTATTGTTTTCGGTAGGATTATTGTTTATTATTATTATTTTTTTCTACTTCTCTGGCACTTTTGGGGCCCTTAACGTACTCGAAAACTCTTGAAACTTTGCACACAGGTCAGAACCCGTGGCCATCAGGGCCGGGCTGAAGCTGGTACCCGGGGCGTGGCAGGGGGGCTCAATAGCGCCCCCTAGAACACAATCTGAAATCTTGGACACATACAAGAACGTATTAGTATGAAACTCGGTACACATATAGATCTCATCAGGCTGAACAACTTCCGCACTCTATGTTATTATCTCCGCCCAACAGGAAGTCAGCTATTATGGGTTGTTTGAAAAATTTACGCTCTGGAATTTGAAATACTCCTCCTAGAGAATTCATCCAATCCCCTCGAAACTCGGAGTGCATGAAGTCAAGACATTGAGGATGCTAAATTGCGGACGGATTTTTGATATCTCTAACGGTTTGGCCGTGGCGAGGACACGAATTATGGCGAGAAAATAGAAACAGGAAGTGTGTTATAACTTCAGCATACATTAACTGATCTTGATAAAACTTCAGCAGTGTGTTTGTTGTAAGAGGCCGATCACATGGATGTGACTATTGTGAGTCAAAGTTATAGCGCCACCAACTGGCAACAGGAAGTGTGTCACTTTCAAAATGCTTTGAAATCACCCTCTTATTTTTACCCGATTTGCTTCAAACTTTATGTGTATAATGTAGACACACGGCAGATGTAGACCGGTGAAAGGTTTATTGATATCTTAAATACTGTTGCCGTGGCAATGCATCAAACTTTAATATTCTTTTCAGATGCTTTTGAGACTCTTAACATACTTGAAATTGCATGAAACTCGACAGACACATCACATTTATTAGCCGGTAGACATGTGCAAAGTTTCAGAAACGGGCGTGGTGAGGGGCTCAGTAGCGCCACCTTTAGTCAAAAATGGGGGCTTAGTTTTAAGTAGAGTCACAAAAATCGTTATGTATATTGTTCTCATCAAGCCGGACAACTTTCTAATTTATAGTCATAAGCTGTGACCAACAGGAAGTGAGATATTTTGGTTTGAATGTGATTTTTTGGAGTATTCTCTCCCTCTCTCTCTCTGCCTCTGCGTCTCTGTGTGTGTGAGGGGTGGGGGGATTTGTCTTTTGAGTGAGATTTGTTTAAAATTCCTGTTTTTCAAGGTTTCAGGGGCTTTTGGGGCCTTTAACGTGCTCGAAAACTCTTGAAACTTTGCACACAGGTCAGAACCCGCGGCCATCAGGGCCGGGCTGAAGCTGGTACCCGGGCGTGGCAGGGGGGCTCAACAGCGCCCCCTGGAACGGGATCCGAACACTTGTCCATAAATCAAACACACTTGCATGTAATGATATGAAACTCGGTACACATATAGATCTCATCGGGCCGAACAACTTTCGTGCTCTAAGTTTTTCGCCAGCCCAACAGGAAGTCGGCAATTATGGGTTGTTTGGAGAACGCTTGCTGTGGAATGCGAAGTACTCCTCCTAGAGAATTCATCCAATCCCCACCAAACTCGGTGTGCATGAAGTCAAGACATTGAGGATTCTAAATTGCGGAGGGATTTTTGATATCTCGAACGGTTTGGCCGTGGCGAGGAAACGAATTTATGGCGAGAAAAGAGAAACACGAAGTGGTATAACTTCTGCATACATTAACGGATCTTGATGAAACTTCACCAGTGTGTTCGTGGTAAGAGGCCGATCAGATGGATGTAACTATTGTGAGTCAAAGTTATAGCGCCACCAACTGGTAGCAGGAAGTGTGTCACTTTCAAAATGCTTTTGACAAAAGTGGGGGGGTTAGTTTTACCCACAGTTTTAAAAATCAGTACGTACATTGGTCTCATCGAGCCGGACAACTTTCTAATATACAGTTATTAGCTTCGACCAATAGGAAGTCAGATATTTTGGTTTGAATGTGGATTTATTTGCAAATTCAGCCTCTGCTTTTTACCCACTCCTGCTAAGTGTTTTTTTTTTATTCACACCAAACTTTTTTAACACGATGAAAATACATTAAAGATGCTAAATTGTGAACGGATATTAAATATTTCAAACGGTTTTGACATGGCGAGGGATTAAAATAATGTCAAAAAAGGAATCAGAAAACATCTCATATATTCTTAAAATTTAATTATACACCATTTATTTTTATATAAAATTATACAAATATTAGAACTAAACCTATTTTATTCTGTTTTTGCAATTCAAGAAGTATGAAAAAGTTAAAAACAGGCTATTTAGTGCTATTTGTTTCAACAAAAAAGCAAACATAGGGCTATACTGCCCTCTTGTGTCCAAAAGGATATCAAAATAGTATATAAAACGTTTTACTAGGTAGGCCTATTGTATTTAAATATAAATTTATTAGGTATATGACTGTGAGGATATTTTCCCATCGGTTAAGCGACGTGTGACACGAGCGGGTGCTTTTAAATCGCTAATATAAAAGTGAAAGTAAAAAAACGGACGTCCGCACGGACATTGATAATGGTGCACGTTGGAAAGAATGATACTTTTAAACATAACACTAAACCGCCATTAGGTGTCGCCAGGCGACCATCTTAATGAGCGAGTCATTGATTCATTCGTTCAAACGATTCATTCCAATGACTGAGTCATTCATGATTGAGACAGATGTTTATGGACTGACCATTGAATCTTTGAGTCAAGCGATTCGTTTCAAAATGCTGAATCATTCAGTAATGAGAAAACAAGTTGCTGTGATCTTTGTTTAACTATTTTTGCTGCTGAAACAGAACAAAAACAGTCAATATTGCATCTAAAATGTAAGTGACTTAATTGTAACTGTTTATTAACCTGTTGTATGAAATCAATGTCACAGTTTCAATCGTGATTGTATTCAGGAAATAGTTGCCTACTCGTCAAGTGAGGTTGCTTAACTCTATCATATGTTATAAAATATATAAAAACTCCATATTTGTAATTTTTATAGTCAGTATGTTGTTAACTGGGTTGCTTTTTTGTGTGCTGCGCTCATTTGTTTACAATTCTCCTGGAGAAGCAGCATGAGCCTCAGCAGTGCAACCTTGTTACCATTGATCAGTAATACATTTATTATTAACTGCTGATTGCAACTTAAAATGAATGTAATGAAATTAGAATAATCTCTCGTTTTAGTGATTCCTAAGTTATTTTTTTGTTATTGACGTTCTAATCAGGCTATACTTTGGTCGGGCAAGTAAAATTCTCTTTCAGGTAGGCCTATTGTATTTATATATAAATATATTAGGGATGTGACTGTGATTCCCACCGGTTAATCGACATGTGACACCGCTGAGGGCTTTTAAATCGCTAACTATAGTATACTATATACTAGTAAAATACAGACATTGATAATGGTGCGGAGTAGAGCGAGCATTTTCAATGTATTCCTATGGATGTAGGAATTAACTAAAACATTTTATTTATGTTTTTGTGTCCACTGTTCAACCGCAACCGCGTCACACACACATTCCAGAATTGCAATCTTGACATTCATTATAGCCCTAATACAATATAATAATAAAAATAGTCAACCTAACATAAACGAATTACACTGCTCTGTTTAAATAGTCAGTAGTACAATCTGTACCATTCACAGTAAGCAGAGCTCCACTGTGATGTTTCCAAGAACATTTTTGCGCGTGTGAAGAGGATGATTTTTTCCATCGATATTGGAACACGAGTGAAGTACAAAGCCTATAATAAAGAATAGTTTAGCATCCAAATACACCGCAAAAATTGAAACATTTTGATTCTAATGAGAGGGTTACGTGAGACCAACACTGCTTACTTTCGTTTTTATTTTTAAATTAAATTTAAAGGATTTGTTGTGGAATATTTTGAGTGTATCATAAAATCAGAATAAGGTAAGACAAGTAATATTTTCTGTCTTATATATATATATATATATATATATATATATATATGTGTGTGTGTGTGTGTGTATATATATATATAGATATATATATATATATATATAGATATAGATAGATAGATATTTATATACACACACACACATATATATATATATGTGTGTGTGTGTGTGTATGTATATATATATATATATATATATAAATATAGCTGCGAGCAGCGATGGAGGGCCAAAGCCGGTGGCACCGCCATCCCCGGTGCCTTTAGGTAACTAAAGGCACCGGGGTTGCGGTGCCACCGGCTTGGGCCCGTAATCGCTGCTCGCAGCTATATTTATTATTATTATTATTATTATTTTGTCAACCTTTCGGGCACTTTTGGGGCCCTTAACATGCTCGAAAACTCTTGAAACTTTGCACACAGGTCAGAACCCGCGGCCATCAGGGCCGGGCTGAAGCTGGTACCCGGGCGTGGCAGGGGGGCTCGACAGCGCCCCCTGGAACGGGATCCGAACACGTGTCCATAAATCAAACACGCTTGCATGTAATAATATGAAACTCGGTACACATCTAGATCTTATCGGGCCGAACAACTTTCGTGCTCTAAGTTTTACGCCAGCCCAACAGGAAGTCGGCTATTATGGGTTGTTTGGAAACGCATGGTCTGGTATTTGAAACACTTCTCCTAGGGAATTCACCCGATCGCCACTAAACTCGGTGGGAATGAAGTCAAGACATTGAGGATGCTAAATTGCGGATGGATTTTTGATATCTCAAACGGTTTGGCCGTGGCGAGGAAACGAATTTATGGCGAATAATGGAAACAGGAAGTGTGTTATAACTTCTGCATACATTAACTGATCTTGATGAAACTTCAGCAGTGTGTTCGTGGTAAGAGGCCGATCACATGGATGTGACTATTGTGAGTCAAAGTTATAGCGCCACCAACTGGCAGCAGGAATATGTCACTTTCAAAATGCTTTGAAATCACCCTCTTATTTTTACCCGATTTGCTTCAAACTTTATGTGTATAATGTAAACACACGGCAGATGTAGACCTGTGAAAGGATTTTTGATATCTTTAATACTGTTGCCGTGGCAACGCTTCAAACTTTAATATTCTTTTTTGATGCTTTTGAAACTCTTAACATACTTGAAATTGGATGAAACTTGACAGACACATCACATTTATTAGCCCGTAGACATGTGCAAAGTTTCAGAAACGGGCGTGGTGAGGGGCTCAGTAGCGCCACCTTTAGTCATAAGTGGGGGGGTTAGTTTTATCAACAGCAACAAAACTTGGTATGTGTATTGTTCTCATCAAGACGGACAACTTTCTAATTGACATTAACTACCTCCGACCAACAGGAAGAGAGATATTTTGGTTTGAATGTGGATTTTCTGAAGAATTTTCTCTCCCTCTCTCTGTGTCTCTGTGTGTGAGAGGGGAGGGGGGAATTTGACTATTGCTTTTATATTGTTAATCAAGGTTTCAGGGGCTTTTGGGGTCCTTAACGTGCTCAAAAACTCTTGAAACTTTGCACACAAGTCAGAACCCCCTGCCATCAGGGACAGGCTGAAGCTGGTACCCGGGCGTGGCAGGGGGGCTCAACAGCGCCCCCTTGAACGGGGTCCCAAAACTTGGTCCATAGATCAAACACGCTTGCATGAATTAATATGAAACTCGGTACACATATAGATCTCATCGGGCCGAACAACTTTCCCCCGGTCAAGTTTTACGCCAGCCCAACAGGAAGTCGGCTATTATTGGTTGTTTGGAAAACGCTTCCTGTGGAATGCGAAGTACTCCTCCTAGAAAATTCACCGTGTCCCCTCCAAACTCGGTGTGCATGTAGTCAAGACTTTGAGGATGCTAAATTGCGGACGGATTTTTGATATCTCGAACGGTTTGGCCGTGGCGAGGAATCGAATTTATGGCGAGAAAAGAGAAACACGAAGTGGAATAACTTCTGCATACATTAACTGATCTTGATGAAACTTCAGCAGTGTGTTCGTGGTAAGAGGCCGATCAGATGGATGTAACTATTGTGATTCAAAGTTATAGCGCCACCAACTGGCAGCAGGAAGTGTGTCACTTTCAACATGCTTTTGACAAAAGTGGGGGGGTTAGTTTTAACTCCAGTAAAAAAAACTCAGTTCATATATTGATCTCATCGACCCGGACAACTTTCTAATTTAAAGTCATTAGCTCTGACCATCAGGAAGTCAGATATTTTGGTCTGAATGTGGATTTTTTTGCAAAATCAGCCTCTGAATTTTTAGCCACCTTTATCTAAGTGGTTATTTTATTCCCACCAAACTTTTTCAACATGATAAAAATATATTAATGATGCTAAATTGTGAACGGATAATAAATATCTCAAACGGTTTTGCTATGGCGAGGGATTAAAGTAATGTCAAAAAAGTAAACACTAAAAGGCTCATATATTCTAAAAATGTAATTATACACCATTTATTACTACATAAAAGTATACAAATATCAGAACTTAACTCATTTTATTCTTTTTTTTTTTTCAATTTAAGAATGAAGTTTAAGTTTAAAAACTGCCAGAATGGTTGTTTAGTCTAAACAATAAATAAATAAAGTCAAACATAGTGCTATACTGCCCTCTTGTGTTCAAAATCAGGTAGGCCTATTATATCTATATAAAAATATACTAGGTATGTGACGGTGAGAATATTTTACCACCGGTTAACTGACGTGTGACACCGCTGGGGGCTTTTTAATCGCTAACTTAAAAACGAAAGTAAAATATGTTCGTCCGCACGGACATTGATAATGGTGCGGAGCAGAGCGAGCGTTTTCAATAAATTCCTATGGAAGGAGGAATGACCTAAGAAACGTTGACTCTGTTCTGCTCGTTCCTCGCTGAGGACGCGCACCATTATGAATGCCTGTGCAGCCGTGAGCATTTTAGTTTCAATTTCGGGGCGGATTGCTTGAATGTATTTAAAAAAAGCACAATGTTGTGTTTTATTGCTACTGTACAAAAATATAAGTTAACACTTTGCAGTTTGAATGATGTTCTGAACAAAATGACAGAGTATGTTTTTATGTGTCCACTGTTCAATCGCGCCCTCGTTTTAGTGATTCCCAAGTTATTTTTTCATTTAAGTTTTTTTCATTGTTCTAATCAGGTCAGGCAAGTAAAATGATCTGTCTTATCCCTTACATTTTTATATAATTATATAAATATATAATACACTACTGTTCAAAAATTTGGCGTCAGTAAGATTTTTAAGCTAAGTTTCTTCTGCTCACCAAGGCTGCATTTGTTTGATTAAAAATACAAACAAAAACAGTAATATTGTAAAATAGTATTCCAATTTAAAACAGCTGCTTTCTATTTTAATATATTTTAAACTGTTATTTATTCCTGTGATCAAAGCTGAGTTTTCAGCATCATTATTCCAGTCGTCACTGTCACATGATCCTTCAGAAATTATTCTAATATGATGATTGATGCTCAAGAAACATTCATTATTATTTTAAAAGTCGAAAACAGTTATGTACAGTCTTTGATGAATAGAAAGTTCAAAAGAACAGCATTTATCTGAAATCTAAAGCTTTTGTAACATTAAACACTACCGTTCAGAAGTTTGGGGTCAGTAATAATTTTAATTTTATTTTTTGGGGAAAGAAATAAATAAATCAATACTTTTATTCATCGAGAATGAGTTAAACTGATAAAAAGTTACAGTACAGACATTTATAATGTTAAAAAAAATTATATTTGAAATAAATGCTGTTCTTTTGAACTTTACATTCATCAAAGCATTTTGAAAAAAAATCTGTACACAACTGTTTTCAACATTGAAAATAATAATTAATATTTATTGACCATCAATCATCATATTAGAATGGTTTCTGAAGGATCATGTGACACTGAAGACGGGAGTAATGATGCTGAAAACTCAGCTTTGATCACATAAATTAATTACAGTGTAAAATATTTTTAAATAGAAAACAGCTGTTTTAAATTGGAATAATATTTCACAATATTACTGTTTTTGTTTGTATTTTTAATCAAATAAATGCAGCCTTGGTGAGCAGAAGAGACTTCTCCTAAAAACATTAAAAATCTTCCTTACCCCAAACTTTTGAACGGTATATATATATATATATATATATATATATATAAATATAGCTGCGAGCAGCGATGGAGGGCCAAAGCCGGCGGTACCGCCACCCCGGTGCCTTTAGGTAACTAAAGGCACCGGGGTTGCGGTGCCACCGGCTTGGGCCCGTAATCGCTGCTCGCAGCTATATTTGTTTATTATTATTATTTTTTTTTTCTACTTCTCGGGCACTTTTGGGGCCTTTAACATGCTCGAAAACTCTTGAAACTTTGCACACAGGTCAGAACCTGCGGCCATCAGGGCCTGGCTGAAGCTGGTACCCGGGCGTGGCAGGGGTGCTCGACAGTGCCCCCTGGAATGGTGTCTGAAAACTTGGTCCATATATCAAACACACTTGCATATAATAATATGAAACTCAGTACACATATAGATCTCATCGGGCCGAACAACTTTCGTGCTCTAAGTTTTACACCAGCCCAACAGGAAGTCGGTTATTATACGTTATTTGGAAAACGCATACAATGGAATGTGAAATACTCCTCCTAGGGAATTCATCCGATCGCCACCAAACTCGGTGTGAATGAAGTCAAGACATTGAGGATGCTAAATTGCGGACGGATTTTTGATATCTCGAACGGTTTGGCCGTGGCGATGAAACGAATTTATTGCGAGAAAAGATAAACAGGAAGTGTGTTATAACTTCTGCATACATTAACTGATCTTGATGAAACTTCCGCAGTGTGTTCGTGGTAAGAGGCCGATCACATGGATGTGACTATTGTGAGTCAAAGTTATAGCGCCACCAACTGGCAGCAGGAAGTGTGTCACTTTCAAAATGCTTTGAAATCACCCTCTTATTTTTACCCGATTTGCTTCAAACTTTATGTGTATAATGTAGACACACGGCAGATGTAGACCTGTGAAAGGTTTATTGATATCTTAAATACTGTTGCCGTGGCAACGCATCAAACTTTAATATTCTTTTCAGATGCTTTTGAGACTCTTAACATACTTGAAATTGGATGAAACTCGACAGACACATCACATTAATTAGCCCGTAGACATGTGCAAAGTTTCAGAAACGGGCGTGGTGAGGGGCTCAGTAGCGCCACCTTTAGTCAAAAATGGGGGCTTAGTTTTAAGTAGAGTCACAAAAATCGTTATGTATATTGTTCTCATCAAGCCGGACAACTTTCTAATTTATAGTCATAAGCTGTGACCAACAGGAAGTGAGATATTTTGGTTTGAATGTGATTTTTTGGAGAATTCTCTCTCTCTCTCTCTCTCTCTCTCTCTCTCTCTGTGTCTCTGTGTGTGTGAGGGGTGGGGGGATTTGTCTTTTGAGTGATATTTGTTTAAAATTCCTGTTTTTCAAGGTTTCAGGGGCTTTTGGGGCCTTTAACGTGCTCGAAAACTCTTGAAACTTTGCACACAGGTCAGAACCCGCGGCCATCAGGGACGGGCTGAAGCTGGTACCCGGGCGTGGCAGGGGGGCTCAACAGCGCCCCCTGGAACGGGATCCGAACACTTGTCCATAAATCAAACACACTTGCATGTAATGATATGAAACTCGGTACACATATAGATCTCATCGGGCCGAACAACTTTCGTGCTCTAAGTTTTACGCCAGCCCAACAGGAAGTCGGCAATTATGGGTTGTTTGGAGAACGCTTGCTGTGGAATTTGAAACACTTCTCCTAGAGAATTAATTAAATCGCCACCAAACTCGGTGTGCATGAAGTCAAGACATTGAGGATGCTAAATTGCGGACGGATTTTTGATATCTCAAACGGTTTGGCCGTGGCGAGGACACGAATTTATGGCGAGAAAAGAGAAACACGAAGTGTTATAACTTCTGCACACATTAACTGATCTTGATGAAACTTCAGCAGTGTGTTCGTGGTAAGAGGCCGATCAGATGGATGTGACTATTGTGAGTCAAAGTTATAGCGCCACCAACTGGCAGCAGGAAGTGTGTCACTTTCAAAATGTTTTTGACAAAAGTGGGGGGGTTAGTTTTACCCACAATTACAAAAATCAGTACGTATATTGGTCTCATCGAGCCGGACAACTTTCTAATTGACAGTTATTAGCTCTGACCAACAGGAAGTCAGATATTTTGGTTTGAATGTGGATTTATTTGCAAATTCAGCCTCTGCATTTTTACCCACTTCTGCTAAGTGGTTTATTTTATTCACACCAAACTTTTTCAACATGATGAAAATACATTAAAGATGCTAAATTGTGAACGGATATTGAATATCTCAAACGGTTTAGCTGACATTGAATGAGAGAGACTCTGAGGCATTCAGGACTGGTACACTGCACTCTCATAAACTTCTAAAATCAAACTTTATCTACCATCTTTTAACTCTACTCCAGCGTAAGGCATCTTTGCCAGAAATTACATGCGTTTTCAAATAAACATAATTTTTATATTTGTCTTTTGCCCACATCAGGGAATTTAGACATTACAAATTTCCTCTCAGATCGTGTCTCTGTCGCACTGGACGTCTCAGCCACAGCACACACCAGATTCAGAAAAGCAAACTGTTTCAGCCAATCACAAGCTTATCTTTTGAAAGCAAAACATCAGCTCTTAGTTCTTTCATGGTCAACTATTCCTCCACGTTCAAAACACTAACAAACTGTTTGTTTAATCAGATGCCTTTCTACACATTTTACATTTATCCTGTATTCATCAATTCACTAGCTCTTTCCTTCAAAAGGATTCCCTTAAGACTTAAATCTTTCAACCTTCTTTTAACCTTATTCTTTAGACGAAAACTTTGATATCGTCATTTACACACTATCTACCCACATTAATACCAGAAATTTCACGTTATCACTTTCTTTTCTGAGTGTCCATTTACAATTACGGACTAAATGCTGACCATAATTAAAACACTCTCTTTGCCTATAGTTTGATCATTGAGCTTTCAAACGGCTCCAACTTACTGCACACCCTTGAAGCAGTGTGTCCCAATCAGGAATGTAAACAGAGCCACTGATAAGCAGTTCTCTGTATTCTTTTACACCAGTGGCGGTGTTTATTCAATTGCAATAGCCAAATCATAATCTTCATCATTATCATTGGCATCACATTCATTTTCATAAACTGCACAGAAAATCATTCAACATATTCTAAGGGGTTTTCACTAAACATTTTCTTTTTTAACTTCACATTTCTTTGAAGTCAAAGCTTCAGAGCACAGCTGCTTACAGCGTTTGCTCTCTTCTGTCTCACTGTTTGTTTCAGGACTCTTCATAAAGTATAAAATTTGTACTAAATGCCATCAATTTCATTAGCACTGGTTGGAAACAGTATTCCTCTATCAAATGGTTCAACTTAATGTTATCATTATTTTCTCAGTCCCACTTATCTCTGCTGTTTCACATGATTTCTTTTTCCCTCATTCCCACATTTACTTCACGCACACACTTTCAGGTGCCGTGGGCACAGACTTTTCACATACTTCACTCTGCTTTTCATTCAAACCAACATTCAACCATTGCTTCACAGTTTTTTACACACATGTTTTGCACAGGCACAACTTTCCTATGTCTAACATGCACTTTTCCCCATAGTTTTCTTCATTGCACAGTACACTGGTGTGCAATATTTACTGTTGGATGTTCCCATAATGGCTGCCTTTTTCCTGTCACTATTGCCCGTGGATTTTAATCTTTTATTAGCGCGCACTAACTGACTGTTCACCCAAGCTCAGAAGGTTGAAAATTAATTTCCACTTACTCTCAATGTCTTTCTCTGGAATTCAGTTTCGGCCTGGACCCTACTTAAAAACTTCGTTCCAGTGATCAATTATTTCAGCTCCTTGAATTAATTTCTATAACAACGAGTACTCGGCTTCGGTCTGGACAATATCTTGACCTTTTGTGGTCTCAATTTCCGTCCCCTATTTAAAAGCCTTCCTCCCCTCGTACCACAGCTTTAGTTTCAGTTTTCAAATACAGCCATTATGGTCCACCATAACATTTTCTTTTTCAAAATGAATTCTTTTCAAAACCCCAAAAGTAAATGAATTTACTGTCTCTTACCAGAGATTTTCTGTCGCCACTCGGGTTCTTTTTTGAGTTCCCTCTGGAAGTCCTCCCCGGGTCTGAAGCGGCTGGTTCTCCTTCTCTCAATATTTTTCGAGGTGAGACTGAAGCCTGTTGCTTTCAGGGCGTTTTCCCTCCACCGTCCACTGATCAGACCCGGAAAGCCCTCAAGGAAAACTCATCCCACTTCTGACACCAAAATTGTAGTGGCAATTTTTCATTAAACAATCATCAACTGCGTAAGAGACACTCTGAAATTCAAATGATCATTAAAAAAGTATTTTATTCTTGCAAGAAGGCCCAGTTGCCACACAGAAGTCATTAGTACAGTCTGTGGAACAAGTGCGACGAAGGGAGGGAGGGCAGAGGAGCCTTTATAGTACCTTCAAGGTCTTCTGCTCACAGGCCCTTATCTAAACAAGGGAAGGTTTCTCTGCTAGTGACCTAATCCTGCTGAGTTTATTCCTACAAACTCAGAAGTCCCAAATGGGACTACCTCTGATCCCAAGGGGTCAGAGGTTCCCTTTTCCGCTGTCTCCCCCTTTGTCTCACAGTGTTCACATTAATCATTATATTGAAAAATCAGGAGCACACCTAGAGTGTGAAAACTAAAATTCCCATTACAATAGTCTGCCTACATTCTGAGGAAGTACACAATTAAATCTGAGTTATTACCAACCTAAACAGGTAACAAGTACACAGTACTTTGTTGAGTTGATATTTAACAGTGGTGTTTTTTTTCCCTGGTAGTTTCTCTGTAATTGCATACTAATCACCTTAAGTAATTACACACTAAAATACTATAATTTACCATATGCTTACCAGGTAAATACTTAGTAGTTAGTTTGTAGTTTCTCTGCATTTACATATTTGTTACCTGTGGTAATTACCAATAACCAACTATAACTTACCATATATTTACCAGGTAAATACCTAGTAATTAGTTTGTAGTTTCTCTGCATTTACATACTTGTTACCTGTGGTAATTACCAATAACCAACTATAACTTAAGTTACCATATATTTACCAGGTAAATACCTAGTAATTAGGGGACTGTAAAAGAAAGGGTTACCAAATAAAAAAAATCCTACAGTAAAGCCTAAGGGTATTTTGGGAGGGCATTTAAATATTAGAAGCCTGTATCCATAATGTGATGAAATTAGAATTTTGCTAATTGGTTCCAATCTTGATTATTTGTGCATAGGTGAAGCATGGATGCATGATAAAATCCCCACCTCAATGATAGATGTGCCTGGATATAAGTGCTATAGAAAGGGTAGCACTTTCTGTCAAAAAATATGCTAAAATTATCATTGAACCTTTGACCCACATTATAAATGTCTCTATTAAAACTGGAATATTTCCAGATGCTTGGAAAAAGGCACTGGTTAAACCCATCTTCAAGTCCGGGAATACAACAGATGTTAGTAACTATCGACCAATAAGTCTAGTTCCGGTAATGTCAAAAATACTAGAAAAAAATAGTTTCAGAACAGCTAACTCAATATTTAGAAACACATCAGTATATACACCCTCAACAGTATGGTTTCAGACAGAACCATTCCACTGAATCAACCATCTGCACATTATTGGAAAATATTGTGCAGCCACTTGATAAAGGAAACGTGGTGGGTGCAGTATTCCTGGACTTAAAGAGGGCATTCGATACAGTAAACCAAGTCAAGTCAAGTCATCTTCATTTATATAGCGCTTTTAACAATGTAGATTGTTTCAAAGCAGCTTTACAGAGATAAACGTATAATTTAAGGTAACAGAGATTGTTTTGGCTTTATAGCGGTTCTTTAATAAAGTTATTTTCCAGCTAAAACTAGTTTTGATTGATTCGCTTCCATCGCAACGATCATTTGTTATTAAATTAGGGGCCGCTAAGACGACACCATTCTCTCTACACAGACTTTAAACGCGAACCTGTGATAAACGCTGATGGCGTTCACATGCGCATTAAGAATTGGTTCTATAGTTATGTGCGTTTGAATATATGTGCGCAGGTTTGTAATTCCCTACAAACCAAGCCTAAACAAAGTACTGGTCTTTCCTTATAAATTTTGATACAGAATTTTATTTTATTTTGTCACTTCGGGGTAGGTACGCGAAACGAATTTTTTCGACAACGCTTTATCTGTAGAGTGGTAAAGGGATCCTCCATAGGGAGAGACTAGTTGGCACTTCAGCACTGCGTTGTCATCGGGTCTAGGCGAAGGTCCTTCGTCAGATCTGGATACAGCCTGGATCCGGCAGGCTGCGGGAAAACCTAGGGATAAACAAAGACACTAAAATTAGCGTAGATGCCATTCTTCTTATGATGTAACGAGTACATCAGGAGTTTTGTGAAGTGTTCCCGGTTCCGGCTGACCTAATCTATGCAGCCTAACATTGAATTATAGAAGTCTATAATGTATTATGTGAATGCTAGGTCAAAGAGATGTGTCTTTAATCTAGCTTTGAACTGACAGAGTGTGTCTGCTTCCCGGACAATGTTAGGAAGACTGTTCCAAAGTTTTGGTGCTAAATAGGAAAAGGATCTACCGCCAGCAGTTGATTTTGATATTCTAGGTATTATCAACTGGCCGGAATTTAGAGATCGCAATAGACGTGAAGGACTATAATGCGTTAAGAGCTCGCTCAAGTACTGCGGAGCTAAACCATTTAGTGCTTTGTAAGTAATCAACAATATTTAAAAATGTATGCAATGTTTAATAGGCAGCCAATGCAGTGTTGACAGAACCGGCTAATATGGTCATACTTCCTGGTTCTGGTAAGAACTTGAGCTGCTGCGTTTTGAACCAGCTGTAATTTGTTTATTAAGCATGCAGGGCAACCACCCAGTAGAGCTTTACAATAATCTAGCCTTGAGGTCATGAACGCATTAACTAATTGTTCCGCATTTGTCAATGAGAGCATATGGCGTAATTTAGATATATTTTTAAGATGGAAAAATGCGGTTTTACAGATACTAGACACGTGACGTTCAAATGAAAGATTGGTATCAAAGAGCACAGGTTCCTAACCGACGTCAAAGACATAACAGAGCAGCCATCAAGTGTTAGACAGTATTCTAGGTTATTATGTGTGGGAGTTTTTTGTCCAATAATTAGAATCTCTGTTTTTTCATAATTTAGAAGTAGGAAATTACTAGTCATCCAATTTTAACTTCTGGGCTTGAAGCTTTCTTTTTCGTTAGTTTAGCCACTGTTTCAAATAAATACCTAGGATTATGTTAATTTTCTACTAATAGGGTTGAAAAATAAGCAGATCTAGCAGTAATCAAGTAATCGAGCTCTCCTTCCATGAAATCCGAAATACTTCTAGTTTTGTTTTCTTCCAGTTGTGCTCCATTTTTCTGGCTGCTCTCTTAAGGGCCCGAGTGTGCTCGTTGTACCACGGCGTTGGACTATTTTCTTTAATCTTCTTTAAGCGCAACGGAGCAACTGTGTCTAAAGTGCTGGAAAAGAGAGAGTTAAAAGTTTCTGTTGCAATATCAAGTTCTTCTAAGCTATCCGGGATGCTGAGATGATGAAACTGATTAGGAAGACTATTGATAAAGCAATCTTTAGTGGCAGAAGTGATAGGTCTAACATATTTATAACACGGAGTCGGCTTTGCAGCCTTGGCTAAATGTAATTTACATGAGACTAGATAATGATCTGAGATGTCATCGCTCTGTTGCAGAATTTCAACGGCATCAACATCTATTCCATGTGATAATATTAGATCTAGAGTATGATTACGACAATGAGTAGGTCCTGACACGTGTTGTCTAACTCCAATTGAGTTTACAATGTCTTTAAATGCCAATACCAATGCATCTTTTTCATTATGTATATGTATATTAAAATCACCAACAATTAGTACTTTATCTGCAGTCAATATTAATTCTGATAGAAAGTCCGCAAATTCTTTGATAAAATCTTTATGGTGCCCTGGTGGCCTGTATACAGTAGCCAGCACAAATCTCAAACGTGATTTATCGTTTACACTATATATTTTTACATTAAGCACCAACACTTCAAAAGAAGTATATTTAAAACTTGATTTCTTAGTGGTTTTGAAAATATTACTATAAATTGCAGCAACACCTCCCCCTTTGCGTTTCAGACGAGGTTCATGTTTATAACTGTAATCTTGTGGGGTTGACTCATTTAAAGTAATGTAATCGTTTGGTTTTAGCCAGGTTTCTGTCAAACACAGCACATCTAGGTTATTATCTGAAATCATATCATTAACAATGAGTGCTTTTGGAGTAAGGGATCAGATTTTCAGCAACCCAAGCTTTAGCAGTTGCTCATCTGTATTATATCTGTTTTTTATTTGTTGAACATCAATTAAGTTTTTAACCTTAGATGGGTTTGGACGTTTTTTGGATTTCCAAATTCAGGGAACAAACACAGTCTCTATATGATGATATCTAGGTGAAAGAGGCTCTATGTGATGGGATTTATCTGACCTTGGTGACGCGAGGCCGCTAGCAGACAGTCGGTTAAGCCAGTCTGTCTGCTTCCTGACCTGGAATTCGCTAATTCGCTAAGTCTTTAAACCATAGCCGTCTTATCTCAAAACTGTCATCTTATAATACGTCACACCAGGCATTATCATGGTTCGAGTCATACTTACAGGGCCGAGAACAATGTGTAGTTATTGATCATGTAAAATCTGCCCCATGTAAAATTAAGACCGGAATCCCTCAGGGAACCATACTGGGGCCTGTTCTCTTCAGCCTGTATGTGAACAAGCTGCCTGAAGTGTGTCCTGAAGTTGGCCTTCAGATGTATGCCGATGACAGTGTGGTTTATGTGTCCGGCAAAAGCCCTGTTGTTATCGGCAGTACACTGACCAAAAGTCTTGAGAAAGTGTTTAAATGGCTAAACAAATCATGTTTAACACTTAATCTGAGGAAAACTAAATCTATGTGTTCTCTTACGAGGGGTCTCTCGTACTGCGTAAGTATCTTACGCTAGGGGAAAATCCCTTTTCCACGAGATACTGAAGCCAAGAAAATTATCCTTAATTTTGTATTAATGTAAAACGCGTTGCGGCAGCATGCAGACATAGGCAAGACGGCTAGCGTGCCTATTGGCTGCTCTGCGGCAACTGCAGCAGCCTATCGAGCGAGGCCTAGCGTGACGTCAGACCCAATGGGGTGCTTCGCGCCCACTGCGTCACGTCCCGCCGAAACGGGCGTGGCCTAGGCCTATAAATTCAGCTCGCAGGCAGCTATTTCTGATTTTTCATCTCTTCAGCGAAGCACACGCATCGCTGGATCCCGAGAGAAGCCGTGCCGTCTGAAGAAGCCTCTGAAGCGGGACGAGTCGCCTCTGAAGTCGCTGGCCGCGCCGCCTTCAACCGCCTTCCCGCCGCGCTATCCGGCGCTCATATCTTTTTCTCTCTGCTGCGTGTGTGTTCGCCGCCGCAACACACACTGTCTAAAAGAGCTGCGTCTTTTTCAAGATGCCATCCTGCGGCTCGTGCAGAGCCACACTCAGTGACGGGGACCGCCATGTTATCTGCGCTTCCTGCCTGGGTGAGGATCATGCAGCTCTCGCGCTCGCTGACGCCGGCTGCCCTCATTGCGAGCGGTTGCCCATGGCGACTCTGAGGACTCGCCTGGCACTCTTCGCCGAGACTGCACCCCCGCCCGCTGTAGTGCCGCGCCGTAAAAAGCGCCGTGCTCAGCGGGTCCCGGAACCTTCCCCCACCCGCCCAAGCTCGCCGGTTCGCCCGCCAGCTTCACCGGTCTCGTCAGCGTCTCTTCCTGACGGACAGCGGCCGCCGTCTGCCGCCGCTTCCGTTGTTGACGCTGATGAAAGAGCCGCGTCGGGGGAAGATGATTCCTGCTCTCTCCTGGCATCGGTCAGTGAGGATTGGGCGAGCTCTGCTGATCTCGCTCCATCTGCTCGCGCATCGTCAGGCAAGAGAGCCAGCATCGAGTCAGAGCTGATGCGTGTACTCGCACAGGCCGCGGCGAGCCTCGGCCTCGAGTGGACTACGCCTGAGCAGCCTGCTCACAACCGGCTGGACGGATATTTTCTCCCTGGGGAGCGCGCTTCGCCTGCTTCCAGACCAGCGCCTTTTCTTCCCGAGCTTCATGAAGAAGTCGCTAAGTCTTGGAGCGCCCCCCATTCTGCTAGAATGCGCTCTTCTGTTTCGCTAGCATTCTCCGCTGTTGACAATGCTAAAAACAGAGGCTACCATTCGCTGCCGCCGGTCGAAGAAGCGATAGCCAACCACTTATGCCCGCCCTCTGCTGGACGGCGCGCTAAGCTGGCGCTACCTTCTAAAGCTTGCCGCTCTACGTCAAGCCTGCTCGGTCGCGCTTTCTCCGCCGCTGGGCAGGCTGCGTCAGCGCTGCACACTATGGCCACGTTGCAAATTTTCCAGGCCGATCTCCTCCGAAAGCTGGACGAGAGAGGACCAGATGCAATTTGCGTGCCAGACTTAAGAAGTGCTACGGACCTCGCTCTCCGCGCTACTAAGTCTGCTGCACAGGCCATAGGACGGAGCATGGCCTCTCTCACCGTAGCTGAGAGACACCTGTGTTTGACGCTTTCCAAAATGTCTGAGTCTGAGCGCGCCGCGTTCCTCGACGCTCCGCTGTCTCCCGCTGGCCATTTCGGAACTTCCGTTAAGGATTTAGCGGAGAGGTTTGCAGAGGTACAGAAAGCGTCACAGGCTATGAAGCACTTCCTACCGAAGCGCTCCAGTTCTGCAGCAGGCCGTGCAAGACCGTCTGCCCAGAGCTCTCAGCCTCAGCCTCCGCCCACCGCCGCCACTTCGCAGCGCCGACAGGCCCGAAGCGCGAGACCGCGCTCTCGCTCATCTGGCCGTCGCCCCGCTCCGCGTGGGCCGCGGCCCAGGCTTGCGGTAAAGCCCGAGGTCCCGAAGTCGTCCTAGCACGTCTAGGAAAACGACGTGTTCAAGTCCCGCTGCGGCCGGGCTTCCACCAAAACTCATCGCTCGTCCAGTTCCAAGAAATGTGACTGTTCAAGTCTATTTAGCAGCCAACAAGCCGGTTCCACTGCCCGCTTGCCTGCACACAAAAGCCGTTTTCACGGCTACCCAGATAAATCCCACAAAGAGCGTATTTTCTGGTGTCCCGGCCACGGCCGATGGTGTTATGAGTGTAGACAAAATGCCCACTGCCCAGTGCTCATTCCTACACACAAGCACAGCCCATCACACAGGGCTCGCGCACATAAAATCGACCCAGCTCGATTGCGCATTAAACGTAGCAGATGTGCCCACTGCCCAGTGCCCACAATCACTACGTTCTGCATGTCTCCAGGTTTCTGTAAAAACGAAACCAGTGTGCATTCGCTCTGCCCAGGCGGACAATGCTTTCGGTGTGATAAATGTGCCCGCTATTCCGCGCCCACATCCACACATAGACATGACAAATCCTACGGGATTCGCCCAGCCCTCCCCCTCTCGGTTTGCCACCGCAGAGGAGTCGAGCGCGGGCAATCTGCCCGCTGTCATCAGCGCGCCCTCTGCCTCAAATGTCATAAACGCGACGCTTATGTTGCGGCACACCGAAGCCCCCCGGTCGCCAAGCGACCAGCGTGCGCTTCGCATTCAACCCCTAGCCACCCGTGCAGATGCATGGGCAAGGCTGCCCGGGGTTACGAAATGGGTGCTAGACATTATAGAAAGAGGCTATTCGCTACAGTTTCACCGACGCCCGCGCCGTTATACAGCGCGCGTCGAGACCACGGTAAAAACAGAAGTAGCACACCTACTTCGAGCCGAAATTTCGAAACTATTGAGCAAAGGGGCCATAGAGCCGTTATCTCAAGCTCAGAGCGAAGGGGGGCTGTACAGCAGATACTTCCTGGTACCGAAAAAAGACGGGGGTCTCAGACCCATTCTAGATCTGAGGCAGCTGAACAAAGTGCTTGCAAAGCGAAAGTTCAGAATGCTCACGACCAGAAAAATTCTCGCGCAGATTCGCAGAGAAGATTGGTTTGTGTCAATAGATCTGAAAGACGCGTATTTTCAAATACAGATAGCGTCACGTCACAGGCGATATTTGAGATTCGCCTTCGAGGGCCAGGCATATCAGTACACAGTCCTTCCGTTCGGCTTGTCCCTGGCACCCCGTACATTTACGATGTGCATGGACGCGGCGCTCGCACCCCTCAGACTACGAGGCATGCGAGTATTGAACTACTTGGACGACTGGCTGATTCTAGCTCAATCTCACTCGGTGCTCATAGAGCACAGGACCATTTTACTCGATCACCTCGAGAATCTGGGTCTCAGAGTCAATTGGGCAAAGAGTTCTTTGTTCCCCAGACAGATAATATCTTTTCTGGGCACAGAACTGGACTCGCTCTCTATGATAGCGCGACTGACACCTCAGCGCGTACTAGACATTCAGCGCGCAGCGAGCTCTTTCCGCTGCGGCGCGTCTGTCCCGCTCAGGAAATTTCAGAGGATGCTGGGTCTCATGGCCTCAGCATCGTCAGTACTCCAGTTGGGCTTGCTACGCATGCGCCCGCTACAGTTCTGGCTGAAAGCGCGAGTTCCGCGCCGAGCGTGGGCTTCCGGTCTGCTTCGTCTCAAGGTCAATCAGAAATGCATCGCAGCTCTGAAACCTTGGAAAGCAAACGACTGGTACCAATCAGGTGTAAGCCTGGGGACTTCCTCGAGTGTGAAGGTAGTGTCTACGGACGCGTCCTCCATGGGATGGGGAGCGCTGCTCGAGGGCAGACCGTTCTTCGGCCAATGGTCAGAACGAGAGAAGCTTCTCCACATAAACTGCCTCGAAATGCTGGCAGTAGACAACGCGCTGACGCGTTTTCGTCCCCAAATACAAGGACACCACGTCCTGGTCCGCTCGGACAACATGTCAGTGGTGTCCTACATAAACCGCCAGGGCGGCCTCAGGTCCAGAAACCTGTACAGGCTGACAGAACGCCTCCTGGTGTGGGCTCAGAGCAACCTGCTCTCACTGAGAGCAGCGCATGTGCCAGGGCTCCTGCCCCATGGCCAGTGCCAGTGAGGAGGGACCTCCTCTCTCAGGCCAAGGGCTCGATTTGGCATCCGCGCCCAGAGCTGTGGTCCCTTCACGTTTGGGCCATCAACAGGTACCCGCTGACCTCCCAAGCGGAGTGTTAAGCACGAACACGCAGGCTAGAGCTCCGTCTACGCGACGTCTCTATTCCTCAAAATGGTCAGTGTTCTCCAGCTGGTGCACGGCTCGTGGCGTGTCGCCCCCGGACTGTGGGGTGACGGAGGTTCTCTCCTTCCTACAAGAGCTGTTGGATAAGGGCAGGTCCCCTTCCACGCTCAAAGTCTATGTGGCGGCCATTGCAGCGTTCTCGAACGCAGAATCTGGTCAGTCAATAGGAAGGAACGATCTAGTCATCCGCTTCCTTAGAGGAGCTAAGAGACTGAATCCTCCCAGACCTCCCTCAGTCCCCGTATGGGACCTTTCCACGGTGCTAGAGGCCATGAAAGGTCACCCATTCGAGCCTTTACAGACCATCGGTCTTAAACACCTGTCTTTCAAGACAGTGTTTCTTTTGGCTCTCGCTTCAGTGAAGCGCATAGGGGACTTACACGCGCTCTCAGTGAGTGCGACGTGCATGGAATTTGGGCCTAATGACTCAAGAGTTATACTCAAACCCAGGCACGGCTATGTTCCAAAATCCCTCAACACACCGTTTAGGGCGCAGGTCATTTCCCTGTCAGCCCTACCGGTCTCTGACGAGGAAGGAGACGCGAGCTTCCTTTGCCCAGTCAGGGCATTAAGAGCTTATGTGTCTCGCTCATCTGTCTTCAGACAGATGGAGCAGCTCTTTGTTTCATTTAGCGGACGCTCCAAGGGGCTGGCCGCGTCGAAACAAAGCCTATCCAGATGGATAGTTGACGCCATTGCGCTGGCATACACTTCCAAGGGCATGCAGTGTCCGTTGGGTGTCAGAGCGCACTCCACGAGAAGCATGGCTTCATCGTGGGCCTGGTCGAGTGGGATTGCCTTACAAGATATATGTATGGCGGCAGGCTGGGCCTCCCCGTCTACATTTATAAGGTTCTATAACCTAGAGGTTCCCGCCTTACAGGCCAGGCTGTTGTCGGTCTAAATGCACCAGTACTGTCTGTTCCGATGCTATTGGTTCAGCATACTGTGTCTGCTGAGCGCTGCCCTACAGCAATGCTTGCTGATCGACGTATAAATGGCAGGACCCATGATTTCCCATCAGCTCAGGCCGCACCCCGCTCTGGCTGTATGATGACATCTGCGTCTTAAGGACGCTGTTGCATGTGGAAGAGCGCGGCTCCGCCCCTCCCTCTTCCCAGACTCCCTGTGAGTTCCCCTGGTGATTATGCACTATATGAACCCTGGGCTTCGCTCCTGGGTCTTTGGTGTTGATCCCAGCAAGCACGGCGTTTTACATTGGGTCCCCTAGCGTAAGATACTTACGCAGTACGAGAGACCTCTCGTAAGAGAACGTACTCGGTTACTAACGTAACCAGGGGGGCAGCGTTTCATATTATTTTGAAGGTACCCCCGGGAGCCGCCATTGGCTAACAAGCCTTCACCTGCTGTTAGCATCCCATTGACTCCCATTCATTTTGGCGTCACTTTGACAGCGAATAACTTTACATCTGAGGCGTTTAAAGACTCCATTTGTCCATGGTTTATTTCTAAAGAAACACGACAATGTATAAAAGGCTCCATTACCTTGTATCTTACGTTATGGCCCCGTAGAAGCAGTTTTTGTAAAAGTAGGCTAACGATTGCGTCATAACCACGCGACTCTCTGGAAATTACCGTAGAGACAGGAAGAGAAGTTCGCAGTCAATCGGGGGGACGTGGAGGCATAAAGTCCGATAAAGTCAAGGGAGAAGCCCATAGAGAGTCATGACGTTGCTCCTGCTCCTAGCTCATGGACAGCTCCTACTCACGCTTTCCGTCTCTGCAAGATTCGGAAGGGAATGGTTCAGATTTCGTTTGGCACAGCTACTAGAAAACTTACAACTGTCAGGCAGGCTGCTCACGTCACATCCACGTCGTCAAGCTCAGTTTGAGTCTGCGCAGTACGCTCGGCAATCAGGAAATGAGGGCTTCTAATCAGCTTCACTTCTCTCCGTTGAAACCTATGGGGTCGCTGTGTCCAGTTTATATACTGTCTATGAACGTAACCTCGGTTCTCTCTAGAAGAGGGAACGAGTACTGCGTATCTTGCCGTGCATGCACACGCTCTGGTTAAGCTTCGGCGATGAAAAACCAGAAATAGCTGCCTGCGAGCTGAATTTATTGGCCTAGGCCACGCCCGTTTCGGCGGGACATGACGCAGTGGGCGCAAATCACCCCATTGGGTCTGACGTCACGCTAGGCCTCGCTCGATAGGCTGCTGCAGTTGCCGCAGAGCAGCCAATAGGCACACGAGCCGTCTTGCCTATGTCTGCATGCTGCCGCAACGCGTTTTACATTAATACAAAATTAAGGATAATTTTCTTGGCTTCAGTATCTCGTGGAAAAGGGATTTTCCCCTAGCGTAAGATACTTACGCAGTACTCGTTCCCTCTTCTAGAGAGAACCGAGGTTACGTTAGTAATCGAGTACGTTTTTCTATAACAAGAACGCGGATAATAAATGACCTTAACATTAAAATGAATGGTGAACTCATCGATCAGGTAGAACAAGAAAAATATTTAGGAGTGATTTTAGATTCTCAGCTAAATTTTAAAAGTCATATTAAAAACATCTCAAGAAAAATGAAGGCCAGTATGAACTGTTTCAGAATGATCAGGAGTGGTCTAACATTTGAATGTGCTCATGTCTTTCTGAACACTATGATCCTGTCCCACCTGTCGTACTGCACCACTGTTTGGTCCCAGACTAGCCAAACTACCCTAAAGCCTATTGACAGTGTTGGGGAAGCTACTCTGAAACTGTAGTTTGACAAGCTACAAGCTACTCGTAAGTTAAAGTAGTTAAACTACAGTCAAGCTACCCTTTTGGAAAAGTAGTTAGCTACACTACAAGTTACTATCAAAAAGTAGCTAGCTACATTGAAACTACTTTAGATTTTTTTGAACAACGTATATTATAAATAACTGAATAAGTGTCTGAGGAATGTTTTAAGTAAAATATTTAGTGTTTAAAACAATGCAATACAATTATGATTTCAAAGAGTATTGTTTTATTACACACAACACTCAAATATCGTCTTGCTCCATCATGGATAATATGGGTGTGTCAACCCACTTCTGTACGTCAGTGAACCGTTAGCCGCAAGATGCGTGATTAAACAACAGGTGGCGGTAATGGCAAAAAATTTGTTTGTAATCTAACAAGAAGAAGAATATCCTTGCATCGCGCTGATTCGCGCAGGCTCGACAACAAAACGCAATGTAGCTTTTGCTCGCGCTACACCGCTACTTGCTGCAAAAAGTAGTTAGCTACTGGAAAAGCTACACTGTTTAAAAAGCAACTGAGCTACTGCCAAGCTACTGAAAAATGTAGTTAAGTTAGTAGCGTCGCTACTTGTAGTTAACTACTCCCCAACACTGCCTATTGAGAGGCTTTATAACCGTGCCCTAAAAAATTTCGATAAAAAGCCCATTCGATTCCATCACTGTTACATTTTAAGTAAACATAAAATCTTAAACTTTGTTAATTTTGTTCATCTTAGACACATAACGTTTTTTTTTTTTAAATGTTTGACTGGACTTGCACCTGAGCCACTTTGTAAATTTGTGAACAGGCTGGAACCCTCCAGATCAACAAGAGCTGCTACATGTGGAGACTGTAAAGTTCCATTTTGTAAAACATCTTTTGCCCAAAATGTTTTTTCTGTGAAAGGAGTCAATTTGTGGAACTGGCTTGAAACTGTCCACCTTTAAAAAACTAACAAAAGCCTGGTTCATACAGCAGCAGCAGTGTGATCATGCCATATGAGATGTATAGCTGTGTGTATGTGAGGTGTGCATCTGTGTGAGTTCAAGTGAATGTGTTTATTTACTACACTTATTTTTATTGGTGCTAACTGGTTTCTGGACATTTTATTGTATTCACTGTAATTTTTTTTACTTCTTTATTACCTTAACTGTTAAAAGCCCTTCTAGGGACAGGTGTTGCGAATTAGCCATGGCTATAAACACTGTGATACAGGCATCGGACTGTTCTTTATGTAATAATCTATGTTTTTTTTTTTGTATCTGTCCCTATTCAAATAAACAACAACAACAACAACAACAACAACAAAAAATAATAATATTCTTGAATTTTACATTGCTTTCCCCTACAAAAGCAAAGCTGACCGCAACTGCGGAATTTCACGTTAAGCGTTTTCTTTTTTAACAGGCTCTAAAGGAGGAAAATGCCCTTAACGTGAAACTCTGCACGTCACGTTCATATTCTATAGGCTCTTGTCTATATATAGTTTCCCTCCCATAGAGGCTATTATAAATAAAACGCTTAACGTAGCTTAATGAATTAAGCACTTTGTTTCAAGAAATGCAATTCTTTGTGAAAGTCTGTGGCTTTTTGTGCAGCAAGTAGATTATTGAACCAGAAGAGGAATTTTCTCTCTTATCCTTTTGAATGTAGGCAGTTGTGTTTTCCTTTCCCCGGAATGTAAGTTGATGGCTTTCAGTGGGAGGCTGGTCGGATAAAAGAATTCTAATGTACATTTGTACATCTTATTATTTAGACATGTAGTAATAGTTACTCAGTGTGTTAATAAATGATTTATTAATACATATTCCTACTGTCATTAAAATTTACGGTAACACTTTATAATAACTGCATGCTATTAATCATTAGTTAAGCATTAGTAAACAGTTAATTTGTCATTTATAAAGCATTAATATACATTAATAAGCAGTTTATAAATACAGTTATAAATGCTTTGTTCTTGATTTATAAGCATATCTATAATGTGTTTAATAATTGTATTTTCATTATTTTTTAATGATCAATTTATCATTTCTAAATGAAGTATAGCATTATTTACAAACTGGTTATTTAGGAGTTGTCAGTGGTTCATAAGACCACTTAGAAAGTGTGAGTAAATGATTAATAAACTGTTTAAATACATATTATTATTCAGACATATAGTAATAGTTACTAGTGTGTTAATAAATGCTTTATTAACATGTTTTTCTACTGTAATTCAGGGTTAATTCAGGTAGTTATAAAGCATTTAGTAGTGGTCAGTTAACTATTTTTGTGAGCTCATCTAAAGTGAGGACTAGTTATGCCTTGTAAAGCATTTATAAAGGAGATTTAAAGGCTGTTAATATTTCTATGTTCTGTATCACTGTGTGTGTTTGTTTCATTTTTCTGTTTAGAAGAAAACTGAGTCTTTAAATCTCCTTTATAAATGATTTACAAAGCATAACTAGTCCTCACTTTAGATGAGCTCACAAAATAGTGAACTGACCACTACTAAATGCTTTATAACTACCTGAATCTACTACATTTACTTACACTTTCTAAGTGATCTTCTTAATCACTGACAATACCTAGTTTGTAAATAATGGTAAATAATGTAACTGGTTTGTAAATAATGCTATACTTCATTTAGAAATGATAAATTGATCATTAATAAAGTATGAAAATACAATTATTAAACACATTATAGATATGCTTATAAATCAAGAATAAAGCATTTATAGCTGTATTTATAAACTGCTTATTAATGTCTATTAATGCTTTATAAATGCTGAATTAACTGTTTAGTAATGCTTAACTAATGATTAATAGCATGCAGTTATTATAAAGTGTTACCAAATTTACCACTGCCAACACTGGATTACAGGAGTGCCAAAATACAACAAATACATTTTTATGAAACAACAATAATATAATAAAATATTCCACAGTGTCAAAACTACCTCAGTACTAACTTTCAAACATTAGAGAACAGCAGTGCAGATCGTGGACAAGTTTCGGTTCATTGATCAACTTTAGTTTGATTTAGTTTGATTTAGTGTGAAAACTTAGAAGATACTATCAAAGCCTTAAGGCTTCCGGTAAGCTGCTGCCCTAGAATCTTTGGAAGTTTTCACAATAAATCTAACTAAATCAAACTAAAGTATTTTTAATATTTACACTACAGAAATGTATTTTTATATCAGATTGCAGAGGCAAAGTTTCATTTTACTGCACAGTTATGTTTTCTGGTGTACAGGAATTGTTATTTTGTATGACATTGCAGAGGTTGTATTTTTCATTTGATATCAAGTGTACAGTTGTACAGTTTAATTTTTTGCATCTTGAAATAAATATGTATATGTTCTGTATCACTCTGTGTTGTGTTTGTTTCCTTTTTCTGTTTAGAAGATAACTGAGCCTTTACATCTCCTTTGTAAAAGCTTTACGGGGCATAAATAGTCCTCACTTTAGATGAGCTCACAAAAAAAGTTAACTGACAACTACTAAATGTTTTGTAACTACCTGAATTAATCATGAATTACAATAGGAATACGTGTTAATGAAGCAGTTATTATCACACTGAGTAACTATTACTGTATGTCTAAATAATATGAATAAATAAACATTTAAATAGTTTATTAATCATTTACTTACACTTTCTAAATTATCTTATGAACAATAACTGGTTTGTAAATAATGCAATACTTAATTTAGAAATGATAAATTGATCATTAATAAAGTATGAAAATACAATTATTAAACAAATCAAGAATAAAGCATTTATAGCTGTATTTATAAACTGCATACTAGTGTCTATTAATGTAGGGACAATGCTTAATAAATAATGAATTAACTATTTACTAATGCTTAACTAATGATTCATAGAATGCAGATATTATAAAGTGTTCCCATAACGTTTAGTGTAGTTTTTAGTGCTCCTCTTGTGTCCAATGTTTAATGAATATTGTTATTTACCCTCCTCTGATGAAGACCGTTTTCTTGCATTATGTAAGTTTGACTCTCTCATTTTGTGTGTCTTCCTCAGCCTCTGCTGGTCCAAACCACTCTGGAACGACTCCGATATCGCAAAGAACAAGGTGGGCCAAAGCAACTTTCTTTTTGAGCCACAGGCAAAAATGTTACTGCATTCATTACTGCTCTGTTTTTCTTCTTATTTATCATTCTTCTTTTGACTTTATTCTGTTTGTCTGTCAGATATCAGCGAGTATGTGGATGACAAGAGAATGAAGTTTAAGGTCTAATATACAGCAGTATGTCAGGTAATGTCATAAAAATCTAAAACTCGCTAGACACTTTAGCTCTGTTCCAAAACCTATAAAGTCTGCATAGACAGCTAGGCAGCATCCTATGGATTTTTATTTTATTTTATTCGGAACAATCTGGATGATTTTCCACCATCAAAAGAGAAAAGAATTTTCTTTGTTTCTCTGTTACATTTTGTATGTGTACAGTTACAGTATGTTCCGGGTTAGTTTGAACCAGAACACACATTCCGTTCCATTTAGCTAATGTACAAATAGAGTTTTCGTTGATTTATTAAAGAATTGAGAAGTATCATCGGGTAATCTTTATTAAATCTACTGTACATATATTTTATGTTGCTTTTAATTTTAACTACTTTCAGTATAACTTCAAGGTCTTTGTGCTCCCCAACTTCTAAAATCCCAATTCAAACCCTGCACATAAATTATTTGAAACACTTAGCAACTTGCTTATGAGACTCGCATTATGGCTGCACAGTTCATCAAATAAATAATCAAGATTACCATGCCACTCATTGGCCCAACGACAGAATCCAACGGTGTGGGCGAAGATATAATGCGTGTATGTCTTTTCAGTGTTCCAGTGAGGTTCACTTTATTTATTAGAATTTAGTTTCAATATTACGTTAGCTCTACGCTTAATCTGACTCCAATTTCAAATGATAATCAAATTTAGATTGTGTTTCTTATTAGAAAATAATCATAAATATTGATTATGATTTAATTTAGATCTTTGATTATTCTGGGTATCCCATACTTTCAATTATTTGTTCATTAAGTACTACGGAGCCCCTGAGGGGACCTTTGCAAAAAAAAATGCAGACTTTTGCATGCTCACAAGAAACTATTGCGTGCGCACGAGAAACTTTTGCGTGAGCACAAGAAAACTATCGCGTGCTCACGAGAAACTTTCGCGTGCGCACAAGAAAATTATTGCGTGCTCATGCGTTTTATATATAATTTTTTTTTTTTTAAAGGTCCCCTAACCGTAGTATCAGAATCAGAATCAGAAAGAGCTTTATTGCCAAGTGTGCTTGCACCCACAAGGAATTTTTCTTGGTACTGAAGCTTCCAGTGCACATATACAAATACAAATACAACAAGAACATAGTAATACAAATTCTAAGAATGAAAATATATAAAAAATAAATAAAAATAGTATAAAAGTAAAAAAGTAGGGTCACAGTTGGGTTTAGTCTGAATAAACATTTACAGATTATGAACATATTTACAGTATTTTGAGTAGTATGAATAATATAAATATCACCTGAATTAGAGAATATTACACTAGACAGTGGGAGTCTAGCGCATGTTACAGATTATAAACATATTTACAGTATTTTGAGTAGTATGAATAATATAGATATAAATATCACCTGAGTTTATTGCACTAGACAGTGGGAGTATTGCACTTACAGGCATATGCTTTGGGGGGCATGTTAAGTGTTCAGAAGGGAAATGGCCTGTGGAAAGAAACTGTTCCTGTGCCTGGAAGTTCTTGTGGCCAGTGATCTGTGTCGCCGTCCTGACGGTAACAGTTCAAACAGGGGATGTCCAGGGTGAGTGGAGTCTGTGATGATTTTACCTGCTCTCTTCCTCACTCTGGAAGAGTACAGGTCCTGGAGGGTTGGCAGGGGGGCACCAATAATCCTCTCTGCAGTCCGGACTGTCCGTTGTAGTCTCCTGATGTAGTAGCTGAACCAAACCAGACAGTGATGGAAGTGCTTAAAACAGACTCAATGACGGCTGAGTAGAACTGGATCAGCAGCTCCTGTGGCAGATTGAACTTCTTCAGCTGGCGAAGGAAGTACAGTCTCTGCTGGGCCTTTTTCACAATGGAGTCAATGTGATTTGCCCACTTCAGGTCCTGGGAGATGGTAGAGCCCAGGAACCTGAATGACTCCACTGCTTCCACAGTGCTGTTCATGATGGTGAGAGGGGGGAGTGCTGGGGTGTTTCTCCTGAAGTCCACGATCATCTCCACTGTTTTGAGTGTGTTCAGCTCAAGGTTGTTATAACTGCACCAGACAGCCAGCTGTTCAACCCCCAGTCTGTAAGCAGACTCGTCACCATTTTGGATGAGACCGATGACAGTGGTGTCGTCTGCAAATTTCAGGAGCTTGACAGAGGGGTCTTTAGAAGTGCAGTCATTAGTGTACAGGGAGAAGAGCAGTGGGGAGAGAACGCACCCTTGGGGGGCGCCAGTGCTGATGGTGAGGGTCCTGGATGTGAGTTTCCCCAGTCTCACTAGCTGCTGCCGGTCCGTCAGGAAGCTGGAGATCCACTGACAGATTGTGGATGGCATGGAGAGCTGAGTCAGTTTGGCTGTGAGAAGATCAGGGATGATGGTATTGAAGGCCGAACTGAAGTCCACAAATAAGATCCGTGCATAAGTCCCAGGTCTGTCAAGATGTTGCAGGATATAGTGCAGTCCCATGTTGACTGCATCATCCACAGACCTGTTTGCTCTGTAAGCAAACTGAAGGGGATCCATCAGGGGTCCGGTGATGTCCTTCAGATAGGCCAACACCAGTCTTTCAAACGACTTCATGACCACAGACGTGAGAGCGACAGGTCTGTAGTCATTAAGTCCAGTGATTTTTGTTTTTTTGGGAACCGGAATGATAGTGGAGCGTTTGAAGCAGCAGGGAACTTCACACTGCTCCAATGATCTGTTGAAGATCTGCGTGAAGACTGGGGCCAGTTGGTCAGCACAGGCTTTTAGACAAGCAGATGAGATGCCGTCTGGGCCTGAAGCTTTCCTAGTCTTCTGTTTTTTGAAGACTCTGCTCACGTCCTCCACACAGACCTTAAGCTCAGGTTGGATGGCAGAAGGGGGGAGGAGAGGGGTTGCAGGAGGTGATGGTGGATGTGTGAAGTGCACATCAGGGCGGGTGTGAGGTGTGAGTCTGGGCTTCTCAAACCTGCAATAGAATGCATTGCAGTATGGTTTCATGGACTAAAAAAAATAATCTTTTTCAAGCTTTTTTAATTAATTTTATTTTGCACTCCTGGAATGATTTATTCTTTCCAAACAAAGCTATTCAAATCATCTGGTGAACTTTCCTGTATTTCTTCAGATCGCAATATATATCTCAGAAAAAGTAAATAATGCTATGTCGGTTTTTTCCAATAATGCGCAGCCCTTATTAAAATATTGGGGATAACGGTAGTGTCACAGTGTGGTACAGGGAGAAGTAGACGAGGGAGAATCAAAAGTTCCAATGCAAACTTTACTAACAATATAATACAAATAGGTACAGACAGGCAGAAGGTACACACACACTTAGTAGGACAGTGATCGGACCAAGACTGACTGAACTGAATGGAACTAAATACAAACACTGATGAACACTGATTGACAGAACACAGTTGACATAGATGATGATGAACTAACACAAGTGATACAGATGAACTGATAAAGGTTGTCATGGAAACAAATGAGTGACGGGAAACCAGAACAAAGGAAGACGTGACTAATACAAACAAACACTGACACGTGACAGGTAGGGGATATAATCAACAATAATAACAGATATTAAAACAAATATTTTTGTCATAATTGTGCAGCCAAATGAGAAACACACAAGAGACACTACTTGATCAGTTCCTTTAGAGTTTGGTGTTAGATTTTAGGGTAAAATTGTCAATTTTTGATTATGTTCATTATTGAATGAAATATTTTCCTCGATAATGGATTCTGGGATTGCCTTCTCCAAAAAGAATAAATACAATTTCTAGGTTTTGAAACAGAGCTATTATCGGTATTGTAAGTATAAATGCGCATGTTCTGTTATCACATAGTTTCCTTTGTGTTTAGCAAGCTGCACATCTTCCTTAGAATGTGATCTTTAAACTGAATCGTGCATGTCAGACTTTCTCAGTTTGCTAATTTCTTATGAAACAGCACGAAAAACATTGCCTCACACTACATGTTCACTCAGACACAGATATATACCGGCATTCTCTTCCTGTGATGTACATCTGTTTTTGTGACATTAATACTGAGAACATGATCCTGGATGACAAGAGTACCAAAAAGTATTTTTCTGTTTGCTGTCTTCAGGGCTCAATAGTAAGGATTTTTTTTTTTTCTACTGGCCCAATCACAGTTCAGGCTTCACTAAAGAAAAAAATAAATGAAAATTTTAACCTAAATTGGGTATATATAGTTTGTTCTGGTTCTTAAATGTGATTGGCTGATAGCCTTTTCCAGCCATGCGATATTCTACCAGTATCCCTAAGGGAACCGTTTCCCCATATGTATCACTCTGCTTGCTGCATTTCTCACAGTGAGTAAATTAGCAAACCCACCATGATTTTAAAAATAGTACTGTTTTTGTGTCACATAATGTAGTTTTAAGAGTTTTTTTTTTGGTGAGAATGCAGTTACTTAGACCTCAAATGCGACTTATTTATAAACATAACACCTATTTGGCAATTTGTTATATATATATATATATATATATATATATATATATATATATATATATATATATATATATATATACAATTATTTAATTATGTCATCAGGATATCACAGACTCGCTCTCATGTTTCATACAAATGCAGCTTTCTCCACGGAACAAAATATACCTAACAAAATATTTAAACTTAAGTCAATATGTTGTGTCTAATTATTTACTTATGTGGCAAAGCCATGTAATAAGCGGGATATTGTACAGCCGGTTGTTACCGCAGAATAAACCCCTTTAGTGATGCAAGTATATATATATACAGTGGGGAGAACAAGTATTTGATACACTGCCGATTTTGCAGGTTTTCCCACTTACAAAGCATGTAGAGGTCTGTAATTTCTATCATATGTACTCTTCAACTGTGAGATACGGAATCTAAAACAAAAATCCAGAAAATCACATTGTATGATTTTTAAATAATTAATTTGCATTTTATTGCATGACATAAGTATTTGATCACCTACCAACCAGTAAGAATTCCGGCTCTCACAGACCTGTTAGTTTTTCTTTAAGAAGCCCTCCTGTTCTCCACTCATTACCTGTATTAACTGCATCTGTTTGAACTCGTTACCTGTATAAAAGACACATGTCCACACACTCAATCAAACAGACTCCAACCTCTCCACAATGGCCAAGACCAGAGAGCTGTGTAAGGACATCAGGGATAAAACTGTAGACCTGCACAAGGCTGGGATGGGCTACAGGACAATAGGCAAGCAGCTTGGTGAGGCTGTCCAGGCCCGTCTGAAGTTTGCCAATGACCATCTGGATGATCCAGAGGAGGAATGGGAGAAGGTCATGTGGTCTGATGAGACAAAAATAGAGCTTTTTGGTCTAAACTCCACTCGCCGTGTTTGGAGGAAGAAGAAGGATGAGTACAACCCCAAGAACACCATCCCAACCGTGAAGCATGGAGGTGGAAACATTCTTTGGGGATGCTTTTCTGCAAAGGGGACAGGACGACTGCACCGTATTGAGGGGAGGATGGATGGGGCCATGTATCGCGAGATCTTGGCCAACAACCTCCTTCCCTCAGTAAGAGCATTGAAGATGGGTCGTGGCTGGGTCTTCCAGCATGACAACGACCCGAAACACACAGCCAGGGCAACTAGGGAGTGGCTCCGTAAGAAGCATCTCAAGGTCCTGGAGTGGCCTAGCCAGTCTCCAGACCTGAACCCAATAGAAAATCTTTGGAGGGAGCTGAAAGTCCGTACTGCCCAGCGACAGCCATGAAACCTGAAGGATCTAGAGAAGGTCTGTATGGAAGAGTGGGCCAAAATCCCTACTGCAGTGTGTGCAAACCTGGTCAAGAACTACAGGAAACGTATGATCTCTGTAATTGCAAACAAAGGTTTCTGTACCAAATATTAAGTTCTGCTTTTCTGATGTATCAAATACTTATGTCATGCAATAAAATGCAAATTAATGACTTAAAAATCATACAATGTGATTTTCTGGATTTTTTAGATTCCGTCACTCACAGTTGAAGTGTACCTATGATAAAAAATACAGACTTCTACATGCTTTGTAAGTGGGAAAACCTGCAAAATCGTCAGTGTATCAAATACTTGTTCTCCCCACTATATATATACACACATGCTTCTTCTCCAGTTTTCTACAACACACTGAAGGTGCAATTGAATTGATCTCCAAACCTCTCTCACACTGGTCCCAGGTCATCAGACCATCCTTACTGTCGAGCCCTGAACTTGCTGTTTCCCAAATTGTGTGTTCGCAAGCTGTCTCTCTGTCTCACTTTTTCTAAATGTCTTTATAATAAGGTTTAAAGTGCCTCTCCCATTTATTTTAGAGCAAGCAGACAAATGCACCTCCCGCTGGAAAGATGAGCCCATGCAGAATGGTAAAGTAACACCCTCCATCAGTCATTTATTCTCATCTATCTCTCTCTTTCTTTCATGAAGTGCTGTTATAGTGGGTGTTTGATGAGGGGATACAGTTCATAATGTCAGAGATGGAAGAGTGTTAACCCTTATTTTATGTACTCATGTGACCTATTTCTGAGGGGAAATTCAATGAGAAAAGGGAGGGACTTGATTTTATTCACCTGCAATTGATTGGATGGTGAGAAGAGAATGACACATACCAGAAATGTGAGTTTGATGAAACAATGCTATTGGCAAACATGGCATAATCAAAGAAAGTAATATCAGTGGTAAAATAAAGTTGACAAAGCAAGTATTACATATTTCTGTCCAATGACATGCACTGATTAATCATTTACATTCAGTTCAGAAACATGCACTAAAATAGTAAATAAGGTTGACTTCTAATTTTATTATTGACTGTGATTGTTCATGACTCATATGAAGTCGACATTGAAAGGATTCTTTTAAAGTTTTTAAAACACCTTCACCAAAGTCAATTTGATCAAATTTAAGGTCTTAAATATCAAATGGTATAACAAAAGTTATAATTTTAAGAGGTCTTAAATTTGTGTACAAAAAAAACAAAGGAATTGTGATACGGGTTAATGTGATTATTAAACTTAAAATGAATGGGATCATTCAACTAAACAAAAGACGATAATTTTATTGAAATGTGAACGCTGCACGTTTAAAGTCAAAACACAGCGCTGCTGCGTGTTCTACAGGTTCTTGCTTTCAGAGCAGGTTGTAATCACTATTGAATGCATGCAATACACAGATTTTACTATTAACGGCACAATAATCTTTTTTGTGCCTTTTGCTTCAAACTAATTATTATTGTATTGGCAAAATACAATAACAATCAACATTTAACTAATATACTGGTACCAATTTCAATACGTTTGCATATATTAAATAAAATATCTCTTGAGTATTTTTAACTTGCAGTTACCCTGTTTTGCAGTTGAATGTGTGCTGCAGCCTGTTTAAATAAGTGAAATAATCTAAGATACAGAATTTATTTGGAGATTATGAGTTTGTTCTGTATGGACTACGGTATTAATTTTATTTGGGCAGGTCTTAAATAGTTTTAAATTTGATTTGAAAAACTCTGCAGATATTCTACTTTAATGAAACATGATGCAGTCTTATTTTTTTCTCCCTCTCTCTCAGGGTGGGTGTACAATAGCTGTAAACTCAGTTTGCTCTACACCACAGTTGAGTTGCAGTAAAAGCTGATACTGGAGCAGTTTTATGGTTGCTGTCATAGTGGCTTGTATTAGTACAACACAATGTCTTGTGTTTTAATGCCATCGGTTCTAAAATATGTTCACTATGCTGGCCTATACTGCCCACTTAAAGCATTGATACTTCAGTGTTAAGATACTTATTGTCATAATGACAGCATTAAGCAAACTTTTCAAAGAAAACATTTCACACCAAGACATTTATTAATTTCATGTTTTAATGTTAAATATTTTATATTTTATTTATTAATAAAACTGTAGATAATCTCTTCAAAATAAAGATAAAACAGTATTTGGGCACTTAAGTCATACTTAAAAATGTAAGAATTCCATTGCATTAGATTCAAAATATTAAAGCAACTGGTATCTGCAAACGAACGCTTTTCAAGTTTTCAAACTAACTACACTTTTCTGAGCCATATTCGCAATGACTTGCTTCATAACACTAATGACATGTGAAACCACTGAGCAATACTTAATTCATGATCCCAAATGAAGTTGCAGCCCAACATTAATCTGTTTTTTTATTACTTTTATAATCTACCTCTAGGGGGCAGTGAAAGCATATTGTAGCCCAGCTGCAAGTTCAGTACAGTCAATACTGGTCAAAACCATGCCGATGGGAACAAAGGATGTTTGGAATGGTGTACTACTGCACTTCCAACAGTTGTTTTCAGTGTACAGTATACTGTGTGCAGTATGTGGACTAATCTCATGAATATGTCAGGGTCATATTTCGCCCTACAATATGGCCCTTTTTTTATTATTATTATATATTTTTTGGCATTGTGACATTTAGTATTTTTTTACTGTAGTAGAGTACACATTTCTAAAGTACAAAATACTGCCTTCATGCCTAATGGTGGCATTTAGCAAATTAGAGCTAGGCAATAATATAGTTAACATTTTGCAATGATATAAACAATCACACAGAAAATATTTGCTATAATCAGTCATATATACTGATTTATGTGAAAGTACTGTATGTACTATGTGCATGAATGTACTATATATCTGACTTTAAATATATCGCTGGGTTATAATCAGTTGTGTGCAGTGGTGTTCTGAAATGAGGAGTCCTTGTAAATTACATTTAATTACATTAAATGTCTCAGTTACATTTGTTTGACTAGTTTGAAGGAAGAGACAGTAGTCTGAGGTGGAGAATATGAATGTTCTTTATTGTCAATCAGCAGAGAGAAAGATGAAGTGAAGAAGAAGCTGAGAAAGTCTAAGTCTCTCGATCTGTATATAGTATGTGGGAGTTATGCAAGCAGATAGGTTTTTTTTTTTTTTTTTACTGGGGAGTGCCGTCGCCTCTGACAGCCAAACAGGAAAAAGGTCTTGCAAATTGCATTATCTAAAAAAGGACCCTAGCCCTTTAGTATGATACAGAAAAATAAATTAGAGAGATAAAAAAAAATAGTACATTCCCATCTACATTTTATTAACATGTTTAATCAAAATGTCTTCAACAAATAGATTTCCATTTTGTATTAATTTGGCTCAGGCTGAATAGGAGTGTAGCCACGAATAGTTCACAGTTTTATTTTTAGTGATCTTTTGTATCTGCTGCTGTACACAACTCATAATGCATGGTCCCATAAAACATACTGTAAGCAAACACACATTATTATTACCGGGACTGCCATTTGAATTATACTACCCCACCCGCCAAATGACCTATCAAAAACTCCACTCAGTGACCACCCTCTCCCAGCATTGGCAGTTAAATGGATGATAGAATGATTTTATAGGGTATTTCACACTGTTCCTTAAGGTATCCAAATAGGGTATGTAACATTGGTTGGGCTGAAAATGCCACGGTGGCTCTTTTATACGCCCTAATGCAACCCTGAGAAATAGCTCCAGAATGAAGCGAGCAGTTTTCTCCCTTTTATGGTATTCTCATGAATATTTAGATGAGCTGCACGCTGATTGGTTGGTTTACAACGAGAAATCTCCAAAGCAAAGACGCAACATGCCCAATGAAGATTGGGGATAGCACTCACTGTGTATCTAAATTAATCTAAATTAATTCATCTAAATTAAACCAAACCATCACACTGTACCTGATAGATAACGTACTCGGTTACTAACGTAACCTCGGTTCTCTCTAGAAGAGGGAACAAGTACTGCGTAAGTATCTTACGCTAGGGGAAAATCCCTTTTCCACGAGATACTGAAGCCAAGAAAATTATCCTTAATTTTGTATTAATGTAAAACGCGTTGCGGCAGCATGCAGACATAGGCAAGACGGCTCGCGTGCCTATTGGCTGCTCTGCGGCAACTGCAGCAGCCTATCGAGCGAGGCCTAGTGTGACGTCAGACCCAATGGGGTGCTTCGCGCTCACTGCATCACGTCCCGCCGAAACGGGCGTGGCCTAGGCCTATAAATTCAGCTCGCAGGCAGCTATTTCTGGTTTTTCATCGCCGAAGCTTAACCAGAGCGTGTGCATGCACGGCAAGATACGCAGTACTCGTTCCCTCTTCTAGAGAGAACCGAGGTTACGTTAGTAACCGAGTACGTTCTCTTACAAGAGGTCTCTCGTACTGCGTAAGTATCTTACGCTAGGGGACCCAATGTAAAACGCCGTGCTTGCTGGGATCAACACCAAAGACCCAGGAGCGAAGCCCAGGGTTCATATAGTGCATAATCACCAGGGGAACTCACAGGGAGTCTGGGAAGAGGGAGGGGCGGAGCCGCGCTCTTCCACATGCAACAGCGTCCTTAAGACGCAGATGTCATCATACAGCCAGGGCGGGGTGCGGCCTGAGCTGATGGGAAATCATGGGTCCTGCCATTTATACGTCGATCAGCAAGCATTGCTGTAGGGCAGCGCTCAGCAGACACAGTATGCTGAACCAATAGCATCGGAACAGACAGTACTGGTGCATTTAGACCGACAACAGCCTGGCCTGTAAGGCGGGAACCTCTAGGTTATAGAACCTTATAAATGTAGACGGGGAGGCCCAGCCTGCCGCCATACATATATCTTGTAAGGCAATCCCACTCGACCAGGCCCACGATGAAGCCATGCTTCTCGTGGAGTGCGCTCTGACACCCAACGGACACTGCATGCCCTTGGAAGTGTATGCCAGCGCAATGGCGTCAACTATCCATCTGGATAGGCTTTGTTTCGACGCGGCCAGCCCCTTGGAGCGTCCGCTAAATGAAACAAAGAGCTGCTCCGTCTGTCTGAAGACAGATGAGCGAGACACATAAGCTCTTAATGCCCTGACTGGGCAAAGGAAGCTCGCGTCTCCTTCCTCGTCAGAGACCGGTAGGGCTGACAGGGAAATGACCTGCGCCCTAAACGGTGTGTTGAGGGATTTTGGAACATAGCCGTGCCTGGGTTTGAGTATAACTCTTGAGTCATTAGGCCCAAATTCCATGCACGTCGCACTCACTGAGAGCGCGTGTAAGTCCCCTATGCGCTTCACTGAAGCGAGAGCCAAAAGAAACACTGTCTTGAAAGACAGGTGTTTAAGACCGATGGTCTGTAAAGGCTCGAATGGGTGACCTTTCATGGCCTCTAGCACCGTGGAAAGGTCCCATACGGGGACTGAGGGAGGTCTGGGAGGATTCAGTCTCTTAGCTCCTCTAAGGAAGCGGATGACTAGATCGTTCCTTCCTATTGACTGACCAGATTCTGCGTTCGAGAACGCTGCAATGGCCGCTACATAGACTTTGACCGTGGAAGGGGACCTGCCCTTATCCAACAGCTCTTGTAGGAAGGAGAGAACCTCCATCACCCCACAGTCCGGGGGCGACACGCCACGAGCCGTGCACCAGCTGGAGAACACTGACCATTTTGAGGAATAGAGACGTCGCGTAGACGGAGCTCTAGCCTGCGTGATCGTGCTTAACACTCCGCTTGGGAGGTCAGCGGGTACCCGTTGATGGCCCAAACGTGAAGGGACCACAGCTCTGGGCGCGGATGCCAAATCGAGCCCTTGGCCTGAGAGAGGAGGTCCCTCCTCACTGGCACTGGCCATGGGGCAGTGCTCTCTAGCTGCATCAGAACTGGGAACCAGGGCTGGTTCTTCCAGAACGGCGCTACGAGTAGCACTGAGCATCCTTCTTCCCTGATCCGCTCTATCACCTGAGTCAGGAGAGAGACGGGAGGAAATGCATAGAGCGGGCGGCGAGGCCAAACATGAGCCAGCGCATTTTTGCTCTTGGAGAAAAATTCTGGGCAGTGAGTGTTTTCTTGAGACGCGAACAGGTCTATCTCCGCTCTGCCGAATTTCTTCCACAGCAGCTGGACTGTCTGTGGGTGTAGAGACCACTCGCCTGTCGGAACATTGTTCCTGGACAGTCTGTCCGGTCCTACGTTCAGGAGCCCTGGCACATGCGCTGCTCTCAGTGAGAGCAGGTTGCTCTGAGCCCACACCAGGAGGCGTTCTGTCAGCCTGTACAGGTTTCTGGACCTGAGGCCGCCCTGGCGGTTTATGTAGGACACCACTGACATGTTGTCCGAGCGGACCAGGACGTGGTGTCCTTGTATTTGGGGACGAAAACGCGTCAGCGCGTTGTCTACTGCCAGCATTTCGAGGCAGTTTATGTGGAGAAGCTTCTCTCGTTCTGACCATTGGCCGAAGAACGGTCTGCCCTCGAGCAGCGCTCCCCATCCCGTGGAGGACGCGTCCGAGTACACGCATCAGCTCTGACTCGTTGCTGGCTCTCTTGCCTGACGATGCGCGAGCAGATGGAGCGAGATCAGCAGAGCTCGCCCAATCCTCACTGCCCGATGCCAGGAGAGAGCAGGAATCATCTTCCCCCGACGTGGCTCTTTCATCAGCGTCAACAACGGAAGCGGCGGCAGACGGCGGCCGCTGTCCGTCAGGAAGAGACGCTGACGAGACCGGTGAAGCTGGCGGGCGAACTGGCGAGCTTGGGCGGGTGGGGGAAGGTTCCGGGACCCGCTGAGCACGGCGCTTTTTACGGCGTGGCACTACAGCGGGCGGGGGTGCAGTCTCGGCGAAGAGTGCCAGGCGAGTCCTCAGAGTCGCCATGGGCAACAGCTCGCAATGAGGGCAGCCGCCGTCAGCGAGCGCGAGAGCTGCATGATCCTCACCCAGGCAGGAAGCGCAGATAACATGGCGGTCCCCGTCACTGAGTGTGGCTCTGCACGAGCCGCAGGATGGCATCTTGAAAAAGACGCAGCTCTTTTAGACAGTGTGTGTCGCGGCGGCGAACACACACGCAGCAGAGAGAAAAGGATATGAGCGCCGGATAGCGCGGCGGGAAGGCGGTTGAAGGCGGCGCGGCCAGCGACTTCAGAGGCGACTCGTCCCGCTGCAGAGGCTTCTTCAGACGGCGCGGCTTCTCTCGGGATCCAGCGATGCGTGTGCTTCGCTGAAGAGATGAAAAATCAGAAATAGCTGCCTGCGAGCTGAATTTATAGGCCTAGGCCACGCCCGTTTCGGCGGGACGTGACGCAGTGGGCGCGAAGCACCCCATTGGGTCTGACGTCACGCTAGGCCTCGCTCGATAGGCTGCTGCAGTTGCCGCAGAGCAGCCAATAGGCACGCGAGCCGTCTTGCCTATGTCTGCATGCTGCCGCAACGCGTTTTACATTAATACAAAATTAAGGATAATTTTCTTGGCTTCAGTATCTCGTGGAAAAGGGATTTTCCCCTAGCGTAAGATACTTACGCAGTACGAGAGACCTCTCGTAAGAGAACAATAGCTACATGGTGTCTACAGATATGAACAAGTTAAATTTAAAGGATTAGTTCACCCAAAAATGAAAATTCTGTCAGTAATTACTCACCCTCATGTTGTTCCAACCATGTAAGTCTTTCGTTCATCTTCGGATCACAAATTAAGATATTTTTGATGAAATCTGACAGCTGTCTCACTCCTCCATAGGGTTTCAGAGGGACCGAAACTCGCCGGCCCAGAATAGTTATTAAAAACATCGTTAAAATAGTCCAAGTGACTACAGTGGCTATACATTAAGTTTATCATGCGATGACAATACTTTTTGTGCGGAAAAACAACAAAAATAACGACTTTATCCAACTATTAATGTTCTTCAATGTGGGCCTCTGACGAGAGTTCACGGGAGCGCCAGGACGCATGCGCGAGAACTGAGATTACAGCGTTCTTCTTCTACTACTAACTTACTTGTTACTGGCTGCTCACTCCTTGGGAGTATTACCGCCATCTACTGTACAAGATGACGTCCCAACATCATCGAGACCTAAATCACAATAAGTGTCGAATTCAATAGCTTACATACAGCGCTTCCTCTGCTTATAAACAGTGCTTATTTTGCGCTTCCGGCAATGTCGGGACGTCATCTTGTACAGTAGATGGCGGTAATACTCCCAAGGAGTGAGCAGCCAGTAACAAGTAGTAGTAGAAGAAGAACGCCGTAATCTCAGTTCTCGCGCATGTGTCCTGGTGCTCCCGTGAACTCTCGTCAGAGGCCCACATTGAAGAACACTAATAGTTGGATAAAGTCGTTATTTTTGTTGTTTTTCCGCACAAAAAGTATTGTCGTCGCATGATAAACTTAATGTATAGCCACTGTAGTCACTTGGACTATTTTAACAATGTTTTTAATAACTATTCTGGGCTGGCGAGTTTAGGTCCCTCTGAAAGCCTATGAAGCAGTGAAACAGCTGTCAGATTTAATCAAAAATATCTTAATTTGTGATCCGAAGATGAACGAAAGACTTACATGGTTGGAACAACATGAGGGTGAGTAATTACTGACAGAATTTTCATTTTTGGGTGAACTAACCCTTTAAGTCTTTTTAAGACCTTTTTAATACCACACCTTATATGACAATTAAGACCAAACTGCAATGGAGATACACCAGGGGTGCAGATAGGATTTTTAACTGGGGGGGACCAAGCTGTCAGCAAAATGATCTCAGTTCTTTATTTTGCGTAATTTGGGCTTTAACTAGTGCTCAAGTAGTTACTTTGCGTAATTTGGGCTAATGATTTGCACTAAAAAGCCATTGGGGCATTCTTATTTGAAATCATGGATAAACAACAATGAACAAAGGTAAACAAAGGCCTACCTGATCACCACTAGCAATGCATGATCAGACTGTTATTTGACTAGTATGCCAATCACCCACCAAAACTTCATGTCTTCAGCAAAGTATGCTTTATTTAAACATTTGCTTATCTCAGCATACAAAGTCTATCATTATGAACAAAAAAGCAAAGAACCTATGTGCAAAAAATAATAATAATAATAATAATAATAAAATAAAATAACAACAACATGTTTACATAAATAAAAATAAGTAAGTATGAGAAATTCCGTCTAGTGCAGCCAAACAAATTTACTCAATGAAGGACCCAAAAACATCTCTCCTCCTTTCATTACCCTGAACATACTGCTGGGCAATTTCTTGTCTGTCCAGTCTGTCAAGCCTCTCTTGGTGAATATGGCACACAGCAATGCCATTGAGTCTTTTTTGTGTCATGGTTGATCGCAACCAAGTTTTCAACCTGCGTAACCCACTAAAACTGCGCTCTGCCTCAGCAGATGATATGGGCACCACCATCAACAATCTTACTAATGTCTCTACCTGATCAAATAGGCCCCTGACTTCAGTTCATCTGCAGTTGTGCTGACCTTGTACTTGTTTTTAAACATGGCTAATTGGACTTTCAAGTCTTCCTCGTTCAGCTCAGGATATTTCCAAACTGCTGCATTATTTGTAATGGGAGTCAGGAGTGAGTTTTCCAGTTCTTTTAAAGTTTGAATACCTGGTTGCATAAACTTCTCAGTAGTTTGTGCATCTACTGTGTCAAGGACACGGTAGAACTCTACTCTGTAAAAATGGTGTGTATGCAGGAGCCTTCCCAGAATATCTCTATGTGTGCGTGGTGGAACAATGGTCTCTAGAGACAGATTGTCACACATGTCTCCTGCCTCCTTAAAGACTGCCTCAAAGTGTTCAGTGTTTCTTTTGGATTTCAAGCTTTCTTGGACAAGAGAGACTGCAGAGAGCATGCCCTCCACTGTCTGAGTGTTTTTCTGGAGAGATGCATTTAGAACATCTAGTTCACTGATCACATCTAAAGCAAGCAGAAGTCCCAGCTTCAACATTCAACACAAACAGCATTACCCTGTTGCAGTCGAACACGTAAGCCCTCTGCCCGGCTTGCAGATCCAGAATTGCTTGCAGCCATCTCATCCAGTGCATTTAGTACCATCCCATATTGGCTGAGAACAGCACGGATAGCAGGTGAGCATACAGTCTACCTAGTGGGACATAAAGGCCTGATGGACAGGGCTGGCCCTTCCCCTTCAGCTGCAGCAATGGCTTTAAACTTGTCTTTCAGCTTACCAGACTGCCCAAAAAATGTGCCAAGTTCATGTATCCAGTCAAGTGCATTTCACACGACACTGGAGGCTGAGCAAGCCTGTTGTGTAATTAAATGAACACAGTGTGCTCCACAATGTATATATGGCGCTAGTGGCTGTGCTCGCTGAATAACAGCCTGGGCACCTGAGTACTTTCCAGACATATTTGAAGCCCCATCATATGCTTGACCTCTGAGGCCAGATATTGGCAAATTCAGTCTCAACAGAACGTCCAAAATTATTCTGGCAAGGTTTTCACCTGTTGTAGAAGTTGTTTCATACAACCCTATAAAGTCTTCGTGCACCAGCAAATCAGTGTCAACATAACGTAGGCACAGCGCCTCCTGCTCAACACCAGAGATATCCCTTGTCCCATCCATAATTATCGAATACTGCAACACTGGAGGGGACCGGATCTCATCTGCAATTGTCCTGATAATCAATGAACTCATCAAATGTATACGCTCATTTTGACAATCCCAAGATGTGTGCACCCCCCTCCTTGCAGATAACCACCTAGTGAATGATTGATCATCTTCAGCTTTGTATTTTAAAAGCTGGTCAAGGTTACCTTGATGATGTTCATGCCCCCTAAAGGCCAATCCCTGCCTCGCCAGAAACATCTCACCCCCTATTATTTTTAACAGGCTAGCTCTGTTTTCTGCCTGCTGTGTACTGACTCCACTGCTCAACTGTGTAGTAACTGGCCTGTTTTCATAGGCAGCAGTTGTAACAGCAATGTTGTGACCCTCTGATTTCTCATGCATGGAAAAAATTTTCAAGTGCTTTTTTCCAGTTTTTAAATCCAGTACTGACAAAAGCTGGGTCTATACTCTTGGCATGTGCTGGTTTCCCTGTCTTGAAGTACTTAGAGCAATGAAAACACAGAACACCATCTGTACCCATACTAACATGCAGCCAAGGATACTTCTCATACCATGATTTTTGGAATGTCAGTGTTCGGTCTTTCATCACTTGTTTTGCAAAACTTTAGGGTCAGGTTGATTTGGCTTTGTATATGTCATTATCATGTCAACATCCTCTCCCTCTGTGTTGCCTCCTGTCCCTCCTTGTTGTTCTGTCCCTGCTTCTTCTGTCTGTAATTCTACTGTCTCTCCTTCCTCATGCTGTATTTTTCTACTGTGGCTGCCCTCCTGCAGATCCTCACTTGACTGACTAGGGCCTGCCTTACTGTCATCAGAAATTGCCTGCAGGCCAGGAGGACAACATTTTAAATCTTATCATTTCAGTTAACCCTCTATACCTCTATAGAATTTCACAACAATGTGAAATACAACATATTCCTGAGAATTAATGGCTAAAACTACTATTTCAAATGTCTAAGAATAACTCAAAATTTTAAATTTAAGTGTTAATTACAAGTTTGTTGCAATTTATAGATTAGAAATATCTTTCAAATGATGTATGACATATTAAGAAATGTTTTTCATAGCCCATAATTTAAGAATCTATATCCTCCGTTGCTCCGTACAATAAAAAAAACATGATTTCCTGCTATAAGAGGATGTCAAAAGTTTATGTAGGCCTTTATTTGTTGTTTGCATAAACCTTGCACCACACAAATTTACTTATTATAATTATTTTTATAGTGGCTTACATGACAGTGAACATGCCTCAGTCAATTTATACAGTACAATGGGTTAAATGATAAGATAAAACATTATTTCCTGACGACGATAAATTGTTTGATTTATCCAACCATTCTTTTTGTGTTCATTCATTATTTGCCTCTGTCCACTCACCTAAATGCATAGTTATGGTCTCCACATTTTGCTGTGTTTGCTAAGTGCAAAAGCCTTCTTGCCATTATTGGCAGACTAGCTATTCCCCTTAACAAATCTAATCTGCCACATATGGGAAAGTCAACAGGCATAGGATAGTTACATTGTTTGGTTTTTGAAAAAACGAGGTGATTGTTTTTTGTCTCTTCATTGCCTTTATGTGGCATTTATACAGTCAATTTTTTTCAGTTCAGAAAATCACTGATTCAGCTCAGTCTTAGATGGTATATGATCACTATGATTACCGCTCCTACAGGCACGATTGAGGCAGCTACCAGCTCCTCATAGGACCCCGGCGTCACTCAGGAGTCGTAGCACACACACAGAGAGAGAGTGTAAACGTCGGTGGCATCGTGTGTTTATTGACAACAGAACAGCGTGTAGTGAGAACGTGGGTATAAAGTAATGGTGACCGGTGTAGATTATTATTGTGTGTCAGCCAGCGTCTGCCCCGACCCGATTCTGAAGCAGCGGCGGGCCGGGACACTACTTTGGCTAATATACATAGCGAAAACACTGGTTAATCCTCTGTTTTACCGATTTTTGTCGCCTTTCGTAGGGATAGTGAGGGCGGGGGACGGATCGGTTCACTATGAATCTGGGGGGGTCATGTCCCCCCCGTCCCTAGTGCCATCTGCGCGCCTGATATACAGTGAGCTTTTCATATCAGTAGAGCAGACAATATCCAGGGGGCTGTTTACACCTGGCCACTTCATGCGTTTTCTCAGATCGGATAGCTATCTGATTTATCAACACGATTCCATTTACACCTGGTTATATACATATGTTTTTGCAACACGGATTAAAATCCGATCTTCAATTCCCACGCTATATGCAGATTTAATGGAGTGCACGTCACCGAAAGCAACAGATATGAGCTGCATTTTATTGATCATCAGCTAAAATTTCAAGATCAAAGACCGCAATAGGAGAGAGCGGTAACATCCCTGGTAAGATCATTTCGTTTCTTTACTTTTAATGATGATGATTGTGTGTTAAGCGTCTGCGACTTACTTTCACTTTTATTTGTGATAGTTTGCACGTTGGCTTAATGAATAGATGCTCAGCTTCTCATCTGCGGCAATGCGTGTTGCAGTAGTCGTCATATCTGGCTATAACATGACATTATAGCCTATAACACGCTCTCACACGTTTATTTTTTTAGCATTTTTGGGAGGAGTACAATTTACATATGTGGTTTCAACAACCAGATGCATTTACACTTGTCTAGTTTCGTCTGGAATGTGGCCCAGACCTCCTCCTGAAGTGGTTTGAGCGATCGGATTCAAATCCGTCTCGAATGTGTTTCAGAGGGCATTTACACCTGGTCTTTTCACGATCGGATAGCTATCCGATCACAGAAAACGCATGAAGTGGCCAGGTGTAAACAGCCCCCAAGAAATCAAAATTGACAGCAGCTAAAGAGCTAAAGAAATACAGTTCTTTTGAAGGAGAAAATGATTTTTCAAATACCTTGATTCCCGTTGTACCCAGTACATTTCCAGGCACCGGCTTTAACCACAACGAGAACTCGTCATTCTCAAGCCAATGCGGCTAAACTGTGTCTGACTGCACGACCACTATTGATATTCCTAGGCCCAGAAAGTGGGCTGTGTGTATGCAAATTTAGGGGCGTAACAAAGGTACAGACCAGATCCAAATAAGGAAATCCCCCAAGTGTTACGTCACATCTGAGGTGACGGTTTACAGCTGCAGTTTAAAGTTTTTTTAAATATTAATATATTTTAATATTTAATTTTTTTTTCATATTAAGGAGGTGACATAGGTTTTTGAGATTCTGTGTATGGCCATTTTGGAACGACAGTAACATCGCCATTGGCTCAAAGATCAGGTTGATGCGTTCCCTGGTCATGTCAATATTTCTATACGCATGCGAGTCATGGACGTTGACAGCCGATATCGAGAGAAGGATTCAGGCGGTGGAGATGAGATGCTTCCGCAGACTTCTTGGCATCTCCTACAGAGATCACATCACTAATGTAGAAGTGAAAGCCCGAATTGAGAGCGCCATTGGGTCATATGAAGACCTCCTATCTTCAGTAAAAAAACGCAAGCTGAATTGGTACGGGCACGTCACAAGATCATCAGGACTTGCCCACATATTACAAGGCACAGTACAGGGAAGCAGACCAAGAGGTAGACAGAGGAAGAGATGGGAAGACAACATCAGAGAGTGGACAGGTCTAGAGCTGAGTGTGGAAAGCAGAGAACCGGGAGGAATGGAAGAAGCTGGTTGCCAAGTCTTCAGTGGTGCCCCTACGGTCCAAAAGACTACGGGATAAGTGAAGTGAAGTGAAGTATGGCCATTTTACCCACCGAGGTGCTGTTATTCATCTATGCTAAGGTAAACTTGGTTTTGCGTTCTATCACCCCTTTAACTCATTCTGTAGTCCACGTAACTTTCTCATTGCCTTGGTGAAGTTACGATTTGGCCCAGTCTCCATTGGTATGGCACAACAAGTGCATTTATGAGAACACACATGCCTCTCTTCTCAGCTAGCAGGAAGTCTAAGGCTATCCTATGCATGGTCATTAAGCTTGTGGCATGTAGCTGTATCCCTAAGGACTCAAGTGCTTGATTGTTGTCACATTTTCCTGGTTAAATAAACATTACTTTATTATAAAAAAAATAATAAAAAAAAGAGGAAAAAAGAAAAATACAATTCTATTTTGTATTTTCCATTAACATTGTAATTAATGTTTGTAACCCTAATGTAACGTTGCTGAAGTAGAAGCACCAACGTCCCAAAACAAAAACACCCAAAACACAAATGCTCAATGGTGCGTTTGCCTTGACCAAGGTGAAGGAGGGCTACTTGTTATGGTGTAGGAAGGGTGATGAAGGGAATGAACCCAATCGCAGACAGTAGTCACAGCACACGGTTTATTATATGCAAATAATAGGGAAAACAAAGCCCACGAGGGGGCAAAACAAGACAGGACAACGAGTGACTAAACTAGACTATGACTTGACATAACTTGACTACAAACAAATAGCTAATACAGAAACAGAACTTTCTCTTGACAGGGTATTCACAGAGATGAACAAAGTCTCACAATGAATGAAAGCAAGTAACAATGAACCGGCACAAGACAGCAAACACAAGGGGATTAAATAGGGAGACTAATGATAACAACAGGTGACACAGGTAAAGCAATAATGACAAAACGAGGATAACAAGGGGGCGGGGCAAGAGAACGAGACAACACAAGCACATGGCCCAAACAAATGGCCATGTGCTTGTACACAAAACATGGGTCTGTCATGATCCTGCCTCAAGAATTAAAGAATGACAAGGACTAGATGGCAGAATCATGACACTACTGCTGGGTTCATGGTAGGTCGTGTATTCTGTAACGTTGCTGACGTGGAAGACGATGGTGAAAAGAACCCAAGTGCAGTTTATTCTCAGTGTCCAATGATCCAAAACCATAAAGTATAAACAAAATCCAAAACATGAAACAAACCATGAACAAAACTTGACTATGAACAGACCAGGCAAATGGAAACATGGAACAGCATACGTACTTCAATACACGACAAAGTAACATGGCAAACAAAAGGGCTTAAATACAGGACTATAGGGATCACATGACAAAAACAACCAATGAGAGCAAGACACATGAAACAAGGGAATCAATCAGAACATTGCTGCGTTCCAGTCCACTTTTAGACACGCACTTGCGAACTTCCCTAAGCACTTCCCCTTGGGGGAATCCCTGCCGCCATTTTGAAGTGCGTTCCACTTCGTGAAGTGGACGAGGGAAGTTTCTATGGACAGACCCTCGTTCCCTCGATTTTGACCGAGGGAGCGAGTCTGCTTCAAATGTACACTTCAGGCACCTATATGTCCCACAATGCAGTACGATTGTGACGTCACCACATATCTCATCTAATCACCACCACAACAGACAACTCTATGATATATTAATTATATATATTTTTTGTTTAAAACAACCCAAACACACATAAACATTTGGATGCTGCATTAAACAAATTCTTAAAGGAAAAAAAATGTAAATAATAAATCAACTCCACAGCTGATTCCAAGTGATCAAGGGCTTAGGACGTTCCAGTTCAGCCCATTGCAGTTTCCGCCAGTAGTGGGCACTCGCAATGACGTACATCCGAGTGAACGAGACGGAGGGAAGTTTGCGAGTGAAGGGCATGACAGTTTTGGACTGGAACGCAGCACTAGACACATAAGACAAGGGAAGCACAAGACATGATCACATGACTTTCCCCCATTCATTCTTAATTACCCCCCCACCACACGCTTTAGGGGGTCTGTTAAAACTCAATGGGCTCAAGGGAGGCAAGAGAGATGCGGCCTCCCACTGTAACTTTACCTGCTGGTGTCGCGGTTGGACAGTGTTACTTTAAAAAACAAAAACAAAAAACGAGTGATTTATACACCTTTTAATGTCATATCAGCGCAAAGCGCTGAAACCCTATTGTAATTGTTACGACTATTATTATTATTATTATTATTATTCAATAATTCAATTGAATTAAAATTCCGATATATAACTTTTTTATCTTATCTTTACAAATGTACCTCCTAGATATTCAGTAGCATCTGTTTATGCACATGATATTAGTGATCATTGTGTTGTTGCAATAGTTAGAAATGCCAAATTTGTTAATGATCTTGTTCGGTTTGATTGGGAGTGTTATGGTAAGAATGATGGAAGACCAGGGCGGAATGCAGTTAACAGTCTTTAATGAAGAAAGGAAATAGTCCTCAATAATAGAACACAAATCACAGGCTTAAATCAGAGCCAGAACAGAAACTGCCAGATGACTGGTACATAAGAAAAACAGCATCAACCTCCACGAGGACAGAGGCAGGAACCCAGAGAAGCACTCAGCCAGTCAGGAGATGTGAGACAGCAGATTAGGGCGAGCAGCAGTGAGTAGGCACAGAACAGGTACTCTGCAAACAGGCACAGCTGGATAATTCACAGTCTGATGGCAGTATTACTCACAGTAGAATTAAAGGTTTCTCTATCCACAAACAAGACAGGACAGGACAGGACAGGACAGGACAGGACAGGACAGGACAGGACAGGACAGGACAGGACAGGACAGGACAGGACAAGATTTGAGAGCTGACGTTTCTCACGAGAGGTCATAGAATAATCCGACAACAGGACAGGGTTAGGAAGAGAGAATAAGAAGCAGAAACAATCAAGAGGTAAAAGGGAACAGGTGAGAAGTAACGAGCGGAGGAGTGGACGTGTGTGCGTGATTGTGTGTGTGAGTGGGAAACAGCTGAAAGAGATAATGAGCGGAGAAATGGATGTGTGTGTGTGATAGTGTGTGCGAGTGAGAGTGTGACCACAAGAGGGAGACAAAGAAAAGAGGAAGAGAGACCAGGATCATGACAGGGAGAAGATTTTGTTGATTCCAGATATGGAATGTGCCTGGAAGAATTTTTATGAAGGGCTCACTTCATTATAAATGCTGCTCTCCAAAAAATGGCATGTTAAAGCTGATAGTTTTTTTTTATTTATTTTTTTTTTTATTAAACATGCAACAAATAGGCCTTTGCAGTTCTGAAAAAAAATATTGATTATGTATCAGGGGCATAAAAGGCTGCAGAGCTTAATTCATAATGGATATTTCCATAAAATGTTTGATAAAGAAAAATGCTTGATTGTTAAAAAAAGCAGTTTGTTGCTGCGAAATATCTATTTCAGGTACCTAAAACTATAGATATGAACAACAATATGGATTATAGAGGAACTAAATATGGATCTAAAATTAGTTTTAAACAGCTTCTAGTTTTAAACAGTTTTGCTTTGTTTAAATAAAGTTCCAAACTTTCTGGAACTTTATTTAAAGTTTATGTTTGTGAGATCGCCTCCTTTTAACAATGGGATAACAAAGGCTCATTATCCAGTGTTAAAAGAAGGAGATCCCACAAACATGAATAACTATAGGCCGATTTCTAAATTCTGTATTTTTTAAGAGTTTTTCAGAACCCTTATTAGTGAACATATTGTCTTCATATTTAACTGAACATAATATTTTATCACATAATCAGTCAAATTTTTTTTTTTTTTTACATACAAAAAACAACACAACTACAGCTGCAATTAAGGTCTTAAACTATTTTAATTGAGGCACTTGACAGGGGATATCATTGTGCATCACTTTCATTTATTTATCTAAGGCATTTGGGACTGTTGATTTTAGCATATTACAATCTAGACTCAATCTGATAGGATTGTCTCATAACACCATCATGGTTTGAAAACTATGTAATTATCAGGACACAATGGGTGCAAATGGAAGGTCACTCATCTGAACTTTTACAGATTATGAAACGTGTTCCTCAGGCATCTGTTTTTTACTTTTTATTATATTAATGATCTTAATTTTAACACCTGGAATGCTAGTTTTCATTTTATGCTGGTGACACAGTGATTTTTTTATTGTTTTTGTAGTGCACCCAAATTACATCAAGCATGGTCTTTATTACAGTCTCCTTTCATTGTTGTGCAAAAAAAAAAAGGAGAAAAAAAGGCTTAGCTACTTAAATATAAATAAAACTAAAGTCATGTTTTTTTTCACATTAAAAGAAACAAGCAGTGATTTTATTATCACTTTACAGAGTACTATAATAGTAGTACTCTACTGTAATAGTAGTAATACCCTCTACTGTAGTGCGTTGGTCCTCATTATTGACACGCAAACTAAAGCATTGGTACCTGTTCATTTACAATTCTATTTTTGGTATATTGCCATCATATTTTTGTTCCCTTAATTAACAGAAAATTGCTGGGGTATATTCTCTACATTCACAGAACTTGTATGCCCTTGCGGTTCCATTTGTACAAACTGAATTTGGAAAACAAGCTTCGAGACTGACAATATGGGAACGCTCTGTGTGAAACACTTGTGAAATCAGTCCAATGGTGCATAGGCAGGTGAAGTCATTGCTGGAAACTACACAGCGACGAACATTGTCAGCTTCTGTGCCTTCAGCAAGCGCTCTGTTTGAAATTGTCTCTGTCTATTTATTGTTGTTTGTCCACAAGCATATTATATATTATCTAGACAGGAGTATAATGGCGAGCAAACATCATTTTTAGGGCCCGAGCACCGATGGTGTGAGGACCCTCTTGGAATTGCTCTGTTTATTAGGGCCCAAGCCCTGAAAGGGCGAAGGCCCTATTGTTTCCGGTAGGATTATTAGGGCCCAAGCCCTGAAAGGGCGAAGGCCCTATTGTTTTCGTTAGGATTATTTATTATTAGGGCCCAAGCCCAAAGGGCGAAGGCCCTATTGTTTTCGTTAGGATTATTATTAGGGCCCAAGCCCTGAAAGGGCGAAGGCCCTATTGTTTCCAGTAGGATTATTAGGGCCCAAGCCCAAAGGGCGAAGGCCCTATTGTTTTCGGTAGGATTATTTATTATTATTATTGGGCGAAGGCCCTATTGTTTTCGGTAGGATTATTAGGGCCCAAGCCCTGAAAGGGCGAAGGCCCTATTGTTTTCGGTAGGATTATTTATTAGGGCCCAAGCCCAAAGGGCGAAGGCCCTATTTGTCACATTCACCGTCTGTCATCGTCTTGTCTTCACTACAGTTCCCAGAATCCTCCTTGTTTCCACACCTGAACTCACTCCCTTCATTACCCACCTGTTCATCATCATCATTATCTGCATCACCTGTCTTGTGTTCATCTGTGTGTGTATTTAAGTTCCTTCTGTTCACCCTTCACTGGTCGGTCAATGTTTGTGTTAGCACTCTGTTTACAGTGTCTCTTCACTCACTGTACTGTATATTCTTCAGTTTAAATAAATATTGAGTATTTAGTATCTTTGCCTACCTTCATCTTCTTCATCAACCCTGAGACGTTACAGATTGACCGACCCAAAAGAAAGGAGGAAGAGACTATGGGGAAAGCACAGAGCCTTCTCCGCTGGTCCTGTCCAGCACAGAGCCTTCTTCACCGCTGGTCCCATCCAGCACCGAGCCTTCTTCACCGCTGGTCCCGTCCAGCACAAAGCCTTCACCGCTGGTCCCGTCCAGCACAGAGCCTTCTTCACCGCTAGTCCCGTCCAGCACTGAGCCCTCTTCACCGCTGGTCCCGTCCAGCACAGAGCCTTCTTCACCGCTGGTCCCGTCCAGCACTGAGCCCTCTTCACCGCTGGTCCCGTCCAGCACAGAGCCCTCTTCACCGCTGGTCCCGTCCAGCACAGAGCCCTCTTCACCGCTGGTCCCGTCCAGCACAGAGCCTTCTCCGCTGGTCCTGTCCAGCACAGAGCCTTCTTCACCGCTGGTCCCATCCAGCACCGAGCCTTCTTCACCGCTGGTCCCGTCCAGCACCGAGCCTTCTTCACCGCTGGTCCCGTCCAGCACCGAGCCCTCTTCACCGCTGGTCCCGTCCAGCACCGAGCCCTCTTCGCCGCTGGTCCCGTCCAGCTCAGAGCCCTCTTCACCGCTGGTCCTGCCCAGCACTGAGCCTTCTTCACCGCTGGTCCCGTCCAGCTCAGAGCCCTCTTCACCGCTGGTCCTGCCCAGCACAAAGCCTTCACCGCTGGTCCTGCCCAGCACTGAGCCCTCTTCACCGCTGGTCCTGCCCAGCACAAAGCCTTCACCGCTGGTCCTGCCCAGCACAAAGCCTTCACCGCTGGTCCTGCCCAGCACAAAGCCTTCACCGCTGGTCCTGCCGCCCAGCACCGAGCCCTCATCGCTGCCCAGCACCGAGCCCTCATCGCTGCCCAGCACCGAGCCCTCTTCGCTGCCCAGCACCGAGCCCTCTTCACGGTCCCTATCAGCCCAATCAGAGACTGTTTTTAGCCATCCTTCTCCGGTACCCGGGACTTTCCCCAAGTATTTTTTTTTGGGGGGGGCCATATGCCTCCGTCCTGGCCACTCGAGGAACCACGGCCACCCGAAGGGTCCTCACCGCCGTGGTCGCCTGAGGGAACATCACCGCCGTGGTCGCCTGAGGGGACATCACCGCCATGGCCACCCGAAGGGTCACCGCCATGGCCACCCGAAGGGTCTTCACCGCCATGGCCGCCCGAAGGGTCCTCACCGCCATGGCCGCCCGAAGGGTCCTCACCGCCATGGCCGCCCGAAGGGTCCTCACCGCCATGGCCGCCCGAAGGGTCTTCACCGCCGTGGCCACCTGCTCAGCCTGCACCGCCGTGGTCCCCTGCTCAGCCTGCACCGCCAAGGTTGGCGGTACCATCCTGGAGTCTCCTGTCTGTCCTGTTCCTGTTCTCCCTCCGGTCACTGACTCCAGGATGCCCACCCCCCCTCCCAGGTTCTGCCATCTACGGCGCGGGTCGCGCCTAGCGGGAGGGGGTAGTAATGTCACATTCACCGTCTGTCATCGTCTTGTCTTCACTACAGTTCCCAGAATCCTCCTTGTTTCCACACCTGAACTCACTCCCTTCATTACCCACCTGTTCATCATCATCATTATCTGCATCACCTGTCTTGTGTTCATCTGTGTGTGTATTTAAGTTCCTTCTGTTCACCCTTCACTAGTCGGTCAATGTTTGTGTTAGCACTCTGTTTGTGCACGCACACTGTACTGTATATTCTTCAGTTTAAATAAATATTGAGTATTTAGTATCTTTGCCTACCTTCATCTTCTTCATCAACCCTGAGACGTTACACTATTGTTTTCGTTAGGATTATTATTATTAGGGCCCAAGCCCAAAGGGCGAAGGCCCTATTGTTTTCGTTAGGATTATTATTAGGGCCCAAGCCCTGAAAGGGCGAAGGCCCTATTGTTTTCGTTAGGATGATTAGGGCCCAAGCCCAAACGGCGAAGGCCCTATTGTTTTCGGTAGGATTATTTATTAGGGCCCAAGCCCTGAAAGGGCGAAGGCCCTATTGTTTCCTGTAGGATTATTAGGGCCCAAGCCCAAAGGGCGAAGGCCCTATTGTTTCCGGTAGGATTATTAGGGACCAAGCCCAAAGGGCGAAGGCCCTATTGTTTTCGGTATGATTATTTATTATTATTATTGGGCGAAGGCCCTATTGTTTTCGGTAGGATTATTTATTAGGGCCCAAGCCCAAAGGGCGAAGGCCCTATTGTTTTCGTTAGGATTATTATTATTAGGGCCCAAGCCCAAAGGGCGAAGGCCCTACTGTTTTCGTTAGGATTATTATTAGGGCCCAAGCCCTGAAAGGGCGAAGGCCCTATTGTTTTCGTTAGGATTATTAGGGCCCAAGCCCAAAGGGCGAAGGCCCTATTGTTTTCGGTAGGATTATTTATTAGGGCCCAAGCCCTGAAAGGGCGAAGGCCATATTGTTTTCGGTAGGATTATTTATTATTATTAGGGCCCAAGCCCAAAGGGCGATGGCCCTATTGTTTTCGGTAGGATTATTTATTAGGGCCCAAGCCCTGAAAGGGCGAATGTAATAATATGAAACTCGGTACATATATAGATCTCATCGGGCCGAACAACTTTCGGACTTTTAATTTTTACGCCAGCCCAACAGGAAGTCGGCTATTATGGGTTGTTTGGAAACGCATGCCGTGGAATTTGATGTACTCCTCCTACAGTATTCATCCAATCACCTCCAAACTCGGTGTAGATAAAGTCAAGACATTGAGGATGCTAAATTGCGGACGGATTTTTGATATCTCGAACGGTTTGGCCGTGGCGAGGAAATGAATTTATGGCGAATAAGGGACACAGGAAGTGTATTATAACTTCAGCATACATTAACTGATCTTGATGAAACCACCGCAGTGTGTTCATTGTAAGAGGCCGATCACATGGATGTGACTATTGTGAGTCAAAGTTATAGCGCCACCAACTGGCAGCAGGAAGTGTGTCACTTTCAAAAAGCTTTGAAATCACCCTCTTATTTTTACCCGATTTGCTTCAAACTTTATGTGTATAATGTAAACACACGGCCGATGTAGACCTGTGAAAGGATTATTGATATCTATGCTACTGTTGCCATGGCAACGCATCAAACTTTAATATTCTTTTCGGATGCTTTTGAGACTCTTAGCATGCTTGAAATTGGATGAAACTCGACAGACACATCACATTTATTAGCCAGTAGACATGTGTAAAGTTTCAGAAACGGGCGTGGTGAGGGGCTCAGTAGCGCCACCTTTAGTCAAAAATGGGGGCTTAGTTTTTCCTAGAGTCACAAAACTCGCTACGTATATTGTTCTCATCGAGCTGGACAACTTTCTAATTTACAGTTATTAGCTCCGACCAACAGAAAGTCAGATATTTTGGTTTGAATGTGATTTTTTGGAGAATTCTCTCCCTCTCTCTCTCTGCCTCTGCGTCTCTGTGTGTGTGAGGGGTGGGGGGATTTGTGTTTTGAGTGAGATTTGTTTAAAATTCTTGTTTTTCAAGGTTTCAGGGGCTTTTGGGGCCTTTAACTTGCTCGAAAACTCTTGAAACTTTGCACACAGGTCAGAACCCGCGGCCATCAGGGCCGGGCTGAAGCTGGTACCCGGGCGTGGCAGGGGGGCTCAACAGCGCCCCCTGGAACGGGATCCGAACACTTGTCCATAAATCAGACACGCTTGCATGTAATAATATAAAACTCGGTACACATATAGATCTCATCGGGCCGAACAACTTTCGTGCTCTAAGTTTTACGCCAGCCCAACAGGAAGTCGGCAATTATGGGTTGTTTGGAAACGCTTGCTGTGGAAATTGATGTACCCCTCCTAGGGAATTCATCCAATCGCCTCCAAACTCGGTCAGCCTGAAGTCAAGACATTGAGGATGCTAAATTGCGGACGGATTTTTGATATCTCGAACGCTTTGGCCGTGGTGAGGACACAAATTTATGGCGAGAAAAGAGAAACACGAAGTGGTATAACTTCTGCACACATTAACTGATCTTGATGAAACTTCAGCAGTGTGTTCGTGGTAAGAGGCCGATCAGATGGATGTAACTATTGTGAGTCAAAGTTATAGCGCCATCAACTGGTAGCAGGAAGTGTGTCACTTTCAAAATGTTTTTGACAAAAGTGGGGGGGTTAGTTTTACCCACAATTACAAAAATCAGTACGTATATTGGTCTCATCGAGCCGGACAACTTTCTAATTTACAGTTATTAGCTCTGACCAACAGGAAGTCAGATATTTTGGTTTGAATGTGGATTTATTTGCAAATTCAGCCTCTGCTTTTTACCCACTCCTGCTAAGTGTTTTTTTTTATTCCCACCAAACTTTTTCAACATGATGAAAATACATTAAAGATGCTAAATTGTGAACGGATATTGAATATCTCAAACGGTTTTGACATGGCGAGGGATTACAATAATGTCAAAAAAGGAATCAGAAAACATCTCATATCTTCTAAAAATTTAATTATACACCATTTATTTTTATACAAAATTATACAAATATCAGAACTAAACCGAAACAGAACTAGTTTTGGGTTTATTCAGTTTTTTCAATTCAAGAATTATGTACAAGTTTAAAATCAGCCAGAATGCGCTATTTTGTAAAAAAAAAAAGTCATACATAGGGCTATACTGCCCTCTTGTGTTCAAAATCAGGTAGGCCCATTGTATTTATATATAAATATATTAGCGATGTGACTGAGAATTTTTTTCCCACTGGTTAATCGATGTGTGACACCGCGGCGGGGGCTTTTAAATCGCTAACTTAAAGGGATACTCCACTTTAAATTGAAAATTCTGTCATCATATACTCACCCTCATGTTGTTTCAATCTTTTATTAATTTCTTTCTTCTGCTGAACAGAAAGGAAGATATTTAGAAGAATGTCAGTAACCAGACAGTTTCTGGTCTCATTGACTTCCATAGTATACATTTTTCCCTACTATGGAAGTCAGTGGGCTCAGAAACTGTCTGGTTACTGACATTCTCCTAAATATCTTCCTTTCTGTTCAGCAGAAGAAAGAAATTCATAAAGGATTAAAACAACATGAGGGTGAGTATATGATGACAGAATTTTCATTTTAAAGTGGAGTATCCCTTTAAAAGCGAAAGTGAAATACGTACGTCCAGTAGGAATGAACTAAAAACATTCACTCTGTTCTGCTCGTTCCTCGCTGTAGACACGTTATTGCCCGTGCAGCCGTGAGCATTTTAGTTTAATTTAAAAAATAGCGCCATTTCGGGGGTGGGATTGCTTGAATGTTTTTTTACAAAAGCACAATGTTGTGTTTTATTGCGAGTGTACATAAATATAAGTAAACACAGTGCAGTTTAACCCTCTGGGGACCAAGCTGTTTTTGGGGTCCTTGAGATGTTCTGACATGCCTTGACATTTGTGCTTTTTTCAGTTATTTATAAACATGTTAATGGCTAAGGTGTAAATTCACTCTATATAGCACAAACAGGGCTACCATAATATGCAAGCAACGTGTATGTAGATGTTTGTATTTTTAAGAGAATAATGTTTATGCGTGGTTATTGGAAAAAATAAAAATGAAAGTTGCTGAATTAAGACCACAAAACACATATTAAATATGTGTCCACAAGACTTTTGACTAATGGATGTTGTCCCTTTGAGTTCTAGCTTCAAAATGATGTGAAAATAGTCTTGCTTTATCGTTCACAAAAAAAAAAAAAATACATTGATTTAAATGGTGTAAAACAGGTTTTGCTTGGAAAGCCAATATGCGAGGAGGAGGAGTAGTTTACACCTTAGATTACAATGTCCCACCCACTCTGCATAATGACTCTGCCTAATGAGCCAGGTGTGACACTGACTGAGCCACAATGCAAGGACAAAATATGTATTTAGACTTACATTGACCATTTAAGATTTCGCTTACATCTCTCTTGTAAATATGTTTTGCTATTTTATTAAAAATGTTACAATTACAACAATAATTACAATTTCAACAATATTTCAAGTGTACTCTTTCTTTGTAAAAAAAAAAAAAAAAAGAAGATTATAGGCCTACATTTTATCATATGTATTCATTAGTTTGAATATAGCCAACGTTGGAACATCTAACATCTTAGTCTATGACTTTATTTTTGACAAAAATAGTAGGCTATTTTATATATATATATATATATATATATATATATATATATATATATATATATATATATATATATAACGTTAGATATGAGCAGAAATTGCTAAACAAAAGCTTATTTGATGTGGCAGTATATTCTACAGTAGCCTAAAAACTGTTTAATACGTTGCTTATACAAATATATTTTATTTCAACATATTTCAGTCGATTTTTACTCATCTCAGTAGGCTATAGCAAAGCAGTTTATTCTTTCACACACAGACGCGCGATTCATATTTAGGCTAAACAGTCTTTACAAATATGTACCCTTCATTCATCTCACAGAAAGGCGAGTCATATTATAGAAATGCGATTCATCTTTTTGCGGTTTACATAGGCCTACACTAACGTTATTCCATAACGTTATTCCACATCAACACTTGAGAAAAGAAAACAGCCTACCTCACTCCTCAGCGGGATCTGCTCCTCATATCAGGAGATATTGCTCCTCATATCAGCACTGTTCTGAGGAATCTTTTCTCCATAAGGTAGGCTATATTATGCCTCACTCGCAGCGCTTTGTTTACAGCTGATGTGGGGGCGTTTCACAGACTGAAATGGTTCTCAGAATTTGCGTTTGAATAGCACGCGCTCTCCGGGGAGTGGTCAAATTACTTTTGAATGGCTCGTAATGAGCTCGACTGGAGTCGCTCTCTTTTTATACAGATTACAGAAGCTGAGAATATTTGTTTTTTATATAAATTACTTCATTTAAAAGATGCAATCTCAAGCTTTATGCCCGTGGGTCTGTTTGCCTGTTTGACTGAATTTTCGCGGAGTTATAGATCATTTTCGAACGCGTTTCAAATGGGAGTTTACTGACAGAGAGAAGGCAGAAATCGCATCATGTTCATTTTTCTTTATTTGTCGAAAAGCAAAACACTTTATTTTTATTGTGAGTATACAGAAAAAAAATAGAAACTGAACAGGATCGATTGATGTATTAAACGAAAATGAAAGATCAAAATTAACAGAGCATTAAGTGTTTATTTTTCATTGCTAAAAAAAAAAACGAGCAAAACGCGCGGGCGCGTTTTTGGTCCCCAGAGGGTTAAATGATGTCCTGTATGAACAAACCGACGGAGTAGCCTATGTTTTTATGTTTCCACTGTTCGATCGTGCCCACGCCTCACACACACACACACACACACACACACACACACACACACACACACACACACACACACACACACACACGCACACGCACAACAACATATTGTGCATTCCAGCATTGCAATCTTGACATCGCAGCCTGTTCATTATAGCCTTAATAAAATATAATAATAAAATAGTCAACCTAACATATAAAAATTACACTTGCAATTTTTTTTAAGTGACAAGACAGAGAATATTACTTGTCCGATGTGTATATATATATATATATATATATATATATATATAAATATAGCTGTGAGCAGCGATGGAGGGCCCAAGCCGGTGACACCGCCACCCCGGTGCCTTTAGTGTAACTAAAGGGACCAGGGTGGCGGTGCCACCGGCTTGGGCCTGTAATCGCTGCTCGCAGCTATATTTATTATTATTCTCCGAAGTTAATCGCATTTTTGAGGGCCCAAACATGCTCGAAAACTCACGAAACTTTGCACACGTGTCAGAACTGGCGAAAATTTACATCTGATATAGGTTTCAGAATTGGGCGGGGCAAAATGGCTTGATAGCGCCACCTATAAAGTTCAACGGAGTGCGCCTCCCGCTGTGTTCCACGTACGTGTACAAAATTCGGTACATATATGTAATGACCTAATACCTACAAAAAAGTATCTTGCAGTGTAGCCCTAAACCCAACAGGAAGTCAGCCATTTTGAACTTCCTCTCAGATTTTTGTGCAGTTTTTGCCATTTTCAGGCCTCGTACTTTAACAAACTCCTCCTACAGTTTTAATCTGATCATCTTCAAATTTGGTGAGTGTAATCTTAAGGCCTTTGCGACGTTAAATTGAGAAGATCTTGAGTTTTCGTCGAAGGGCGGGTCCTCGGCGGCCTGACAAATTTCGATGTTTCGCCATGAAACAGGAAGTTGCTTTAAGTCAGGCATGGAATGTCCAATCTGCCCCAAACTTCACACGTTTGATAAGAGTTCTGTCCTGAAGACATGACCATGCTCATATTCATTTATAGTCATAGCGCCACCTGCTGGCAACAGGAAGTGACATGTTTAACACTGTTGTGGACTCCTAATAACATATAAAAAAGTGCCAGCAAGTGCTAAACATGCTAACAACATACTAGAAACATGCTAAAACATGCTAGCAAACACTTAGCTAAGTGCTAAAGCATGCTATCACTGCAATTAAGTAGGAATTTGCTGTAACTCAGGCATGGAATGTCCAATCTGCCCCAGTCTTCACACGTTTGATAAGAGTCATGGCCTGAACACATCTACATGAGAATATTCAGTTATAGTAATAGCGCCACCTGCTGGCAACAGGAAGTGACATGTTTAACACTGTTGTGGTCTCCTAATAACATATAAAAAAGAGCCAGCAGGTGCTAAACAGGTTAGCAACATACTAGAAACATGCTATCAAACACTTAGCTAAGTGCTAAAGCATACTATTACTGCAATTAAATAGGAATTTGCTGTAACACAGGCATGGAATGTCCAATCTGTCCCAAACTTAATATGTAACATGCAAGAAACATGCTAGCAACACTTAGCTAAGTTCTAAAGCATGCTATAAAAGCTCAAGGAAGTTGTTGTAACTTAAGCATAAAATGTCCAATCTACCCCAAACTTCACACATTTGATAAGAGTTATCTCTTGAACACATGTCCATGTCCATGCTCATATTCAGTTATAGTCATAGCGCCGACTGCTGGCAACAGGAAGTGACATTTAACACTGTTCTGGACTCCTAATAACATATAAAAAAATGCCAGTAGGTGCTAAACATCCTACCAACATACTAGAGACATGCTAAAACATACTAGCAAACACTTATCTAAGTGCTAAAGCATGATATTACTGCAATTAAATATGAATTTGCTGTAACTCAGGCATGCAATGTCCAATCTACCCCCAAATGAATATGTAATATGCTAGAAACATCATAAAACATGCTAGAAATGCTAAAGGAAGTTGTTGTAACTCAAGCATACCATGCCCAATCTGCCCCAAACTTCACATGTTTGATAAAAGTCCTGCACTGAACACATCTACATAGCGATATTCAGATATAGACATAGCCCCACCTACTCGCAACAGAAACTGACATGGTTAACACAGTAATGCAGTACTAACCACATAATTATTGTGTACTAAGCATGCTAGAAACATACTAAACATGCTAGCAACACTTAGCTGAGTCATGAAGCATGCTATTATCACCATTATACAAAACATTTTGTAACTGACTTTGACATACTCTTACTATATATACCTCCTTAAATGTACATTGCCCAACCATGCTCTGTTTTCCTAAAGCCACCGAGTGATGATGGCACGGGTGCGAGGGCCCTTTCATCGCTGCTTGCAGCTTTAATTGATCATGTGTTCCTCCCTGCCCTCGCTTCATTACGAGTTAATTTTTATATCTGCTCCTGTTGGCTTTCTTTTCAAGGGAAGAAAGTCAATAAAGATTCTTTGGCTTGGATCTTGCATGTGCCGAGGCAGCGCGTATATTGCGGGGCTGCAATAAGAATCTAGTGGCTCGGATCTCGCGTTTGCAGAGGCAGCGCGTAGATTACGAGTCCGTAATACATGCGTAAGTGACTGAGCAGACTGGAATTTCTCTTTCTCTCTTTTTCCTATGATTGTGTGCAAACTAATTATGTGTCTTTGCAGACTACTATTTATGGTTCTTTTTGTGACTTAGATTATAACATGAATATTCAGTCTATCATTCAGACCACATATTCTTGTCTGCTTGTTTCTTGGCTGCATTTCATTTTGAGGAATTGTGTGTAGGATTATCCGTGAACAGGCCATTTCATTAAATGAACCCAACACCGCATTCCACAGTTCAGAACGATTCCCCATTGAACCATTAGTAAGTCATAAAACACAGTCATGGTGCCGAGATGGCTAAAGGAGATGTCACCCCCCTTTCCCTTTTTGTGCCTGTCTAATCGCATACCAGCGATGCCAGGACAGCAGGAAAAGATTTCTCTTTGTTCCCAAAACTTAAGACCAAATGGCCAAGAAACCCTGTGGTGACCCCAATGCATAAATCCACAGCCTTATCAGGAAACGAAGGATGCTAAGGCATTCCCATGGCACAAACTTTAAACCAGGGACACCTCCTTTCTACAGCTGTAAATTACAGAGACTTTTGTCTCCAAAACCAATAGACTGAAATTAACCCACTTGTGGTTTAATACAAACAACGGTCTCAAAATTGCTTCCAATAAGCTAAATTGATCACCAGTATTTACCTCACATATATCTTAAGTATCATGTATGTTTTATCTAACCTGTGGAGTTCTTTCTGTGTGTTTAAACTTTATTACAGCCTATTTGTAGGGTTTTCTACATCAGTTATAGGAACTAATCACCAGAAGTTGCCTCATACATGTGTATCCTCTGTATTATGTATGCTTTATATTACTCAATTTAATTTTGTGTGTTAAACACTTATCACAGCTAAATCCTTATTTACTTCCACCTCAACTGTGGGAAATATATGAATTTTGGTACCTACTTGATGGGTAAATGATTTCTAGAATTTTGATATAAAGTAGATGTGTGTAGGATGCACCATATTTAAACTATTAAGTTGGCTTATTAAAGCGTTTAACTAAACTCTCAGGAGTTTGGGCACACGCGATCACGTGGACATTACACTAATGACATGCAAGAACCGGATAACGGGGCGTAGGTCCCGCCCAAGACGATATCTGATTGGCTGTCACACTCGGAAGGACGGGTCGGATGGACACGCTTATAACCCAATGACAAGCAGCTATGCGTTGCTTTTTGCGTTGCTTTTTGCCTTGCTTTTGCAGTGACTTTTGCTCTTGCTTATGTTTGTGCTGACCTTTCCATCGTCCAGCGTGTATGCTCGCATACTCTTCAAACCACCAAGAGCTCACTCAAATTTATCAACTCTTCCGTAAGATCCTTCATTGAACTTCGTCAAAGAAAACCCTCTCAGAGTCGCTCCAGCAGCTCCTCCAGACTCAGAGGAAACTCCGTTGCATAGCAACCCGCAATCCAGGAAATCCCGCGAACGAAGCGCCACCCGGCAAAGCCAACCAACCACTCACCATCGAGTGCTGTCCCTCAGAACGCATCATCGGCCGACTGCCAGCCAATCAGCGCCGAAGAGATTCCCTCCAGCAACTTCGTCACAGAAGGGAACGCACGCGCTCACAGGAGCATCCAAACGCAAGTACACAATCTCCTATTTCTGGCTGAACTGGTGCAAATCTTATTAAGAAAACCAACTAAGATTAAAGTGCTAGTAGATTGATTCTCTCAGGTTGCGGTCAAGAAATAGTGTCTAACGCTAGACATTTGGGACTCATTCACCCTCCGTTAATAACATCACTTTTCTCTGTCACTGTTTGAATAAATGTTTGTGTGTTTTCGTTAGTTTAGTTTGTGTGTATTAGAGTAGTTCAATAAAGTCTTGGTTGATTTTACATACAAGCGTCTTGTGCTGTGTGCTTACAAGTTACTGCCTTAAACTGTAGATTTTGTTACCTTGCTCATAATCAGTTATCATAATTTTATGATATTATTACCGTAGGCCACGGGATAATATTCTGTCCAGAATTGATATAAAATACCCTAATCTCAATTTATCGGTGGACGAATAGTTGATAAAGTGTTAAATATTAATTCTGAATAATTAATTTGCATATTAATTTGGTTCTTATTCACTGTAATTCAATCCCCTTTGCATACCTGCAAACTTGTCGCTTTTCGGCGACAATCGCCGTTTTCTTGGTCAATTGGGTCATTTACGTGAATCGCGTAGAACCGGAGAGTTTTTTGGTGGTGGTGGGGGGGGGGGGTATATTGTTTCTCACAGTAACTGCCATGCAGGCTAGAATTGCGAAACATTATTGGATAATTTTTATAATTGACATTTCTCTGGGCCAATCGGAATCTTAGCACTTTTTCTCTTGGCCAATTGGAATCTTAGTTAGGACTTGCGTCAGAATCTTGAAGCACACAGCGTCAACTGAATTAAGCTGAGCTCGCCATTTGATGAGACGCCTGGCTACCGTGCGAGTCTATTGGAAACTCACGCATGAATTTTCCTGCATTTTAGCGCCCACCAAAATGATTTTTTGTCCCGCCAAAGTCTTATTTGATCGGTGAGTAATGTAGATGAACGGCTGCGTTTGTGACAGGGCGTATGTTTAACTGAAAGAACGAGCAGAGAGAGAGAGCCGGTCGCGCGCGCGCACTCTCTGTGTAAACGACTTCACCGTCTCCAAACTAGGCGCTGTGTTGCTCTCTCTCTCTCCCTCGCACGCACATATTAATCAAAAATAAATCGACACGGTGGTAAAAGGTCGAAAGACCTTTTTTTTTTTTCTGAATTACTGCTGGGTGTGAATTTTGCTAAATAAGTTTCCTTATCTTCTCTGAAAAGCGTTCTGGACATTCAGCTGACTTAAACAACACTTTAATTAAACGAAATAAAACTATACAGTGATGAAATGTTTTTTATGTTGACACAAATCTTGGATGTCAGTGTCCTAACTGCTGGGACAATCACACAGCGCGCACGACACGTCCAATTCGCGAACTAATGACTCCTTTGAACCGATTCATTTTAATGATTTAATGAATGGTTAAAACAACTGATCTTTCCAACAGTGAACTCAGGAGACGTCTGAATCGGTGTAACTAATCAGTAACACTTTACAATAAGGTTATATTTATTACATAAATTATATAAAAAAGTACAGTTTGCTAACTCAAGCTTAAACTTCAAAATAAAGAAAACCACTTGTTTAAAAAAAAAAAGAGCATATGACTACATTTTTCCACACAGTGCTATCAAGAATCGATAAAGAATTGGATCGATAATCAGAATCATCAGTGGCATTATTATTGATAAAATCTTATCAATTCCCATCCCTATGTGAAGACCATAAAATTATAATCAAACATTAATTTAAAGAACATACGTGTTTTTTTTAATAGGTTTTTTTTTTTTAGAGTTAAAAGATTAAAACATTTTGCTAACATGAGGTCTTATTGTGTCACTGTCAGTCTTTTTACATCAGTGCAAAACTAGGGTATGCAGATTAATTATTATTATTATTATTATTATACATTATTCATCAGCATGCATTGATTAATCCCATGGCATGTAGCAAAAAAAAAACATGCCATACACCACCCCCCCACCTCCCCCCCGGGCGACACTGTCACCTTTTTTAGTCTGAGGAGTTTGCAGGTCTGCCTTTGAGTTATATTGATCGTAATTCCCTTATTAATCTTACATATAAATGGTGGAGAATGCGGGCATGTTTAAACTAAATTGTAAGCACAAAACAAGTCATTTGTGATTGTATCTAATCTATTGGTCCGGAAAGATAGATTAGAGACACAGGAAAACGAGTATTTTATTGTTGATGTGTAACGTTAAGAGCGCATAACAGGGCGTTGTGTTTGTGTGAATGAATGGAAATCTAAACTCACGTTTAGTTTGTTCAAGTGTTTTGTTGTTATTGTTGAAACTGCAGTAAACGAATGTAAGATTGCCTGTTGAGACGAAAGAAAGTCGCCTTACAGCGCACCAGGACAGAAGTGAGCGTGTTCCTCACTTTCTTCCTAAAAAGGCCTTGTTATAGCTAGACTGATTAATTATTGCGTGTTCCAGTGTTAAATCAACTAAGCTGTCTCCCTAGGTTGACATTAGAGTAGCTAACTAATGTACCTGTTTGTATCGACTCACTTGGTGAAGTTAAGATACTGTTACTCCTGAAACACTACATGTGTCCGAGTCTGATTTGAATGGGAGTATTTTGTTAATCTTGATCAAGTAAATTGATGCAGTAAATCCTGCATGCTGTGTTGCGTGTCCACAGAAACTGACACGAAGAATTCCGATCCGCCGAGATCGCAATAATGTTATTGTATTAACCGTAGTGCATCTGCAGTGCAATAAATATTTTGCCTCACAAAGAGCTGAGATTTATTGAGCGCTATATCGTAAAGAATAAGCGCCCATTGTTTGTGTAATACTGAAATGCGCCGCCATTTCATGTAATGTTTTGAACTTTGTCTGCACGCAGACATACCCACGTGCGTCTTGAACTGTATTGCTCTGCGCAAAGGAATATTGACTCAGAAGTATTTAATTTGTGACAAATCTACAATTAACTAGAGTTAAATCTAATCGTAATCACCAATACTCTAAGCATTACATTGGCAATAGCTCTTCAATTGTGTAATAGGAAATCTTGACTTTCAAAGTTTAAGTAAACCAGTTACCAATTAGATCAGCCATTCTATTTTTCTTTACTTTTGTATTATTTAATTTTTCTCATTTATTTCAGTCCTTTATTTTACTTTATTTATTTACTCTGTTTTATTGTTTATTTTCCCTTTTCATTTGTTTTCGCTCTCATTCTATACCGTCATGGGCGGTTCCTTTGCATGTTAATTACTATTAACGCTTGGATTACACTGTCAGTCTCATTTCTTTTTAATAAATAACGAGGAACTTCATCGTTCATTTGTTTTAAATAAAGAGACGACAATAATCAAAATTTTGTTTATTTACTTTAAATTTTATGTTAATTAAATTTTTCTTTCTTTTTTTTATTTTTATTAATTTTGTTTTCAAAATGTTCTATTGCCAGTATTGTTTCCCTTCCGCTCCATTTTCCCTTCTCCTATCTTCAGTGGGAGCAGTAATGTATGTATATATTTATTGACATAAATGTATAGATAAAACACTCTGCGAGTTTAATGATAAAGTGGAAACAACTCCCTTTTGACATTGCTTTATTTAGGTGTGCACCAAATAAAAGCAGCCTTTAATCGCAGCAAGGCATAGTGGATTAGCATAACCATAGCATAACTATTGGTCAACTAGATCCACATGCTAATTGAGTCAGTATCCCTTCCCTCACTTGCATTTAACTCCTTCCTTGTCTTTTCTGCTCTTCTCTTTTCTACCCATGATAGTTCTGGTACTGAACCTGTGAGAATCAATCAGTAAGTACAGGAAGTTTTCAAAAGAAACTGTTTGTAAACATTCTGAAGTTTTTAACAGTCGTGGGAATTCACCCTCCTTGCACCGCAAGCTACCCTCTCAAATTTTGGCATCCTACACAGTCTAAGCCAAATAAATTGATAGGAGGAACAATAAACGACTACCGCTCACTTAACGCATTCCAAAAAAAAAAAAAAAAAAGAGCACGTAACAGGTGTATGGTGTCGATCCTATAAGAAGGAGCACGATTATTGTTGTTAACACTTTCTTTCTACCAGGAGGAAGATATAACAACAATAATACACGGAATTAAGAGATTCCAGGTACCTTTCAATTTGATCTTCATTGAAGTATCTCTTTTGAATTATTTACAAAAAAAAAAAATCTTCCCTTCCTTGAGAATATTACTATTATTAAATTTTTAGTTATTTGTTTCACAGCTCTGATTGCCATCTGCTATCTTTGAGTATCAACTTGCTTTGTCTGGTCTTTGCTCACTCTCGCTCTTCTCAGCTGTGACTTCTCAGTCAATGACGTATAAGGATTTTCAACAGGCCAATTTTAAAATACAAAAAAAAAAAGAATACCTGTTGCAATTGTTCAAACATTAAGGATGTTGTGTACACCTAAATTCATTTTAAAATTTTAATTTAAGTGATTTTAGTGTTTTTTCAACTAGATGAATTGTCCGTAGCCTTAAAAAATGTCATGTGGTGCGACCATGATTTATCTTAACAAGATAATCTTTTTTTTTTACAAGTTCTTGGTAATTAAAGTGTTTAGAAACCAAGTATTTGCATTTATTTTGAGTTTTTGTAAATAATGATCTCATTTTTTGTTCTATAATTTCCGAGTTGCCTTCTTAAATCTAGTTAACAGACTTATTTTTCCTGTAAATCACATAAAACTGATAGAAATGTTTTAAAAATATAATTTACTAAAATATACTGAATCAGTGATGATTGCTTTTATTGGTTGCACCACATAAGTGGTCGCTCCAAATGACACGAAGACCTTATATAGTTAAAAATCTATTTAAAGAGATCAATGAACAATACATTTTATACAAAAAAAATGATTTAAACCAGATTTTATACAAATTTCACAGAATTTTCCTGAACATAAACATTTAATAAACTTTTTTTTATAAAAATCACATCACAAACACAAGTGCACCATTTAATTTAACTTGACTTAGAATTTCTTTCTAACAAATAATAATGTTATAGATATAAATTATTTCATAAAAGTATTGTATACAGTTAACATTTGGGGTCAATAGTTTTTTTTAAGTAATTAATACTTTTATTAATCAATGTTACGAAAGATTCTATTTCAAATAAATGCTTTCTATTCATCAAATAATCCTGACATATAAAATGTATCACAGTTTCCACAAAAATATGAACATTGATAATAATCAGAAATGTTTCTTGAGCAGCAAATCATTAGTGACTCTGGATCACAAAACCAGTCACAAGTCGCACAGGGTATTTGTGGCAATAGCCAACAATACATTGTATGGGTCAAAATTATCGATTTTTCTTTTATTCCAAAAATCATTAGGATATTAAATAAAGATGTTTTATATTTTGTAAATGTCCTACCATAAATTTATAAACATTTATTTTTGTGAGTGAATATAGCAATATCGCAAACATAAATGGACAACTTTAAAGGCGATTTTCTCAATGTTTCGATTTTGTAGCACCCTCAGATTCCAGATTTTCAGTTGTATCGGCCAAATATTGTTCTATCTTAACAAATCATACATCAATAGAAAGCTTATTTATTCAGCTTTCATATGATGTATAAATCTCAATTTCAAAAAATTGACCCATATGACATTGACCCATTGAGTGGTTTTGTGGTCTAGGGTTACATATTAGAATGATTTCTGAAGGATCATGTGACACTGAAGACTGGAGTAATGCTGAAAATTCAGCTTTGATCACAGGAATAAATTACAGTTTACTATATATTCACATAGAAAACAGATATTTTAAACTGTAATAATATTTCACTCTTCTCCTATCAAGGTACTCTGCTCTTGCTGCAGGGTCAGAATTTTTTCGCTTGGCAGTGGCATCTGGTAAAATAGATTAAAATAGTTTTAAATAAATAAATAGGCAATAATAAATACACTACAAATAAATGCAGTATTACTAAACTGAAATTACATGCTCTAATTTATTTATTTTTTTGCATTTTTCTCATATTGTACAAAGAGTAAACATAAACTGTCTGAAATATATAAAAACAAATCCCAAATTGCATAAAAATCTATTCCAAATGATACTAAAGTAAAGTACTTTTTTTATATAAACCGTCAATTGAATATAAAAGCATAAAACTGCCAATCTAGGACATATATCTATCATGGAAAACAGTCTGCAGTGGTCGCACCACATAATATTTGGTCGCACCACATGATGTTTTCAAATTCAGTCATAATTTACAGGCACAGAATTGGCCACCTTTTGAGGTCATACCACATGACATCCAAATTTGGCAACTACATACCAACCATTACAAAGGTTTATTTTTTTTCCAATTTGAAAGAATTACAAACCTGCTTGCTGCTTCCATGGGTCCTTGGTAAATTGGTTTATGATGTAACTTCCTGTGTTTGAATAGTTTTCAACATATAAGTCCCAAAATGGTAGCTCCTTGATGGTCGCACCACATGATATTTCATAAAATGGACATCATCGGACAAAGTTTGTTTGTATATTATGATGGAAATATAAATGCAAATGCTTTGAATTTTTTTAAAGGATTACAAAACATTTTGGAAATCATGCCAAATAGTGCAGAATATAAATGTTATGGCCGGACGGTCGCACCACATGATGTTTTGACACTTTAAATAACAAAAAAAAATAAAAAATAAGTAAAGGTTTTTGAAAAGTTAAAGTGAGTACATACATGGGAGAGGTACTACAAATATGCAGTATCTTTTTAGGCATTTAAACCCATTTTTGCCTGAAAAAATGCAATCGGACAGAAAATTTAGGCGTCACGTCATTGACCCATGCATTATTTTCTCCCACAGAGACTACGAGTAGCAGTACATGTCAACGGAGGCCCACAGTTCCAGCACACCACACTTAACTACCCATCACATACTTAGCTCACACACACGTTCACAGATCTGTGCCAGTCTCTTTTCCAGGTTTCCCTACCGTGTGCCAACATGACTCGCACTGATGATCCCATCACCCACTGGGAAGACTTAGAGAACTGGTTAAGTGTCGTGACAGGCAGCCTCTTGCCCCAGGCTGCCGACAACCTACGACAGCACACGCAAGAACAACTGGATGCCAACATCTCTGACATCATGACACAGGGTCCAACCCGCAGCTACAACCACAAAGAGATAGCAAAGATCGCTGGCTCCCTGAGTCACACGCTGATAGCCTCACTCAAACTGAGCGATGAGCAAGAAGCTCACCTCCAGGAGGAGCTGACTCGCGCAAAACAGCGCATCAACCAGTTAGAACTGGAAGCACAGGACCAACAGGAAGGGTCCGATGAGGTGGAGCCAGGCGCCAAAGAGGAAATCGAAAGGCTTCAAGAAACATTGACAACCACCAGCCGAGAATTAGAACAAGCTAAGGCTGCCCAAGATGATCTGGCCAACAAGTTACAGTATGCAGAGCAGCTACTGGAAAAAGCCAAGGCTGACTTCAGAGACAAGAACAGCCGAATAAAGGCCCTTGAAAACCATCTTGAAAGGTCACGAAATCAGATCAGCGGCTTGACTCAACAGCTCGACTATGTAAAAGAAGAATCCGACTCAATCAGAGAGGAACTCAAGCATGCTTATGAGCTGCACCCTGAGCCAAACAGGACAAGGCGTCCTCTGGTCTCACCCCTGCCCAGCAGAGCTGCGTCCCCTATCCTGGGACTGCCACATCAAAGAAAAAGTGAAGAATCACCACCAAAGCCCTACCCAGCTGTCGTGGAGGAGAGCTACCCTGCTGACAAGAGAAAGGGGCCTCTCCGAACCGACTATGAAGCTGCACATGGCCTGGAACTCAAAGACTTTGACAAACTGGCCAGGAACATCAACAAATTCGCCCCAAATGTGGCAGGAAGTCAAGATGTCCAGGCCTACCTGCAAGATATCGACTTCCACTTGGAAATGAGATCCAACGTGACAGACAGAGACAGACTCTATTTGCTTCGAACAGCATCCAGTCCTGAGGTGTGAAGTTTCTTGGATAGACAGCCTACACACACCAAGTCAGACTTCCACCTCCCCCGAGAAGCCCTAATTAAAGAATTTGCAGACCCAGAGGCAGACCAAGGACTGGTGGCCGCCCTAGAAACCAAACAGGGCCGGCATGAGACACCCCAAGCCTTTTACAACAGACTCAGACGAGCGTACTTTGGTGCACACAATGAACCCGACATGGAGGAGGACTTAAACTTCAAAACCCTCTTCCTGAGAAACCTCCACCACCTAGGCGTCATGGCCTGTCCTCGCACAATGACTACACAACAGTTGAGGGATTTGGCCCACAAAGCCTATGGCAAACAAAAGATGGCCTCAGAAAAGGGAACCAAACCACCAGCAGTTTGTGATTTCAATACTCAACATCAAGGATTAGCCCTAGAGGGCACCCAACATCACGAAAGCACCAAGCTGCCACCTAAAGAACAAAGACAATCCTCCTTCAGAAAAGAACGGGACTCTCATGTCAGTGTCAGACCCAAACAACCAAACAATCACTGGCACAAGCAACAAGACCCGCCACACGCGTCTGGACACCACTGGGAGAAATCATGGGACCAGTCATGGCCGCACGAAAACCGCTGGGATAATTCATGGAACCAGACACGGTCGTATGGAAACTCAAGAGGAAAAGGTTCATGGGAGGCCAACTGGACGTCTAAAGGAAAGCGACACACGCCCCCAGGAACAACTAGCCCAAGGGGTCAACGACGAAATCCACCCAGACATCAATCAGACCAACCCCACACTGAGTCCACACAAGAACAAAAGACTGCACCAGGTATCAGTTCACAAGAAATTATGCAGATGTTCATGAAAGAATTCTTCAAACGCAATGAAGAGGACAGGAAATGGGAAAAGAAAGACAAGTCAGATTCAGCGTGACTAGAGGCGAAGCAAGGGAACAGCGACCACCTGGTACACATCAACCAGAGCAATAACCACCTCTCTCACACTCACCACCCTCAAAACACGACAAGTAAACCTGCCATAACACCATTGTCAAGGAAACAAGAGACTGAACCTGAATGCCTAGCGACAGATTCAGAACCTGATCCGACACGTCAACTCATACCACGGAAACCTCCAGCAACCAGAGAAGGATGGAACCACTCAAGTACCAGAAAGCGCCATCTTGGTTGTCTGTCACCCCTGCGAGCAACAGCAAACAAACCACAACACTCTACCTGTCTCAACCAAACTCCAGTTCCTCAACTTCTGGGCGACCTCATTGAGAAAGGTGTGGCAAGGAAGTTCTATCTCTCCATCACGCTAGAACACCATGTCAAACTAGAGGCCCTAGTAGACACGGGAGCCGACATCACCCTAATGTCCACTCAGCTCTTAGAAGAAATTCAAGAAAGAACCAAAAGAACCAGTGGAACCCTCAGACTTCAAAAGTGTGCACTCAACGTTCAAGCCTATTCCCACACGGGACTGCGGTTGGAGCAGGTGGCCCCAATCCACCTGACCGTCGGACCAATGAGCCTTATACACCCTGTGTACATCTCGCCGTTGGACACTTACCCACTTCTCATCGGCAAAGACCTGCTGAATCGCTTTGAGCCCTTAATAGACTTTAAGCACCTAAAGATATGGGCCCAAGTTCGGGAGCCCCTTCCCTTTCACTCACAATGCTCCACAGAAGCGCAGTGTCAAGTCACAGACACTGGTTCCAGCTCACTGAGCGAAAACTCAAGACCAAGGTAAGTCTCAAACTTGGTGCCACTTGGCAAGAGTCAAACTTCTCTTCTGTGCGCATTCAAAACCACAGAACCAGACTCAAATGGCTTTCGACTGATGACAGCTATAAACATTCAAGGCATGACAGTACCTGACGCTGTGCTAGCCCTATGGGCAGAAAATTCAGCCATCAGCCTGAAGCTCTTCAGAGCCTTAAAGAAAGACAAGCCTGAACTGCCACATGCCACCAAGCATAACCGCTTCCCTCTGAATCCATGCTCATTGACCATGATTACCTCTAAGACTGTCTGTGCCTTAGACATGTGCTGGAACGACAGACACCTGAGTCACTACTTCCTCGTTGTCCCCGACCTGCCACACGATATCTACATCTGAGCAGACATTATGGTCAGAATCAATGCCTACGTGGACACTTTGAAGTTATATGGGCTCCCTTGTCTCGCCAAATAAGCACTTCAGTCAACCTCAAGAATCTCCAATCTGGGCAAACCATACCAGAAGTATGTGCCACGACCAATGAACAGGAGGTCACGATACCTGTCTACACCTAGAGCGTCAGCATCCGCCTCAACATGCGACCTGGCCAAAACCTCAACCACAATCTGGGCTTCTTCGAGCCTTCCCGTAACTGCTTAAAACTGGGACTAACTCTAGAAGCCACACCTCTCATGGAAGTGTCATCTTGTGCTGTGTATGTACTGTTCAACAACTGTACTGCCAACGACATCAAGATCCCCAGAGCAAGTCACCTGGGATGGCTCATCAGCCAAACATTCCATGACTTTGAGCTCTCTGTACCTGTCATAGGCCCCATACCAGCCCAATTACTGCCAGAAGAAAGCATTGACCACAGAGTTTTCACAGCACCCCTCAAAACCATTGCCATCACCTCCATCCTGCCAGTGTCCCAAAAAAACGTCTGCAGATCAGAACTTACGGATGACGCACACCTCGCTGTGTACACCATCTCAACACAACCTGTGACAGAACCAAACGAACAGGTAATCACCACAGTCAAGGGCCTCTCCGACGACCCTACAGTGGAAGAGCCGTATGCAGGGTTCAATGCTCAGCTCCAACAAATTCTGAACGAGGCAGACGCCCTCCACAATGACACTGACCGGCAGGGACTTCACAAAGTCCTGTATAAGTACAAAGACTCCTTTGCAAAAGACTCTTTGGACTGTGGACTCACCAACATCCACACGGTACGCATACCGATGCACCCAAGTGCGCCACCAACTTTTGTACGGCAGTACAAAATTCCCATTGCATCATATGAGCCCGTGCAGGAAATCATCGACTCAATATTGAAAAACGGAGTCATCCGTCCTTGCAACAGCACCTATTCAGCCCCCATATGGCCAGTCCTGAAACCCAACGGAGGCCCACCATAGACTATCGTAAGTTGAACCAACAGGTGCCCTTATCACGATGACCCATGACACAGCTGGACCAAGAAATTCCAAAAATCAAAGGTGCAACAATTCTTTCAACTCTGGACGTCGCTTCAGGATTCTGGACAATTCCTGTGCACCCAGAGGACCAACACAAACTGGCATTCACCTTTGGGAACCGACAATACACTTTCACCCGGTGCCCCTTCGGGTATGCCAATTCACCAGCAGAATTCAATATCTTCCTCAACAAAGCATGCCCTGATGCACGAACCAGAGGCAACCTTATCTACGTGGACGATGTACTCATGAAGAGTACCAATGTCGCTGATCATTTGAAGGAGATAGATCATGTTCTGAACCAACTAACAAATGCAGGTGCGAAGATTGCTCTCCACAAAGGACAGTCGTGTAAAACCAAAGTAAACTATGTGGGCTTGCGCATCGGACCTCAAGGTATCGAGCCACAGTCGAGCCGCACCCAAGCAATTCAGAACATCAAAACGCCCACTAATGTGTCAGAACTTCGCAGCTTCTTAGGCGTATGCAATTACTCACGACAATTAATCGAGAACTACTCAGACATTGCACGTCCACTCACTTCCCTTCTCAAGAAGGACCAACCATTTGTGTGGTCAGAAGCTCAAGACCAGGCTATGAGTGAGCTAAAACAACGCCTCTGCTCTGCCCCATGTCTGGCCTACCCTGACCCAGGGAAAGAATTTTACCTGGAAGCCGGATTCTCCAGCCAATGTCTCAGTGCGAGCCTATACCAACTCCACGACAGAGATAAGCGAGTGGTCGCCTGTGCTAGCAAGACGCTACTTCCACCAGAGTCCAAATACTCAGACTGTGAAAAGTCCTTGCTCTGCACGGTGTGGGCCATTCAACGTTTCTCAAACTACATTGGTGCCCAAAAGGTCATCCTAGAGACATGCCACCAACCTGTAACTTTTTTTAACAGCCAGCGAATCAGAGACGGCGTGGTCACCAACGCTCGCATAGCATGTGGCTATGCGAGCGTTGGTGACCACACCGTCTCTGATTCGCTGGCTGTTAAAAAAAGTGCAGAGCGTGGTCACCAATGCTCGCATAGCCACATGGCTGATGACACTCCAAGGACGTGACGTCGAAGCACGCTATGCCCAAAACCAAAAATCATCCCTAGGCAATGGACTGGCAGCCTGTCAAAACTGCTCCGACGACACCCCAAACGCATTACCTGAACCTAAAGAACCTCCACAACCAGCACAAACAAACCACAGATACTTTGAGGAGAACGTGTGTCAAGGGATGCCCACAGCATATGTTGACGGCTACTCATATAATCACCAGGGTAACCTCAAGGCGGGAGCAGGTGTGGTCTGGCTCAACGACAACCCCTGCTCACCACAACGGCTCCAACTGGGCCCTCACACATCACAATATGCAGAAATAGCAGCCATCCTCATCACCCTCCAAATTGCTGTGTCTCACGACATCAAAGAACTCCTCATCTGTACTGACTCAAACTATGCTCGACTGAGCTTCACATGCCACATACTAATATGGAAACAGAATGGGTTCAAAACATCCAACAACAAACTTGTCAAGCATCAAGATCTCTTCCAAGCATGCGACGACATAGTCACGAAACACGACATGCTCGTCTACTGGAAAAAGGTCCGCGGTCACTCACGGCAACCAGGGCAAGACAAAGACTACAACGACCAAACTGATGCCCTTGCCAAAGCTGGCGCGCTACAAAGGCGATCATTGGACTTTTAAACCCCTCCCACCCAGCCCATGTGTTTCTGTCATCACACGCCACCAACACACACAAGCCGTGCAAAACCCTGCCTCCTCCCAAATCAGCATCTCACCCCAAATTTCCAATGACGACATTATAACTCTCCAGACTTTGGATGCAGCCATCCAAACTATTGTTAATCACCTCTCTGACCCACAATCAAACCCCATAACCACCTCTGACCTTGCTGCTTCCTCTGACCTCCGGCATCTTAATACACTCCTGCACATGCTACATCTAAAACATGGCATACTGGTATATTCCCCTGATGAACTCACTACGCCCAAGCTTGTTGTCCCTCAGTGCCAAAGGGGGGTGATGCTCACACATTCCCACGATGCACCATGTGCCGGACACCACTGCACCAAAGCCACTTACGAAACGCTAAGACAAGTGGCATACTGGCCTGGCATGCAGCAAGATGTAGCAGAGTATGTAAAAGGGTGCCTGGTATGTTGCCAATTCCAACCGGCGAACCCGAACCACAGAGCACCACTACAGTGAAAAGGAATGTCCCTCCCATGGTCGGACCTCCAAATCGACTGGGTCGGACCCCTACCAAGGTCAACAAGGGGTAACAAATATTTCCTCACCGTCGTCTGTGAATTTACCAAATAGGTAGAGTGCCTTCCCGCTCCCAATGATACAGCTCAAACCACGGCCTGCCTCCTAATGAACCATATCTTTTCAAGATTTGGACTGCCGCTGAAAGTCAACTCTGACCGCGGAACACATTTCACTGCCGAAATCATGCAGGAAGTCTGGAAACTCCTGGGCATACAGGCCAAGTTGCACATCAGCCACCACCCTATCGCCTCTGGGCAAGTGGAGCGTTCCAACCGAACCGTGGTTAGCATGCTAAAGAAGTATGTGTCTGCGAACCAAAAGGATTGGGATATCAAGCTCCCGCTAGTGCTAATGGCTATCAGAGCAACTCCTAACAAGTCCACCAGGGTGCCACCCTTTGAGCTAATGACGGGACGGCAAATGGCACTGCCGCTCCACCTGCTCTACCAGCCAGGTGACATGAGCCTTGTCACAGCATATACCACCCACCAGTATCTTGAAGAGTTGCATCGCCACCTAAGAACCGCCTTTGCCTTTGCGCAACAACAACTACAGAAAAGTGCAGAAGGACGCAAAGCCTATTACGACCAGAAGGCCTCTCACCAAGAACTCAACATTGGAGACAAAGTGTGGTACTACAGTTTTGTGCAGTCACGACAATCGGGCCCCCGTCACCTGTCAAAGAAGTTCCCGCCTCGCTGGACAGGACATTTCATATCATGGACAAGCTCTCACCTGTCGCATACCGAATCAAGATGAGCCAAAAGTGCAATGAGCCAGTCCTACGTTGGGTCCACCGAAACCAGATAAAAAGGCACTTGGGCTCCAACAGACAAGAAAAAGGGGGGAAACCAAAAGTGACTGACACAGATCAATTTCACCACACACTACACCCCATTTAATGAAACACTCAATTGTCTTCATAAACACCTTACTCAGAGTTGTTCAAATGATATACACCCACTCTTTTGAGATTGCCCCACTAACAAGAAGTAATTAGTATCCCACCGGTGTCATTACTAATGCTCACTTTCTTTATTTCATTCCTTCTCTTCCACTCCTCTCTCCACTCCTCTCACCTAAACAATTTTAAACTTACATAAACTTGGTATAGGGCCTGACGATAGGATTGACTCACTACGTCCACTGTGCCCAAAAACGTGGATTGCAGAGTCCCATGAGCTACCCGTCATGGCACTCCCGTAACCGATCAAATAATTATAACCATGCAGTTGTACGTAGATCCTCCCTATTGATTATTTAGCTTTCGATCACCTATCAGGCGATGAATATCGAATGGAACTCGAAAATCTAGAAAATATTTCAAACAGCACTCCTTTACCCTTGATCCCGAGTCGAAACAAAGGATCAAGGAGGATGGAACTCAGCTGATTAATTTGACCCCCATCAACACGGCCTTAAAGGCAAACGCTCGCCTTCTGCCGCTCAGTTCTCCCATAATTCGGGCCTGGTCGGCCGCAGACACCGCTCTGTGCGCCTCTACTGTCATTAGCTAGCCTACATCATAATGCTTACCCTGTCCTTCTTCCTCTACCAAAGGGTTAATGCAGAACAAGATTCAATGAGCAAAAACGCTGGCAACCAAGAGCGAACAGAACCAGATCCCGAACCTGAGAACTCAACCAATTTAATTGAGATTACGCCTCTACCCGTGCGTCGCACCACCGAAAACTAGGGTAATCAAGAAAAAGCCACCATCATCATCATAATTGTTAACCTGTCACGCCATAGGCCCGCAATATTCTCAAAAGCGAAATCGTGCACCAGAACTCAGCTAAGTGATGGAGTGTTGTGTTGTGTTTGTATGTGTGCTTGTCTCTCTCTCTCTGCCTATTTTCTCCAGCGCTCGCCGATGTCCTCACCTGGAACATCACCGATCGAAAGGGGGAATATGTAGGATTATCCGTGAACAGGCCATTTCATTAAATGAACCCAACACCGCATTCCACAGTTCGGAATGATTCCCCATCGAACCATTAGTAAGTCAAAAAACACAGTCATGGTGCCGAGATGGCTAAAGGAGATGTCACCCCCCTTTCCCTTTTTTTACCTGTCTAATCTCATACCAGCGATGGCAGGACAGCAAGAAAAGATTTCTCTTTGTTCCCAAAACTTAAGACCAAATGGCCAAGAAACCCTGTGGTGACCCCAATGCATAAATCCACAGCCTTATCAGGAAATGAAGGATGCTAAGGCATTCCCATGGCACAAACTTTAAACCAGGGACAGCTCCTTTCTGCAGCTGTAAATTCCAGAGACTTTTGTCTCCAAAACCAATAGACTGAAATTAACCCACTTGTGGTTTAATATAAACAACGGTCTCAAAATTGCTTCCAATAAGCTGAACTGATCACCAGTATTTACCTCACATATATCTTAAGTATCATGTATGTTTTATATAACCTGTGGAGTTCTTTCTGTGTGTTTAAACTTTATTACAGCCTATTCGTAGGGTTTTCTACCTCAGTTATAGGAACTAATCACCAGAAGTTGCCTCATACATGTGTATCCTCTGTATTATGTATGCTTTATATTACTCAAGTTAATTTTGTATGTTAAACACTTATCACAGCTAAATCCTTATTTACTTCCACCTCAACTATGGGAAATATTTGAATTTTGGTACCTACTTGATGGGTAAATGATTTCTAGAATTTTGATATAAAGTAGATGTGTGTAGGATGCACCATATTTAAACTATTAAGTTGGCTTATTAAAGCGTTTAACTAAACTCTCAGGAGTTTGGGCACATGCGATCACGTGGACATTACGCTAATGACATGCAAGAACCGGAGAACGGGGCGTAGGTCCCGCCCAAGACGATATCTGATTGGCTGTCACACTCGGAAGGACGGATGGACACGCTTATAACCCAATGACAAGCAGCTATGCGTTGCTTTTTGCCTTGCTTTTGCAGTGACTTTTGCTCTTGCTTATGTTTGTGCTGACCTTTCCATCGTCCAGCGTGTATGCTCGCATACTCTTCAAACCACCAAGAGCTCACTCAAACTCATCAACTCTTCCGTAAGATCCTTCGTTGAACTTCGTCAAAGAAAACCCTCTCAGAGTCGCTCCAGCAGCTCCTCCAGACTCAGAGGAAACTCCGTTGCATAGCAACCCGCAATCCAGGAAATCCCGCGAACGAAGCGCCACCCGGCAAAGCCAACCAACCACTCACCATCGACTGCTGTCCCTCAGAATGCATCATCGACCGACTGCCAGCCAATCAGCACCGAAGAGATTCCCTCCAGCAACTTCGTCACAGAAGGGAACGCACACGCTCACAGGAGCATCCAAACGCAAGTACACAATCTCCTATTTCTGGCTGAACTGGTGCAAATCTTATTAAGAAAACCAACTAAGATTAAAGTGCTAGTAGATTGATTCTCTCAGGTTGCGGTCAAGAAATAGTGTCTAACGCTAGACATTTGGGACTCATTCACCCTCCGTTAATAACATCACTTTTCTCTGTCACTGTTTGAATAAATGTTTGTGTGTTTTCGTTAGTTTAGTTTGTGTGTATTAGAGTAGTTCAATAAAGTCTTGGTTGATTTTACATACAAGCGTCTTGTGCTGTGTGCTTACACGTTACTGCCTTAAACTGTAGATTTTGTTACCTTGCTCATAATCAGTTATCATAATTTTATGATATTATTACCGTAGGCCACGGGATAATATTCTGTCAAGAATTGATATAAAATACCCTAATCTCAATTTATCGGTGGACGAATAGTTGATAAAGTGTTAAATATTAATTCTGAATAATTAATTTGCATATTAATTTGGTTCTTATTCACTGTAATTCAATCCCCTTTGAGTTATATTGATCGTAATTCCCTTATTAATCTTACATGTGGCTTTGGAAGTTAGATGTCTGCTTAAAAATACTATATAGTTTTTTTGTCTGGTTGTTTTTTTTGCTGTATTTAATTTTGAGGAAATCAGATTTTTTTTGTCTGGTTGGTTTTTGTCTGTATTTAATTTTGAGGAAATAAATGTTAAATACTCATCTGATTTTGATGTCTGTATTAATACACTATAATCAGCCTTTCATCCTGTAACGTAGCTGAGAAATGCAGGTGAAGACGAGGATCTAAATGCAGGGCGATTTAATATAGTAACACAAAACAGGGAACACAGAACTCGAAGAACAAAGGAACAAAACCAGGGGAATCACAGAGACAGAGGCAACCATTACACGTACAACAACTGACAAAGTAACAAGTGAAACACAAGGGCTATAAATACACAGGGACAAACAAGCTAAACAAGATAACAAGGGTGCGTGGCTAATCAGAAACACCTGGGAAGACTAATAAACAAGAAAAACTACAAAGGACTACAAAACATGGCACAGAACAGGAAATAACAAAAGTCCACACAAGACAAGGGGAACACAAGACAGGAATTATGACATAGTCCCCCCTTTAAGGAGTGGATTCCAGACTCTCCTCAGGAAAACCCAGGAGCGGAGGTGGGCCCGGGGGCGGGATGGAGGGCCAGGCCCGTGGAGCGGAAGAGGACCTGGAGACTGCAGCAGGACGGGAGGCCAGGGCGTAACTGGCTGTGCAGGCGGCCAGGGCGGAGCAGACAGTGCAGGTGGCCAGGGTGGACCAGGCAGCTCAGGTGGCCAGGGTGGACCAGACAGTTCAGGGGACCATGGCGACGCGGCCTCCATGGTTCTAATAAGGGTCCCACTGCCCCCCCAATAAAATTTCTTGAGGGCAGCTATGGGGTTATGCTAAGGAACAGACACCGGCTCAGGAACAGGCAGCGTGGCGGCCATCTCTGCTGAGGGCTCAGGCGACGTGGCAGTGGCCAGTGAAAATCTTGGATATCGGCTGCTCGGGCAGATGTCAGTGGCAGATCGGCCAGCTTGGACACCAGTCCTCTCCACCCTTGGACGGGTCCAGTGGACGCAATTGTGCTGGCTGATGGTGTGGTCTGAGATGGGCCACGCTCCATGGCCGACGGAGCTTCGGCTGTATAGCCCCCCCCCCAAAAAAAAAGTTAAGGGTGAATCCTTCTCCACTTCGCCCACGGTGAAGGGAAATCCAGACAACCGCAGAGCCATATTTATATATTGGGCCAGGGTCCAGCCATTATAATCCTCCAGCATCATTTGGGTGATGTTCTCATCCAGCCCGCTCCAAAAAAGGTCCATAAGCTTGGAGTCATCTAATGGTGCTAGATGACAGCAAGCCAAAAACTTCTCCACATACCTCTCGATAGACTGGCCGTCCTGAAAAATGCTGCAAAGCACTTTCACAGGATCCTGATTACTTCCTGCTAGATTCATATTTTGGTCAGTTGTTCTGTAACGTAGCTGAGAAATGCAGGAAAAGACGAGGATCTAAATGCAGGGTGATTTAATAAAGTAACACAAAACAGGGAACACAGAACTCGAAGAACAAAGGAACAAAACCAGGGGAATCAAAGAGACAGAGGCAACCATTACACATACAACAACTGACAAAGTAACAAGTGAAACACAAGGGCTATAAATACACAGGGACAAACAAGCTAAACAAGATAACAAGGGGGCGTGGCTAATTAGAAACACCTAGGAAGACTAATAAACAAGAAAAACTACAAAGGACTACAAAACATGGCACAGAACAGGAAACAACAAAAGTCCACACAAGACAAGGGTCTTGAGGCCCATCTCAGACCGCATAGAGGTGGACAAGACAGGAATCATGACACATCCAGACCATTTTTACTTGTCTGGTTGATCTTTGGCTGCATTTAATTTGAGAAAAAAATAAATAAAAATACTTATCTTATCTCTGAGGAGTTAGATGTCTTTATTGATATACTATTCAGCCTTTCATCCAGACCGTTTTTACTTGTCTGGTTGATATTTGGCTGCATTTAATTTTTAAGAAATTAAAAAAATATATATACTCTTCTTATCTCTGAGGAATTAGATGTCTGTATTCATATACTATTCAGCCTTTCATCCGGACTGTGTTTACTTGTCTGGTTGATCTTTGGCTGCATTTAATTCTGAGGAAATAAATGGTGAAATTCCCAGGGGGAAATGGATAACACATCCATCTCCCTTCGATGTCCTCCGGGGCCGTTCTGCCAACCCCACCACCTTGTGTGCTTCGGGCGCAGTGGTCTCCAGCGAGTTCTAGTCTCAGTGTCTGACTCACAGGAGGAGGGTTTAAGAGGGGTCAGTTCGGTTGTTTCCTGCCAGTCATCCGTTTCAGAGCACCGGATTGGCTCCTTTAGCAGTCTCAACCGAAGTCTCCCCGAAGTAAGACTGATCTGAGGACCGTCATTATCTCCAAGAAGGCTTCGGGGAAGAGGTCCTGACACCAGTGGCTTCAGGTCTCTGAGGGAAGTCCCCTCCAGGGGGGAAGTGGTTATCACTTCATTATACAGTGCCCATTTCCCTTCGGTGCCCTCAGGGGGCCGTTCTGCCAACCCTGCTACCTTGTGTGTTTCTGGGCGCAGTGGTTTCGGGTGAGCCCATATCTCAGTGTCCGCCCCGGAATGTAGCAGCACTGGGATGCTCGCCCCCTCTGAGGAGGGTCTCAGAGCAATCAGTGCGGCTGTTCCCTGCCGGTTCTCTGCTTCAACTCAAGTAACATCAGAGACCAGTCTCGAGAGACTAGAAACTACTGCTAAATATATCTCAATGGGTTCTGCGCACAGGGGGGGTCCTGTCCACAGTGGTAGTCTCCGAGCAGGCTCTGGTTATGGAACAAGTAGTCTCGCGTAGCCACACCCTCAGACTGAAGGCAAAAAGTCTGGACTCTGTCGCAGCTTTTCTTGGCCAAGGACCACCCAAGAGTACGTTTGACTGACATGTAACGCAACCAATCACAGTTTGTATTGTTCTGCGTCATGTTTAGGGGTGTGAAAATATAATGTCAATATCCCTGCAATAACAGACCGCCATTCATCTATAAATAATTCATCCAAGAACGTTGAGCAAGTTTACTGCAACAATGGTGCCACAAACTTCACATACTTTTGAAAAACCAGCGTTTAGTTGGTCCAGATAAGTGCTCATTGTCACAGTTGTAAACACGACGGCGTTCTTTTTCCACGAGGGGCTTTGGCGTCACGACATTTAGGCGGACCGTTAAAGAACAACACACAAACGTCTCCCATACATCCTGTAGAATTCAACCAATCAGATGACGACTTAGAAACTCCTGAAGTGTTTCCAGAAAAGTGTGCCATATGCATCAGACATTCAGCCACCGGTCTGTGGGCGTGACGTCTGAGGCTAAGACTATGGAACAAGGTAAAGGCTTTGCTGGAGAAGGGGGCCATAGAACATGTCCATTCCCCCGACAGAAAGTCCGGGTTTACAGCCAGTATTTTATCGTTCCTAAGAAGGATGCAGGGTTGTGTCCAAATCTCTGCACTGAGGCGAATCGTGACAGGTTGCTTTTGGGGCCTAGTCATGTCACCCCGTATTTTGGCTCAATGTGGAGCAGATGGGGGTTTTGGCATTGAGATGTCTTCCTCCCTAAATGAAAGTATGGGGGTTTAGGTTGAACGCTGAGAAAAGTGGGCTTTCTCCATGACAGAGGACCACTTTTTCAGGTGTGGTGTGGGATTCGACGACAATGCAGACACATATTTCTCCTGCTCGTATTGGTTCAATCCTTACAGCTGTGAGCAAGATAAGGCTAGGCCAGTCACTCACTGTTAAACAGTTTCGAGGCTGTTAGGTCTGATGGCAGCTGCATCAAGACCAAGTGGTTTCCCTGAGGGGCAAGCCGTTCTGCATGATCAAGGTTACACGCAGGTGCTTCCACTATGTGGAAGAAGCCTTGGTTCATGTCCCAGGGTCCTGTGCTGGGAATTCCAAGCTTACTCTAGAAGTCCCTGCACAAGGAACTGGCGGGAATCATCGCTTGGATCCAGTTCACTGCCTGGTTGGTACAGTGCTGGAATTTCTGCACGATCGATTCTCCACAGGGTTATCCCCCTCCACTCTAAAGGTTTACGTGGAGGCCTAGCCTGCTTACCACGCATCTTTGGGTGGTGTCTTTGAGGAGAAACCGTTGGTGTTTCCTCCGTGGTGCGTCAGATCAGGAGGAGTATGTCGGCTTTGTAAGCCTTATAACATGGGTATTCCTACAAGAGGTGTGTGATGCGGCGGGCTGCTCCTTTCCGCACACATTTGTCAGGTTTACAACCTAGATTTGGGCTTTATCCCTGGATCCCAGGTGATTTCTCTCTTTGTTGTGCTCGCCTGATTTCACACAAGACAGGTACTGGTCACTATGGCAGCATTGGTATAGACGTATAGACATGAAACATGTCATGAATATGAAGGAGTTTTTATGCATGTTTATGACAACTGTCATTAAGTGTCATTCGCTCAATTATGACATTTTTATGCAAATATGACATTGTTTGAGATGTCTTTGTTATGACAACTTGACATAAACCAATACATCATAACCTGTCAGTGTCTTTGTCATGACAATTTGACATAAACCAATACATCATAACCTGTCATAAATGTGTCACAAACATGACATAGCAGATTAATTATCAAACTTAAGAAACTACTTAGCTTTATGGGTTAACATTACATTAAACTGTCATGTGGTTGGTTTTGACATTGGCTGTCATGAGGCCATTATAACTGTGTCATGAATACATTTATGACCAATTTTTTTCTTCCAGTATTCCAGTATTAGTTATAAAATAATTTGACAGTATTAACACTTAATGACATTTTAATGACAAATTAAATTTGTATCACTGTAGTTGAGGTCAAGAAAAATATTCATGACACTGTTATAAAATTATTTGACAGAGTATTAACACTTAATTACATTTTAATGACAAATTCATTTTGTACCACAGGGGAAAAAAAGTGGTCAGTAATATAATGTAATGTTAACCAATAAAGCTAAGTAGTTTCTTAAGTTTGATGATTAATCTGCTATGTCATGTTTATAACATATTTATGACAGGTTATGTTGTCTTGGTAATGTCAAGTTGTCATGACAAAGACACTGACAGGTTATGATGTATTGGTTTATGTCAAGTTGTCATAACAAAGACATCTCAAACAATGTCATCTTTGCATTAAAGGGGTCATATAATGGTACATGCACTTTTACAAGTTGATTGCACTGAAATGTCTGTTGGCAGTGCCTGTACACAACCATCCTATCATGATAAAAATCCATCCAGTGGTTTTGTTTTAATCTCCTTATATGTTTGACCATCTCTGAAATCAAGCCGTTCGATATTGTGACGTCATAAGATCGTACGCCCCTCCCGCTATTGTGATTGACAGCCGTGTTTCAACACAAGACCCGCCCTGAGCAACCTGTGACAGCCGTCGTCATAGTAGTCCGCCATTGTTGATATGCTGGAGTAGAATGGCGTCTAAGCGATTGTGGTGTTCTGTTCTTAGATGTAATAAGGAACACAGCAGTCATTTGGATGTTCCTAAATCCGAGCCGTTGAAGAAGCAGTGGCTGAGTTTTGTTTTTGAAGCGATATGCCCAAAGGATTGACGCGGGGATTCCCTCACGGGGATTCCCCACGATCGTCTGTGCTTTCATGTTTGCACGAATCATTTCACACCAGACAGCTTCACAAACGAGAAAAAACGGATCGGTACCAACGTGTTCCTGCTGAACCTCCAGAAGATGTGAGTGTAATGTTTTATTAACATTTATATTAGTATTTATATTAATCTTTGCGAAATTTGCAAAAACCTTGCTGCAGGCTTCACGATGAATGCGTCTAAGGTTTACACTCAGGGTACATTACGGCATGTTTTCTATGTACGACGTTCTCAATATAATTCATAATCCCACGTTTATAACGAATAACACGTGGTTATTGTGTTAGATACGGTCAGAGAATGTCTAATACGGTGTACCCACAGAACAGAGGGGCGGGGTGAGCAAAGCTCATTATCATTTAAAGACACATGCACTGAAACGGCGTGCTGAAAACAGAGCTGTTTTTGACCAGGTAAAATTAGTGTTTTCTTACAATACTAATGAGAATTTTTAATTAAAGTATATTACAAACTTTTAATTTAGACCCTAAAGAATCATATTAGCTTGTACAAAAATGGCATTATATGACCCCTTTAAAAATGACATAATTGAGCGAATGACACTTAATGTCAGTTGTCATTAACATGCATAAAACCTCCTTCATTTTCATGACATGTGTCATGTCATGATTATGAAGGTGTCATGTCAGTCTTATGCACACTCCTTCAAGTAAAGTGTTGCCTTGCGTGCTTCACGACGCAATTACGCAGAGCGTTCCAATCTCGACGCAGCATCTCGTTCCCTTTTCAGGGAGCTGAGGTTACAGTCGTAACCGAGGTGTTCCTTGTGTCACTTTGGTGTCCACGAGTAAGCCTACTTTTAAATCTTCGATCTGTGAGCTGTAAAGGATGAACCAAATGCAAATGTTTTGAAATATGTATTGGTATTGTGCTGTTTCGTTATTGTAATATTGTGAGAACTTCTGTGGCTATTCTCATCTTGGCTAGGACACTTTTGAAAAAGTTTATTTCCTGGTTAAATGAAATGCAAAAAAAAAAAGTGGCCTTGCTGAAAGTAAAAAAGTATTGTTTTCTTAAAAAAATAAAAAAAATAAACCTAACATAAAACCTTACATAACCTAAACTTTTGAATGGAAGTAGAAGTTTGTTCAGTTCAACATTTTCTGCAAAAATACTTAAATACAATTCACTGATGCACTAATGTGATTATCTATGCATGATATTTGGAAAAGTACTGAAAATTACAACTGACTTGAGAATGCCTTTTAAATTACAATTCAGTTCCTGAATTTAAAACGAGGTAGTAAACCGGATTCAGAAGTATCATTTGAATTTAAGGAAGTAGAGTCAAATGAAATTTTCTATTGCAAGTATACAGTGTAAATTTAAATTTTCAGAATTAATTAAAGCTACACTGTGTAATATTTTAAGTTGATTTTTAGCCAAAAACGTTATTTCAAAATTATACGTTCTCATTAATGTGTAATCACTTCAACCAACTAATTAAGTATTCTCGTAAGTGTATAATCTGCCATTTAGAATACATACGAGCGAGTCGCTCGAATGGCGGAAGCCTCCATCTTGAAAATACATTAGACAAAGAGGGACATACAAGCTTCGCCTTTCACGTTTTTACACGCAGTGGCACCGTGACGAATGTGAGAGGGAGATTTGCTCGCGTTTGCCGGCAGATTTGAAATAATACGGCCACCGTAGGAATTAAAACGCCTTCGGAATGGGAGGAGCTAGAAAGTAATATTCAGTTGGTAGTCATATACAATTTCACCGCTATATGGGAATAAATCCTACACAGTGTAGCTTTAAAAAAAAAAATCTAATAAATGTCATCCTTTTTTCTGTAGCACTTATATGGGATTGACTCTATCTAGGCTGTTCTCTCCTCTTGCTGTTTGGTGTTTTCTTCTTTAAAAAACAGTATAAAGCTTTCATCTCTCAAAAGATCAAGAGGCTATGTTTTTGCCATTTTAACCCTATAAATCCTACTGTATCATAGTTGATACAGGAATTTATAGGGCCTCTAAATTACCATGATCAAAACTTTGCTGAAAAACCTGTATCTTAATCAAATCAGCACTTTAGAAGAATTTTCTAAGGTTTATATTGTGCAAGGCTTTCTTAGTAGGCTAGAGGGCTGAAAATTAAGGTTTGCTATTCCAAAAATCCTAAATCATTGTTTCCACAACAATGTTAAGCTAAGATTAAGATACACACCACAAACTTTTGCATGGCAGTGTAGGTCAATATACCATTGTTTTTAATAAATTAACTTTTATCCATCTTTTAAATTTGGATGTTGTTACAACCCGGCTCTTAGGCTGCAACAAAAAGAGAGAGCAGTCACATCAATTCTCAACAAAACATTTTAACGCAAAGAAATGCACAAAAAAATTATATTCACAAAGAAGCATGTTAGGGCTGGGCAATCAGCATTGCTCAAACGGTCAAACTCCATGCCTGAGACATATGCCGAAGCAAGACATCACCAAAGCAGTGCTCCACCTTCCAGTGACATTTAACTCGAGTCCAACAAGTGTCAAGTGCATGCTCCCAAAATGGCACCTGAAACACACCCATACACCACAAGCACATGCACAGCCGACGTCACAGATGTCAACATTTTATTTATTACTTCACTTGTGGGCAATTAAATTACAACCTGTGAATTATTTCAAGTCCATTTAGGAATTCAGATTTTTTCCTAAACCTACTTGTAAATCAGGGTTTTATCTCTGAAGGTCTTCTTAGTTACTAAGTATATCGATCAGCCGCTAAGAGTGCAGACCATTCTCCAAGTGTGTGTATAAGCCTTCGGTCTTTGAAAGCAGCCTTGTGATTATGAGCGTGATGTGTATGATATAATGAAGGTGTTTGCCGGCCATCTGTTGCATGATGGGCCCCTCAGGACAGAGCCTCAGAGAAGCGCATCCTTCTAACCAACTCTAATTGAGAGTGACAAATCCTCCCGCTTGAGTGTGATAACGGCCTTTGTATTTTTTTTTTTTTTTTTTGTGCCATTATAGTGAAAAGCATCAGACGATGTTAAGGTTAATGTGTGGTGACCATGTGTGTAACTGCTGTAGACTCCATTATGTCAATGGAAAGAAATAAACTAGCACAATGGAAAGAAATAAACTAGCACACTTCTTCTCATTAGTGTTATTTACAAAGGAAAGCATTACTGGTGCTTTTACTGAGGGTTAAAAACACGAATGACAATGACTTTTCATTTAAAATGTTCTTCAATAGAGCTAAACCATCACTGTTAGTGGCTGTTTACATTAGATTGTGGGTGGCTAGTGGACAAGATGCAGGTTTTTACATTTTATAGTGCTCTTCACACTTAAAAATATGTGTTGGCTCAACAACAACAAAAAACAGATTGCCACCATTTTGAGTTATGACAACTTTTAATTAAATTGTTTTACCTACATATTACATTGATCTAGAGGAACTTAATCATTTGTAAAAAAAAAAAAAAAAAAAAAAAAAAAACACTATTTTTGCTCCAACTTTTTGGGTTGTATCCCTGGAACCAATTAATCGTATTGATTTCAGTGAAAATCCACAGTTGTCTTAGCACGTGAATTTAATGAATAAGTAAGAAACTACTTGCCACTGGCATTAGCTCAGTCATTGCTTATGGAGTCAATGTAGTGTTCACCTTCATGTATCTACTGTACTCTTTAGCACAATGGTAAACACAAAAACTTCAACATTACATAAATTATTTGGTAACGCTTTAGATTACAGCCTGGAAAGTACTGCGTAATTAAAATGAAAGTACAGTGTAACTTTCGGTAATAACAGTGTACCTATAAAGTACTTACGTGTAAGTATAGGGGAACAATATGTAAAGTCTTGGGAATAAAGGTGTAACAACCAGGAAAATACTGCGTAATTAAAACGAAATTACAGTGTAACTTTCGGTAATTACAGTGTACCTATAAAGTGCGTACGTGTAAGTATAGGGGAATAATATGTAAAGTTTTGGGAATAAAAGGGTAACAACCAGGAAAATAACAAATTATTTAGGCAAATTATTTAGACTAAGTATTTTAGAATCTTACTTTTGGGAGCAATTTAGCGAGTACATACACAGTGCACCTTTTTGTAATAATAGTGTATAAAAATACATAAAGGCTTTTTTTTTTAAATTACGGGGTACATATCAGTGCATTTATAAAGTAGGCTTATTTGTTATTATTTCAAAGGTGCACTGATTAAGTTTCAAGGCAAGTAAACCTATTGCAACTTTTTTTTTTAAATGCTGGGAAAATATACTCTTGTTTCATGTAGTTACAGGGTAAGTATGACATTGCGGGCTGTAAATTAAAGTGGTGCTTCTTACCCTCTTGTTTCATGTAGTTAGGGGGTAAGTATGACATTGCGGGCTGTAAATTAAAGTGGTGCTTCTTACCCTCTTGTTTCATGTAGTTACAGGGTAAGTACAATAAAAACACATGTGTACACACACACAATCTGATATCACTCGAAAACTTATTTGAAAAACAACTTATTTCAAAACGGATTTACAGCACTTCTTTTTCTTTCTTTCCACTGATGAATCTTAAGAAGGAATCCCATGACATGTCTCTTGCTATTCTGTATTATGTGTTAAAAGAAAATACAGTACAGAAATGTCCTCACCATTTACTCATCTTTTACCCTCATGTCATCCGAGATGTATACGAATTTCCTTCTTCAGATTAACACAAACAAAAGTTTTTAGAAAATAAATAATCTCTGTGAATGCATATAATGCAAGCTCATGTGTTCCTAAAAGTTGACAACAGCCCATACAACAATAACTACAGTAATCCATACGACCCCAATGGATGAATCAATGTCTTCTGAAGTGAAACGATAAGCGTTTGTAAGAAAAATACCAAATATTTTAAATTTTTAAACTGTAGACTACCGCTTCCGACCAACTGTCACCTGCGCGTTCATGAGAGGGTTGAGAGAAAGTATAAATAAAAGTAGTCCGCGTCCGAGCTGTGCGCAGCTGTTGTGTACGCGTCCAAACTGGAGTATAACAGAGGCTTAAAGCGTGACGTAAGCGCACCGAAAAACCGAATGTCGAATTATTATTATTTTTTTAATGTTTTTATTATTGCTCACAACAAAATACAAACAATAACAGATAATAATAATGAAAAACAAACCATGCAGAAGAACAGAGACACCAGTTATCGTGCGAGTTTCACATCAAACTCCCGCGAGAATGCAATGAACGCTTAAAGCTTCACCAAACGCGAAGCCATTCAAGCCGACCCTATGAAGCCGACTCTCATGCACTCGCTGGTGACAGTTGGTCGGTAGCGAAAAGATGAGTAAATTATGTGAACATTTCTGGGTGTACTGTATTTTCTTTTAATACATAATACAGAATAGAAAAAGACTTCTTAAGATTAGGCTAATCAGTGGGACGATAGAAAAAGATGAGGAGGACCAAGAGGAGGAGGAAGCCATGCAAGAGAAACAAAAAAGGACAAAACATGCTACTTTCTGTCAGGACTTTAGTATTTGAAATGAAAAGTTGATTTAAAAAAAATAATAAAGAATAAGAAGTGTAATATGTTGTAAATCTGTTTTGAAATAAGTTGTTTTTCAAATAAAGGTTTTCCAAGTGATGTCAGATTGTGTGTGTACATGTGTTTTTATTGTACTTACCCTGTAACTACATGAAACAAGAGGGTAAGAAGCACCACTTTAATTTACACCCGCAATGTCATATACCCTGTAACTACATGAAACAAGAGGGTAAGAAACACCACTTTAATTTACAGCCCGCAATGTCATACTTACCCTGTAACTACATGGAATACTTACAGTCTAAATAATTTGCCTAAATAATTTGTTATTTTCCTGGTTGTTACCCCTTTATTCCCAAAACTTTACATATTATTTCCCTATACTTACACGTACGCACTTTATAGGTACACTGTAATGACCGAAAGTTACACTGTATTTTCGTTTTAATTACGCAGTATTTTCCTGGTTGTTACACCTTTATTCCCAAGACTTTACATATTGTTCCCCTATACTTACACGTAAGTACTTTATAGGTACACTGTAATTACCGAAAGTAAAGTTACACTGTACTTTCATTTTAATTACGCAGTACTTTCCGAGCTGTAATCTAAAGCGTTACCAATTATTTTAAATGTCATTAAATATATAACAACACTAACAGGTCTTTCCCTTCACTTAAAAAAACACAACAACAAATAATATGACACTTAATTTCAACATTTATTCTCCTTATCTAGTCCTATGCAAAGCATGCTGGAACTAGTAATCTACTGTTTAACTTCCAAAGTTATCAAGACAATTTCATTAAGTTACTACAAGAAATTTGAGTTTAAATTGCACACAATATTAAGTTAATGAAATGATCAGCATTATTATGTCAACAGAACTCAACAAAATAATGTTTGAAACTTAAAAGGTTTGACGATATCAATCAATTCGAAAATTTGACTTGCAACCATGCATTTATTGTGGTAACAGATCCAATGGATTAGCATCTGAACACAAAGAGGCAAAAAAGTAGTCAAAGTCTTGCCAACTTATGTGTTTTGAAAAACAAGGGCATCATTTTTTTTTGCATCTGAAAACTGCTCATTCTCCCTCATTCAGCATCTTTTCCAATCTTTTGTTGCATCAGATGAGCCATATGGTGCTGAACCTGCTTTAGCTGTGAGACATCAGTATGAAATGCTTCTGCCCATGCCAGTCTGTTTTGTGTGTACAAGCCATTCAATCTGTCAGACGTGTAACATGTTTTAATGTTGATGTAATCAGGATAAATTTCATGTCGAAGTGCAGAACAGGAAAGTCATATTTACCTTGGACAATTTGCTGTAACATTTTAGTAGTGTGTTGTTCATGTGTTCTGATTTTGGGTTGGTTTGGCCCAAGATGAGATCTGTGTTTGGTTACAAGAATTCTCGGAATCAGCCATCCCTTCCAGCTCATGATGACTCAAGTATAATCTAATTCAGAATCATTTGTTTTAGCTTCCTTTGATGATGTCAAATTTGTGTTTGTGTGTTGATGGAAACTGATGTCCTTAACGAGGGTTTTGTGTGTTTAATCCTTTAATTTCGTTACTAAATAGGTACTTTTTTTTAACATTAGCCAGACGTAATGCATCAAAAGAGATTTGGTGAAATCTCTCTAACCCGAACACTCAAATGTGTCTTTCCTGTCAGTCTGCATGTGTACATAGATCAACAATTTTTTTTTAAATCACAAGCAAAATACAAGAATGCATCCTGTGTGAACAGTGGGCGGTTGCAAAAACTTAACTGCTTAGTCTTACAAGTTACTCATCTATTTTTTTCTTTAAGACTGGTCATATTTTTTTTAAGTCTGCTACAAATGCAGATTGACCTAGATCAAACTAGTTCTTAAGACAGTCTTAACAGTCTTGACTGTGTTTATGCAACTGGCACCAGGAGTCTACATACCTTAGACAGACTGACAAATATGCTTATGTCATATGCACATTTTTGAAAACTGAAATGTAACTGAGCCACGGGGGAGCCCCCACTGTGATCCTCAGATCACCCTGCGTATCAACAAAAGTAGTCTTCTGCTGGGCAGAAGAACTAGATTGTGGGATAGCGGAGGGGATCCCACCTCTTGCGAGGTATTGGAGTCTTGATCTCAGCATTGAGACGGTCATCTTCCCCCAATGGGTACATGACTCATTCATGAACGCTACCTCAGCATGCTTATGACCCAGACACGAGAGGCAGTGATCGTGACTGTCAACCGGGGCCAGGAAACGACCGGATCCAGAAACGCACTGGTACAATGACATCTTGAAAAAGACGCTCTTTTGTGCTGAAGTGCACAGGAGAAGATTGTCTGCACAGCATGCAGAGAAGGGCTCTTGCTGTGCAGAGATTCTCTTGAAGACAATCATCACTGACGTGCCGTCACACCAACACAGGAAACTCTTCGGGGTTCTGAAGACCACACTCGAGATGAAAGTAGAGCTGAAAGTCACCTTTATTTATATAGCGCTTTTTACAATACAAATTGTTTTAAAGCAGCTTTACAGTTATAACAGGAACAAAATAATGCAACAAAGTTTGTTTTTAGAAAGAAAACAAAATGCTTAAGTAAGTTCAGTGATTAGTTCATTTTGGTTGTAAAAAAGTTATTAATTCATTTCATTTATATCAGTGATCTCAAACTCAATTCCTGGAGGGCCACAGCTCTGCACAGTTTTGCTCCAACCCTAATCAAACACACCTGATCCAGCTAATCAAGGTCTTCAGGATTACTAGAAACTTCCTTGCAGGTGTGAGTTGGAGCTGGTTGGAGCTAAACTGTGCAGAGCTGTGGCCCTCCAGGAATTGAGTTTGAGACCACTGATTTATATAATAGCCGCTCTGGAGAAAACTGTGATGTCATCGTCCAGCTTAGTTCAGTTCTCAAATAATGGTGTCAATGCAGACAGATCAATAATATTGCTGAATATTAAATGTCCCCACCTAAGCAAACCAAAAGCCAAAGGTCACCTCCCCCAAAAGGGGAAAAATGCACAAAAAAGCAATAGTGGCAAGGCACCAAAACTCCATCATGTGGCAGAATGGAGAAAAAAAAACTTGGGAGAAACCAGGCTCAGTCGGTGGGCCAGTTCTCCTCTGGCCAACGAACAAACAGTGTATGATTATGATTCAGGCAGCATTACAGGTCAGAAGTCAGATTGGATTGGAACATTCTGAATATTTATCCAGTTCCATCTGGTTGAAGGTCGGAGTCATCAAGTCGGTATGGAGACGGGTTTGTTGAGGATCAGTGCCGTCACAGGGGAGAGTCTAGTTGACACAATCTCTGCTGACACTTCAGGGATGCGCTGTGGTCGTGTCTACACTCAGGTCCTCCATCTGATCTGGATACGGCCCAGATCCGGCTGACTACATCATGCGTTGTGGTCTTGTCTAGGCGCAGGTCCACCATCTGATCTGGATACAGCCCGGATCCGGCTGATTACAGCAAACCTCGGAATAAACAGAAAGACTAACATTAGTGTAGATGCCATTCTTCTTATGATGTAACGAGTACATCAGGTGTTACAGGAAGTGTTCCCGGTTCTGGCTGACCTAGTTTATGCAGCCTAATAATCATTTAACTGATTTGAATCATAGAAATGTATAACGTTCTATGTGCATGCCAGGTTAAAGAGATGTGTTTTTAGTCTAGATTTAAACTAACTGTCACAATAGCTCTGAGACTAGGTGAGATCCAAGCACAGTTTTATTGGAAAATCCAGAATCATAGTCATGCCAGGCAAAGAGTCAAAAACACTTGCAAACAAGCCACAAAAGAACAAAAGAACAAAAGACAAGGGAGAGCGCTCAGGAATGCCGTGTGACAATTACAAAACCTCGATGAGAAATGGCAGAGAGAACATGGTATAAATAGGGTGAGTCAAACAATGTAACGACACACAGGTGAATGCAATAATTAGTGATGAGTCCAGGCAAAGGATTATGGGAACTGAAGTTCATGGCTGAGTGGCAAAGGTCAGAGAAGGAGTGCCCTCTGGTGGTCAACCTGGGCACACCAGCTGGTAACTGTGACACTAACAGAGTGTGTCTGCTTCTCGAACATTGCTAGGAAGACTATTACAAAGTTTAGGTGCGAAATAGGAAAAGGATCTACCGCCAGCAGTTGGTTTTGATATTATCAACTGGCCGGAATTTTGAGATTGCCATAGACGTAAAGGACTATAATGCATTAAGAGCTCCCCTAAGTACTGGGGAGCTAAACCAGTTAGTGCTTTTTAAGTAATCAGCAATATTTTAATATGTATACAATGTTTAATATGGAGCCAATGCAGTGTTGACAGAACCGGGCTAATATGGTCATACTTCTTGATTAAGAACTCTAGCTGCTGCGTTTTGGACCAACTGGACTTTGTTTATTAAATGTGCAGAGCAACCACCCACAGTAGAGCCTTGAGGTCATGAATGCATGAACTAACTGTTCCGCATTTCAAACTCTGTTTTTTTCAGAATTAAGTAGTAGGAAATTACTAGTCATCCAAATTTTTATATCAGCTATGCATTCCGTTAATTTTGTGAATTGGTAAGTTTCGTCAGGATGCAAAGGAAAATAGAGTATCATCAGCATAACAGTGAAAACTAATCCCATGATTAGTTGATGATATCTCCCAAGAGTAGGATGTACAGGGTAAAAAGAAACGGTTCTAGTTATGATCCTTGCGGTACTCCATACTTAAATTGTGATCGATATCGAATCAGTACAGAAACGCTCGGCTCCAAAGCGAAAGCGAGAGAAAGAGAGTGTCTCTCTGCACGCTTCCTATATACCCGCAGCACGGGGCGTCATTCGCGATGCAAATCTCACTCGCCAATGTCCATTGGCTGTTTCTGTTAACACCCTAGGTGATAGGGCTCTCAGGTGCAATCCCAATTTGTCAGTCACTGATGTAACTCGTAGTGACTGAATGGGAACTGAATCAACACTTCAGCAGAACAATGACACTATTTTAGTTTAACTGCCTAAGAGGCGAATTTAATTGTTTGCATAATTGAATCATTTTCCTGTTATCACTGTAAAGCTGCTTTGAAACAATCTGTATTGTATAAAGTGCTATATAAATAAAGGTGACTTTATTTAAAGAAATTAAATAATTAAAGGATTAAAAGGGATTTAAGGGAATAAAGAAAAGAAATAAGAACGAGGAAAGTTCTAGCTCTAATAGCCTAGATGTTAAGTAATTGTAACTGTAAAAAAGTAACTGTATATTACTGTGGGTCATTGAACATATCTATCGTAAAACAGTTGTCAAATATTAAATGTTTGGCTATTGCATCTTACCACGCATTCTTTCACTGTATAAACTATTGTGTCACGTTGGAATTCGCACTCAACTTCAACGGTCTTCAGAGAACAATAAGCCCCACCTTCTTCGATCTGATTGGTCGTCTCAATCATTTTGAAAATGAGGAGCGCTGTGAGGCCACTGAGATCGACCAGCCTTACATGTAACTTTTTTAACTGTTTGTCATCATAACAACAAACAGAATGCTGCTTAATGGAGTGCAGCAGAGCGCCATTAAAAATATAAAATACCGGGTGGGACAATTTTGCCATTTCTAATTATTGAGGGGGAGGGGGGACTTGTCCCCCTCAATGTCTTTGGTGGTTACTGCCCTTTTTAAAAGACAATTAAAATTCAGTAATATTTTTTATTCATATAATTACTAAAATAATGACATATTGTCTTCTGTAGAGCTGCTTTACAGCTGAAGTTGTTTTATAATTGATGGATTTTGTAACATTAACTGTTATTAAAGCTGTTTTGAAACTATCTGTATTGTATAAAGCTCTATATAAATGAATATGACTTGACTTGGAAATGAAACACATTTTGACTCTTATTGCAAGATGCCAGATCCCAGATGCTGTCACATGTCTCATCAATCCAGCTCTGTTCTTGTTCACATATCTGCATCTGGTTAGCGTTCTATTGATCCTGTGAGATAGAGATTACTTCTGACCCTCTAATTAACCTCTTAATCCTCCATCCTGCCATATTCACAGCCCTGTTTGTTTTAAGAGTTAGGAATTAAAGCAGGGGTGACAACCATTTTGACAGTTAGTGTCATTTAAAAAAAAATTCTAAACCCTGTCTTTGTAAGTATCATCGCCTCATTGACAAAGTATTGTTTTGAGAGGAAGCTTAAAAATATGTGACACATAGCTGTAGTTGCAGGTACATATCGTTTTGGAAAGACACAATCTGGTTTTAATCTGGTTGAAACTGGTCTAAAACGCACAATTAGTGGATCATAAACTATAGATTTGTTTGGTTGGAAAATTTGATTGCCTCTATAAAGCTCATTAGAGAAGATATTTAGGAGATGCTGGCCATGCAAAGCTTGTGGATACAATTGAGATGTAGAGAGCGGTGTCATATACTGCCACATACTTCTTGAGGACTGATGGTTTGAGCGTCTTGCTCTCTTAAGAGCAATCGTCTGCCAGAGCATTGGTGTGTTATTCATTGTAATTCACGTCTGTCTGCTAAGTGCAGTTAACTGTAAAACTAAATGTGCTCATTATGCTTATGATAAAGATAATGAATTATAATGATATAAGCATAATCAAGTGTTTTTGTAACCAATAATATAACTGAAAGCAGCTGACAATTAAATAAAGTCTTACGCCCGTTTCACACATACTCCGTGTGCGGTGCGTGTTGCGGTGCGTATGCGGTGCAGGAGCAGCAGGAGCTGTAGTGCTTTCACATATGCTGCGTTTGCAGTGCGTAACTGATCCACGGCTGTACCACAAACACATACTCACTATTTGTATTTCAAATCCAGAAGTTATCAGCAACTATGTGTGAAACGGGCGTAACCTGTTAACATGGGTATGGAAATAAATACGCACCGCATACGCACTGCAAACGGAGTATGTGTGAAACGGGCATTACAATAAACATATGCTGGATAGGAATTGGAAGCCTGTAGCATAAAGACATGTTGCTAAGTGATACTATAATAAGCTCTAACAATAAATATCACACAAATATATGGCAAAATAATATATTTTTTATTTACATGGAACTTAAAATATTTTTATTCACACCTGACAGTATTAATGAAATTATATGAATGAGAAATTACTAAGTTTAGCTTGTCACATTGCATTGGGTGATTTAGCGTAAATTAAGATCATTTATAAGTCAGCATCATTTTGCAGTGTGAGGTGTTTAGGAACTGGTTTGATGTCGGAAATATGCTTTTTGTCCCTTAAAATGCTGTCTAGAAAGGCTGCTCACTAGGATTCGGAAAAGAGCTTATGGTTTTGGCAATATGTGGCAACACAAGTTACTTTCTTGTAGTTTTTAAAAAAAAATTATTACCAGTCTTCTTTTTCCAGTAGGCTGAATGAAAATATTCTATCAGCAGTCCTAACCTGATGCTGGTCTTCATTTGCTGCAGATTACGAAATTAAGATGATTAGTTAATTGATCAGTGCCCTTGATTTACTCTAAGCAGTGGCTAAATTATGTCTAGATCAGTACCATATTGATCAGTTATGTCTAGATCACTAATAGTATTGATCAAGGCCTCTTGCCAAGGCTAGCCAGTGACAGCTTGTAGGTACAGCGGGCTTGATTCTCTTGAAAATCACATTGAGTAATTATGAGTCCCTCGCTGTGGGTCTTTTGTCTTTGTGTTGTTGAGAGTCATTGGTGAGGTTGGGGAGTCTTCTAGGGATGAGACGGTATTGTTTTGGTCTTTCCCTCAGGTCACCCTGGCTATGTGTTTAAGGTGGCCTCAGCGAAGCTCACTGCTCAGGTAACGCTGGGGACATCTGGCTCAGGAAGCCATGTCAACCCAGGCCCTATCCCCAGTGCTATGAGGGCCACCATCTGAAAACTGTACATGACCAGCCTTGAACCCCAGGACCTCAAGTGATTGATCCAGGAGGGAATAAATTGGTTGAAAACTCGCTAGTAGGTGCATAATCACGCAGACCTGCCAAACTGAACACACACTTCCTACATAAGCCAACGATCCATGTGCTGAGGCCGAGAGAGTGTGCCGGTAGGGTTATGGAGGTGTTTTCGAAAACATATCAAGTCAAGTTCTCATGGTCTTGATTACTGGGTATTTTTAGGATCTCCAGTGGTCTATGATGGATCAATCATCTTTGAGGTTTTTGAGGTTTTGAGGAGGCTACGGTTAAGATTGTGGGAGTACTTTACTTCTTTGAATCTAGGAGTGTTAATCTTGGTAAGTTCATAATTTTTTTTTCATTAACTTTTTTAGAATGAGTTTCCTGTTTCATGTTATGATAACCTGCAACTGCAGACCAAAGTAACTGGTTGTGTGTGTTTCGAGGTATTGGTACAGTCATGGATATTTTTAATTACTCGGCATAAAATCCTTTACAATTGGATAATGATTATATGCAATTAGGTGAAAATGCCCAAAGTGGCAAAGGGCTGTGAAAGGGCACTGGCTCAAATCTGGAATGCTAGATGTTTAATACAATTTACCTATCAAGATCTAGAGCAGTTTAACCATTTGCGTCTGCCCTGTTAGTCTAAAAAACAAAATGTATCGATTAAGCATTTCATTAAAGCATTGGTGCTTTTCAAGATTTCTGAAAAAAGATTTTCTGATTTTCTTGTTTTCCTCAATGTATTTTGTATAGATTTCTTTTGTATATTATAAATCGCATACTGAAAATATATATTTCTAAATAATGATATTCCGCAACCCAATTTGGAGGTTCTGCTTTGTTTTCAAGCACCACCAGATTGTTCAGATGTTTGCTAATGTATCTGAATGTTGTTTTTTCCGGTTAAAGTCTTTATGAAATCCTTGTAAAGATTAAGCTTATGTGAGACAGTCACCTCATCAAAAAGTTAAACTGGTATCAGGCTCTGTTGTAGAGGGGCTTTGCCTCAGGAGCCTTTGCTAAAAACAGCTGTTACCTGCTGGTCACTTTGGCTGTCTTAACTCTCAGCGTCATAACCCAGTTTCCACCTCAGAGTTAATTTGATATTCTGCACTGTTTTATTGTGTGTTCCCGAAGCTATTATAGAGACAGCAGTACTTATACTGATGCTACAGTATCTCGATTTTTTTTTTATTGTAGACTTCTTTTTTATACTCAATATTAATACAATTTGAATGTATTTCAAGTTATATAGAAGTTACATTTGTATTGCAGTTAAAATTATAACAGGATATGTTAACCTCATTTTTCAAATTATAAAGCAGGTATGTAAATGCACTTGAATGACAAGTGCACAGTGGTCCAGTCCAGTATACTTCATAACTCACCACATTTCAGAACAAATGATCTTCTATCTTCTGTGGTAATAAACAGAAAGCCACAGATGATGTCCATAGATTTTAACTTCTATATAACTTAACATTTTATTTTTAAGTTTAGTACTAACTAACTAAAACTTTTATAAGTATAACATATGGTTCTTTTTTTAATTAAAATGTAAATTAAAATTATATTTGACATTTAGGAGATATAATTATCAAATGCAATTACCTGATGCAATATTTCTTGAACAGTCAATTCTGTAATCAAAAGAATTCAGACCTCATCTGAAGCAATTTGTAAAAAAAATTCTGTAGGACACTATCAGACAGACTGATGGCAAAACAGGTCCACATTTTATTCATTATGTGGTTATTTCTATGAAGTTATGCATAAGTAAATGCCGCCCATGACTGAAGCCCTCACATGTGTCACGAGTCATTGCACAGCTTCATTTAGGATTAGGACAAATAACAATCAATATGACTGATCACAGCTTAAGATCAGTGCCTAAACCGCCTCATATTTGAAATCAATAAACTTTGACTTTTGGGATTGTGATTGTAATCTTACCATTTTAGTAACGCTTGGTCTGATGGCAAATTGAACATGATCTGATCTGTTTAACGGTTCGTCATACACATGTATGACAGTCTTCCTGTCTGAGGATGTGTCGCCCCGGCTGTTCAACCTCTTGGATTTGTCCGGTGTCAGATTAAGAGAGCGTGCTCAAAATCTTTCACCCAATTTGGCAGGGTGAGGGACAAGTGGGGCGGGTGGATTCTCCATATATAAGAGCCGATGTCCTACAGACACTTTTCACGTAGTATGCTTCATGACTTCATGTCAGCTCTGATATTTGTACGCACGTCAGTGCGACCGCCAATCGATTTTTTTTTTAAGTGCATTAACTGTACCCTTTTTGTTGTATTGACTTAAGCTTTTGATTTTTTTTTTTTTTTGTGTGTGTTTGTGCCTTTGAAGATTTTCATAATGAATTTCTGCATGTCAGACATGTATGATATAGCCCACGGCGTGAATGGGGGATATGCAGTGCCGCCCGGAGGTGAGTACTGCATGTATGGTGGAGAAGGGCCTGGTTTCACTCACTGTGAGCCACAGCCTTTACACCACCACCCTCCCAGCATGGAGCAGGCCTGGCCGCCCAGCCAACCATACGGGTGCCCATTCAATGGCAACCCTGTGTTCAAGAGTGAGTTATGCTCCATGGAGGTGCCTCTCAGTCACTACCACCAACCAGACTACTACTCTGACGGCAGGCCAGACTACTCTCAGATGCAGTGGATGCAGGGGCCTCACAGGAAAGGTATCGCAAGCTCTAGAAGAAGCATAGAGGTGTGCTGTTTGGTACCAAAGTTTTGTCTTTTCTTTTTTTGATTTTTTTTAGGTTGGTTGACTGTTTGCAAACATGTAAACAGTGTACACGTGTAGTAGTCTAATATCTCAGTCCAAAAAGTTATGTGTTTAAACTCAGATGTGCTCGGTTGAGATCTGATTAAGAATATTTTGATTTATGACTAAAATAGTGTTGTTGGTGGTGGTGTTTTTTTTTTTTTTTTTGTATTTCTTTTTGTTTTTTTTATATCAATATGTTTTCTATTATATCCTATATCCTTGGAAAAGCTGTCATTATGATGTTATAGTAGTAAACTGAACTTAAGTGCCTCTTTCTAAGACATGTTCAGGGAGATAGTTTGGCATTGTGTTGTGTATTGATCTTCAGGGTTGGATGGAGGTTTGGGGTATGTTGTATTGATTTGTAAGGACACAGACAGAGGAACAGAAGGTTTGAGCTCCTGTCCTGCCACTGACCTCATCAAAAGACTTATTGATCACATATTTATTCCTGAGCTGCAGCAAGCTGCCTGAACGTATGTGTGTCTTAAAACTTATTTGTGATGTTGTTGGGTTTTTGTCTAAATATAAGAACATTCTGATAAAATAAGGTTTTCCTTTAATACTTTTTCCTTCTATTCTTTCTCACATGGCTCACATTTTCTCTTATATTTTTTCTTTCTTGAGTTTTTCCACAAAACTTAACATATCTCAATTATTTTTTATAAAGTAATTATTTGATTAAAATATATTTTTTAAGATTTTTAAGATAAGATAACTTAATGAATGTGGTTAAATGGCAAAACAGAATGCACCACCTCTTAAAAGACTAAAAATGTGTGTTTTTTGTAAAATTGTTTTGTTCTGTATCTTGAGTTTTAGTGCTGTTTTATAACTTCACAAGCAGTTTTATCTATTTGTATGCTAAGATTTCCATGTTACATTTGCTTATTTTAATAAAATGTGTACATTACTGTACTTGTAACTGTTTATAGGGTACATACCAAGTTACCTGGACAAGGATGAGCTGTGTGTTGTGTGTGGGGACAAAGCAACTGGCTACCATTACCGTTGCATTACCTGTGAGGGCTGCAAAGTGAGTGTTTCAAATGTATTTGAGTTCAGCTGTTCCGTTCTCTTAGAAAAGCACACAGTGCGTTAATGACACATTTTATTAAAGTACAATACACATCACACTCTGTTTACACTACTTCATTATGATATTTATAAGAAGGGTCATGCTCGGCAATTAAAAATGAATTCTTGTTTTTAAGGGTTTTTTTCGACGCACAATTCAGAAGAACTTAAACCCAACATACGCTTGCAAGTACGAGGGAAAGTGCGTCATTGACAAAGTCACCCGCAACCAGTGCCAAGAATGTCGCTTCAAGAAATGCATTGCTGTTGGCATGGCAACAGACTGTGAGTGTCCTAAAGTCAAAAACACTTGAATAGCCTTGTGCCCCTGTTAATTGATGATTCTGTAAGTACAAGCACTTTTGCTGTCTCAACATTGACAAAAAGTTGCTTTGTGTTTGATTGTTAAAAAGACAGACATTGTGCATAGCTCTTGCAAACATTTTGTTGTTCCTCCAGTGGTGTTGGATGACAGTAAGCGTCTAGCCAAGCGGAAGTTGATTGAGGAGAACCGTGAACGGCGGCGGCGCGAGGAGATGCAGAAGACGGTGTGGGACCGGCCGGAGCCCACGCAGGAGGAGTGGGAGCTGATCCGGGTTGTCACAGAGGCGCATATGGCCACAAACGCTCAAGGCAACCACTGGAAACAGAAGCGTAAATTCCTGGTGAGAGGTCTCTTCCCTGATGACTGCATCAGTGATGTACAGTGATGTATCTTGTGTTTTAGGATGTTTTTTGTTTGTTTGGTTTGGGTGCGATTATATTTTTCTTTATTTTCTTTTTTTTTACCCTACCACAACCTTAGATTCCCCTTCCCAACCCTTCCCGCACAATTCCCAAGCCCTTCCTCACCGCTGTTCCCATTGTTAATATGTCCATGTTTTTGTATCTCCTTGTAGAGTGGGGAGTGTTAGATGGACGCTGGAGAATCTCTACCACAAAGGCAGCAGCACTAACTTTAATGGAACACCTTTGTCCTTCTTTCTCAAACTCTGTTTCCTAAACCCAAAACTGTTTTCTCATGTTTGTTTCTTTTCTGATATTCTTCTCTGTCTTTTTCTAACCAAGTTTCTAATGGTTTCATAATTGTTTTTTTTCTCTTGAATCTAACTGTCCTCTACCGATTGAAGCTCTGTTTGAGGACTCTTTTAACACTGCTGTGGGTTTCCATGGAAAGTTTACTTGCTTTCTTAAAATGTTTGATGCTTTCTATTTGGCAATTACGTTTACCTCAAAGTACGTCATTCCACTAGTTTCTTAATTCTGTAAGTTACAGCATTAAGATTTCAAATTTGACGTGCATGTGAATTTTCTGTCACTAGAGTTGCGGAAATTACAAACGTCACTTAAACTTCAGTATGAAAAAATATATTAGTGTTGGCAAGGTCAATTCATTTCTGTTTGTTTCATAACTCTGATTCAGAGATTTGTTAGCATTACTCAAAAAATGTTCTTTGAGGTAAAAAATACTTTGAAGTAACAAAAAGATATCTAAGTAAATATTACTGCTTATTATGTAGTATATTGATACATATAAATACATTTTTACTTTTAGTTCTTGCGCTATGCATTTTGAATTTATAGCAAAAATGGACCTCATTCATAAACCACAAGCAGAGTGAATTTCTATGTAAATTGTTCATAAAACATTCTTACGCAAATTGTTGCAATGGTTTTTCAGACGACTTTTACAAAAATGTATTCTGCTCATGAATTATGATTTAAGCCCATTGTCTGTTTGAACAGACTATTAAGCCACTTCAGATTTCATGCAAGTATCATAAAACGTCAAAGGGCTAAAAATATAAACAAAAAAATTTAAGATAAATCGCCCAGTCCTAGTTTTCATATATTGTGAGGTAGAACATAAAATTAACAGCAAAATTTGTATTAAAACTTTATTCAAGTTTTACTAAGGCCAATTTGCAGTAAATGTTTTTGTACTTTGAATCCTAAATTTCTGTATGCAGTTATTCTGTATGTAATTTTATATGACGATTGTATTATATAATAATATACAATGATGGTTTTAAAGCCTCAAAATCCATGGAAACCCCACGCAAACTCACTTTCTCACTGTCATTTTATGTCTGCACTCTCACCTGTCCAGTTTAAACTTGTTCTTTTTAGTTGACTTGACTCGGGTTCTTCATTGAAACTTCACGATCCCTGTTGATTGCCCAACAGGTCGAGGAAGCAATGCTACTTAATGAAATAACATGTAATTTATTCTGTACTTCTGACCAGAGTGCAGTGGGGGTGAAGGAAGCAAAGGTAAGAACCAGCAGAGCAAACACATTTATTTATGTTTTTGTCCAAAAGAACGCTCTCTCAAATTCTCAGCTGCTTACATTTCTGTCACGGTTTTTTGTTTGTTTGTTTTTTTGCGGATAAATTGACATGCTGATACTTGAGGCATTTGTTTGGAGTGTTTATATAGCTCTCTGCTCACCTTGTCAGAATGAAGGTGTACACAGAAGAGGAAAGCTGAATATTTGCCTAATATCAAAAGTGAACATCAGGCTGGTTTGGAGCTGTACTCAGCTCCTAATCCTCTTTTACCCTCAGTCTGGCTTTTTTTTTTTTTTTTTTTTTTGCTCTGTCTTTCACATCACAATTTTCTGGTCAGAAGGTCACAAATAAAAAAAAAAAAAATAAATAAAAAAAAAAAAATAATAAATATCAGTGGATAACCCTAGTCAATGAGCTCCCCAGCAGAAGGAGCTATCAAAGACGCTTCTCTGCTCTAGAAGTTTCTCATCTTTCCTCTTTTCCCTCTTAATAACTGGGCTCCACTCTTGTTTCGGTGACATATCTTGCTGTAACCCTGGCCTTCTTTGTGCTTTAGAGGGGAATGAGGATTTGCTGTGTCATACCTTTGTCTCTGTGAATGTACATTTCCTGTAAGTACCCGTGTTACTGAGCACACTACCTCTCCCCTTCCTCTCGTTTCAGCCGGAAGACATCGGTTCGGCACCCATCGTCAACGCACCAGAAGGGAGCAAAGTGGACATAGAAGCCTTCAGTCAGTTTACAAAAATTATCACCCCCGCAATTACCCGTGTCGTAGATTTTGCCAAAAAGCTGCCCATGTTCTGCGAGGTAAGAAACCTGCTGTACATTGCATCAAACAACACATTCTCACTCCTAACCTGTAACATATGGATGCTTGGCCAGGACCCCTTCGCGTCACTTTTTAACACACAGGGTACCTCTTTAGCGTAATTTATAATTTCCTAGATATTTTGGAGCACCTAATCCCTCCCCTACCTTAAACCTATTCTTCTATTCTTCTTCTATTCTAAACCTAACCACTTCTAAAAAATATAAAACACGTAACAGGCAAATAAAAGTGCAGTCATAGGTATTTATTGCAGAAAACAGTATAAAATTATAACAGACAACTTGTCGTATTTCAAGTCCTCTGAGGACATATGAAATATTTATGTGAAGAACAGAGTGGAACCTGAAGGTTTTAATTTCTTAAAATGTTCCCACTCTATGAACTCACACAGTCATATGTCATTCAAAATATACACCCAAATGTTAGCATGATGCAGTCGGTCACGAGGCATACGAGAGCCAATGCCATTTCACAATCAAAACCTACGTAACGCTTATTCTGGCGTCAATTTTTAAATGTGTTCAGAGGATTTAAGCTTTACGGTGGATGGAGACACGAGTCAGTCAAGTCAAGTCACCTTTATTTATATAGCGCTTTTTACAATACAGATTGTATCAAAGCAGCTTCACATTGATAACATGAAAATAATACAACAAAGTTTGTTTCTAGAAGAAAATTGCATCATCGTCCACCCATAATAAGGCAGATCCATAATATTGTTGAATATTAAATGTCCCCAACTAAGCAAGCCAAAAGCCAAGGCAACAGTGGCAAGGAACCAAAACTCCATCAGGTGACAGAATGGAGAAAAAAACCTTGGGAGAACCCAGGCTCAGTCGGGGGCCAGTTCTTCTCTGGCCAATGAGTGAACAGTGTATGATTATGATCCAGGCAGCATTACAGGTCAGAAGTCAGATTGGTCGTGTCGATGAGGCCTTCACAGGGCTGATGAGGCTGGCACTTCAGGATGCGTCATGGTTAGGTCCATGTGCAGATCCACCATCTGATCTGGATACGGCCAGGGTCCACCTCACTTCAGGAAACGGAGAGTCTGGTTGACACTTCAGGATTGCGTTGTCGTCGCGTCCAGGCGCTGGTCCTTCATCAGATCTGGATACGGCCTGGATCCGACGGACTGCGGTAAACCTCGGTATAAACAGAGAGACTAATATTAGCGTAGACGCCATTCTTCTTATGATGTAATGAGTACATCAGGATTTATGGGAAGTGTTCCCGGTTCCGGCTGGCCTAATCTATGCAGCCTAATATGGAATTATAGAAGTCTATAATGTGTTATGTGTATGCTAGGTCAAAGAGATGTGTTTTTAGTCTAGCTTTGAACTGACAGAGTGTGTCTGCTTCCCGGACAATGTTAGGAAGATTGTTCCAAAGTTTTGGTGCTAAATAGGAGAAGGATCTACCGCCAGCAGTCGATTTTGATATTCTAGGTATTATCAACTGGCCGGAATTTTGAGATCGCAATAGACGTGAAGGACTATAATGCGTTAAGAGCTCGCTCAAGTACTGCGGAGCTAAACCATTTAGTGCTTTGTAAGTAATTAGCAATATTTTAAAATTTATACGATGTTTAATAGGGAGCCAGTGCAGTGTTGACAGAACTGGGCTAATATGGTCATACTTCCTGGTTCTGGTAAGAACTCGAGGTGCTGCATTTTGAACCAGCTGTAGTTTGTTTATTAAGCGTGCAGGGCAACCACCCAGTAGAGCATTACAATAATCTAGCCTTGATGTCATGAAAGCATGAACTAATTGTTCCGCATTTGTCAATGAGAGCATATGACGTAATTTAGATATATTTTTAAAGGTCCCGTTCTATGCCCCTTTTCACAAGATGTAAAATAAGTCTCTGATGTCCCCAGAGTGTGTATGTGAAGTTTGAGCTCAAAATACCCAACAGATCATTTTTTACAGCATGTTTAAATTGACATTTTTTGGGGCTCAGAAAAACGAGCCGTTTCAGTGTGTCCCCTTTAAATGCAAACGAGGTGCTGCTGGACGACACAGGGGGCGGAGCTTCATGAGCTCGTGCTCAGTCTGTCAGGAAAAATTCATCTCACGGAATGATGATAATATCAGAAACTCTCAGTAACGGCGTTCATTTCGAGTCGGACAATAATGCCTACAGAGTCAGATTGCTGTATAGAGATGAAACAGGTATGGTTTAGTAGTTTAATTACGGTTATTATAACGTATTTGTCATCTGCTTGTAGGCTATGTATCCATTATTTATTAATAGCCTACAAGTCTGCTGTCTGAATGATGATCAAACATGTACTGATGAGTTTAATAAAGTTTATTGTACATCACACAAAAGATGAAGCGTCAGTTTTACTTCAGAAAATCACCGTAAGAGCTGAGTAAACACAGTAGGCTAAGTTATAAGAAGTGCGCAAGTAGCCAGTAGAGTTGAGGGAGCATTCCTGTGGGCGGAGGTTAGTCAAGAAACGGTTCTGGTGATGTCACTAATGCAGGATGTAGAGGGGTGTAGTCCAATCGAGCCGTTTTTTGTAGTCAACTTCTGTTAAATAAAATATCTCGCTTGGCATTGAACTTTGAGCTTTATAATTTTACAGATATTATTTATGCTCTAACAGCAACATTACACACTAACTAAAGTTTGAAACATGGAATCGCATGCAACGGGACCTTTAAGATGGAAAAATGCGGTTTTACAGATACTAGACACGTGACTTTCAAATGAAAGATTGGTATCAAAGAGCACACCCAGGTTCCTAACCAACGATGAAGACCTAACAGAGCAGCCATCAAGTGTTAGACAGTAATCTAGATTATTACGTGAGGACGTTTTTTGTCCAATAATTAGAATCTCTGTTTTTTCAGAATTAAGTAGTAGGAAATTACTAGTCATCCAATTTTTTATATCAGTTATGCATTCCGTTAATTTTGTGAATTGGTAAGTTTCGTCTGGGCGTGAAGAAATATAGAGCTGAGTATCATCAGCATAACAGTGAAAACTAATGCCATGCTTCCTAATGATATCTCCCAAGGGTAGCATGTACAGAGTGAACAGCAACGGTCCTAGTACTGAGCCTTGTGGCACGCCATACTGAACTTGTGAACGATAAGACATCTCTTCATTTACTGCTACAAACTGATAACGGTCAGATAATATGATTTAAACCATGCTAGTGCAATTCCACTAATGCAAACATAATTTTTGAGTCTATTTAAAAGAATGTTGTGGTCGATAGTGTCAAATGCAGCACTAAGATCGAGTAACACTAATAGCGAGATACAACCACGATCGGATGATAAGAGCAAATCATTTGTGACTCTAATGAGAGCAGTCTCAGTACTATGGTACGGTCTAAATCCTGACTGGAAATCCTCGCAGATATAATTTCTTTCTAAAAAGGAACACGCGATACGAGACAGTGATCGCTTTTGGGTCTGTTCCTCAAACAAATTGTTTGACCTTAGAACACTTGAAATATTTGTACTTTTTAAATAAATTGTGACTGTAGTTGTATCTGGCTGTTATAGCCTGTGTTTTATATTAAGTAATATACAAATGGCTAGGTTTAAGGATTGGGTTACATGTAAAAAAAATTTATAAATAGTGTAATGTAAATACAAATTTCTATATAAATTACATATATGTCATAATGGCAATATTATACACAAATACATAATTTTATCATGTCGATAAAATTCCCATGCCAATAGTATCTGTGTATGTTGCCAAATATTTTTTTTTACTGAAAGCAATAGAGGACCTTGCATGTTGAAAAATGCTAAAGGTGTACCCTCCCTGTTCATTAAAAAAAGTGATGCCAAGGCCTCCTGGCCAAGTGTCCATATGTGATGAGTTGGGAGTGAGAACTTTTTGGATTAAACGCAGGAAATTACAGTGTCAAAACCTAGCTTACATCCAACCAAATGGTACAAAAATCAAAGCAGAAAATGCATCAAAATGAGGTAAATAATTTAATGATGAGATCAAATGAATCAATTTTAAAGCTTGACAGTGACCCGTGTTTGGATACACAATAATACATATTATGACTGTGATTATTGTGTAATTGTTCAGCTGCCATGTGAGGACCAGATCATTTTGCTGAAGGGTTGCTGTATGGAGATCATGTCTCTGCGAGCAGCGGTGCGCTATGATCCCGAGAGTGAGACTCTAACGCTGAATGGGGAGATGGCTGTCACACGGGGCCAGCTCAAGAACGGGGGTCTGGGTGTGGTCTCAGATGCCATTTTTGATCTGGGTGTCTCGCTGTCCTCCTTCAACCTCGATGATTCTGAGGTGGCGTTGCTCCAAGCCGTGATTTTGCTTTCCTCCGGTTAGTGCCATCTTCATTTCTCAAATTTAATCAAATTAATTCATTCTTGTTCTTATTCATCACATTGTGGTCAAATGTGTAAAAAAAAAAAAAAAACACTAAAATATTGCAAATATTGCACAAAATCTCCTCTTTGTGCAACAACTCTTTTTTATGAACATAAAAACAAGGAATGCAAAAAGTGCTGCGCGGAGTGTAAATTCAGTATCCTGGTGCTCTTCGGGTGTAGAATTTTTTTTTTCAGTGCATACATGTCAGTGCTGTAATAAAGAAAGATGTACTATGACTCAAATTATAATTTTTAACAATGAAAAAAAGCTTATAAACTACTAGTTCTTGTGAACCTCATAAAGAAGAGTCTTTGTTTTCCTTCATGATAGATTAATGTTACAGTAGTTGTGAATATGACTCGTGACTTCCACCAGGAGTACATTTAAAAGCTATAAGGCCAGCTGCCGCGAGTCTTCCTGAGTGCCGATTACCCAGGATTACACAGGCCACTGAGGAGAAACTACTTAATAACGCTATTAAAATGGGATTACACTTCAACTGAGAATGTCATATTTAATAGGTAAAGTCTTCAATGCCCACGTCCACTCCTATATGGATTTGTTATCGATTCCTGCAGATTTAAACAGATTGTCCAGTGTTGCAGCTGGCCTAACCAATCAGTGGCTTAAAGCAATTTTTTGATAATTAACTGGGCTTTAACTAAAGGAAGTCCTAAAGGTCTTTCTGATTTGGTTTTAGTGAGAGAACAAAGGAGATGATTTTCTTTTTTTCTTTATAATTTTTATTGCTTTAACACATAAAATGTTTCCTGCACTGTAACCCATCAGATGTTATTGGTCTTTTTTGTTTTAAGTGTGTAATTTCTAGCACACTGATGGCACCTATGTACCTGTTATACCTTGTAAATGTAGCGCTGCACAGTTCTTATTTAAATTGTGTTGGCATGTTTGTGGCATTGTCATCATTTACTTACCCTCATGTCACACTAAACCTGTATGACTTTCTTATGTGCAACATAAAGTTATTTTGAGAGATGTGTAAAGTGTTTTTGTTTTGTTTTGTTTTTCAAATACGCTATGAACAGACAAACTTCAACAGGCTGGTGTTTACACCCACTTTTCTTCAGGATGTTAAATGACTCAAACTAGAATAGAAATAAGTTTTATAAAATCACGCTTAACCTTTAAGGCCTGCTTTTTTATTTAAAGTGAATTTGTTTTAAAATTAAACTGGAACTGCCCATCATCTCTTCTCCTCTGTTTTATCGGCAGATCGTCCAGGTTTAACAAGCGTAGAACGGATAGAGCGTTGTCAGGAGGAGTTCCTCTTGGCCTTTGAACATTACATCAACTACCGTAAGCACAAGGTGGCTCACTTCTGGCCCAAGCTGCTGATGAAGGTGACAGACCTGCGCATGATTGGTGCCTGCCATGCCAGCCGTTTCCTGCACATGAAGGTGGAATGTCCCACAGAGCTCTTTCCGCCCCTCTTCCTGGAAGTGTTCGAAGACTGATGGCCAACCAATCAGGCCAAGCTGCTCCCACCAACACCAACCTCCACAAATCCGACCTCCCCTCTAACTCTGTGTCCCTGTTCCTGGTCACATGAACACTGTTCCTTTTCTAGGTCACTACTGAGCATCATTTCATTCCATAGTTTTAGGAGTAGCTCTCTGGCCTAATTTGAATGGAACCATTCCTTTTACAAAGCGGGTACATGTGAATAGCGTTACAGTTGGTTTTCTTTCACTCTTTGTTAAAAAAAAAAAAAAAAAACTTTCTGTTACTCGATTTTTTTTTTTCAATGATAAATTGTTTTATTTCTGATCATAGTCTTTGATGCCATTTAAGTGGGTTTCATGACATGGGTTTCAAGTCACGTCAAGAAAAAAAAGAAAAATAGCGCCACACTGCAAAGGGGCATAGCAATACCTTTTTTTCCTTTCACTTCCCGTATCTGTTGGTTGAAAGGTCTTTTCATGCTCTCATTAAGACATAGGTTGGTAATAGTTCTGTTCCAAAACTCAATGAGCTGCCTACCTAGGCAACATTTCCCTACATTGAGACTTTACAAAAGCAAAATCACGACTGAGGTCTCTTTAATATTTCAATTGTTTGTCCTAGAAAAGATCACTAAATGGTGAGCGAATAAAGACATTTGGTAACTTAAATTTTCCTGCTGCTCTTGAGAGGAAGACCACAGTAACATTACATATTTGCTGCCTCAATAACAATTTCATTCAAAGTCAGTCAATTTCAATACGAACTCTCATCAAATTCTATCAAGACCTAATGATCTGCTGCTATCCACATTCATTTTATAGCTCTGTACTCTTACATTATCAATAATTTGTGTCTAAAATTTTTTTTACGAGAAAGTTGTAGAAACCACTGAGAATTCCAAAGAGCACCCTCGGAGCAATAAAATGGTAATGTAGTCAGGAGACAATGGTACTGCCTTCTAAGATGTAATTTTTTGGTCAAATTCTAAGGCAGCATTGCATGTAGTGTTTCTGATTAAAGGAAACCCCAGAATGCACTGTGACAAGCTCAGTGGGGGACAAGTTGATGAGAGAAATGTTTCAGAGAGAAAAATTCATTCAATACCAAAAAGTATGTAGATCAAACATGTCAAGCTAATTAGCAATATAATTTTTCACCCAGTATGTGTGTGCATTATGTATCTAAGTATTGCATAGCTTAGCAACATGCTAACTCTATTGGATCAATTGTGAGTTTCCCCTTCGTTCATGTGCAGAGCACCGATTTGGAGTGTCCTACATAGCCAGATGTTTTGTGTGCCATACAAATACTATATCATTTATCAGGTTTCATTTCATTTGTGATGCTTCCTTTGAAAGAAGCATATGTAGGCAATAGACAACAAAGCAGCTTACTAGAGCTGCGTTTCCACCAAAATTATCTGGAACAATTTGTCCTAGGAACTTTTTTTCCCCCCAGACCTGTTGCTGTCTGCGTTTACATCGCGGTCTAAAGTACTGTGAAGATTAGGCAAATTAGTCCGGTGACGTAGGACTGTGCACGACTTTCCAGTTCCTGCTCGATTTAGTCCTCCACATATAAGCTTAATAAAGCCTGAACCTCGTCGTCGGCCCATTGGTCGTATTTGTTAAACTCCATTGTTGATTGGAATAGCAAACAACTCTTACTGCACGCACCACAACAGACTTTTAAAAATGGTGGTTGAAACAATCAGACAATCAGCATGTTCAGCGCCCAAGTTCCACCCCAAAAGATCCTGAACTTTGAAAAAGTACTACCTAGAAGGCAGGGACTTTCTGAAAGGGAAATTTTCACCCGGAACTTCATTTAGACCCTGGTCCCTGTGGTCGAAACACGCAGAGTACCACCCCAAAGTCTAGTTCCTGGAGAAAGTTCCTGCGGTGGAAACACGGTTTTGGAATTATAACTGTTCTCTGAAAAAAAAAGTAAACAAAAAATGTCTTAATCGCAAGTGGTATCGGTTTTAATGGTGGTTACAAAATCCTTTTTTTTTTTTTATGATCTCAAATGCTGATCTCTATAAACTTTAGTAAGGAGGAAAAAGATTTTTGACTGTTAAGTCAGCAGAAACACACATTTAAGCCCATGAGAGACTTTCTTGCCAGCAGCCACTAACATTAGTTCATAATGCCTCTATTAAGGTGCCAAAAACTTCCCTGTAAATCATACTCTGTTTGGACTTGTGTTGAGCTGCTTAGAGGAACTCGAGGTTATATTTGTACCCAGCCATTGTTAGATCCATTAAACCGCTGGGATAGAACTCTGTTCAGTTTAATTTTTCTTTTCTTCTATAACAGTCACACGATAAACCAAGGCAATGCTTCTGCTTGAACTAGTTGGTGCTATGAGTTTGCCGATTTATACCTCCAGGACTGCCTGCTGTCAGTTATACTCTGAATTGTCTGGGTGATTGACACACGTAAATACACACAACGCTGAGGTCAGTGGTCAACCCTTCAATGTTCAGGGATGCTTTTGGATGTGTCTGTGATGTTGTTTCAGCTGTTTCTGTCCTGGTTTTCTTGTTTTACTGTAGTGTTTTTAATCTTTCTAGAGACATCCCTGTGTGCTGAAAATGTTTTTTTTTAATCTCACATACCTCTACTGATTATCAGGAACCGCTAGAATTGTTTTAGTTTTTTTGCTGTTTAAAAATGGACATGAATTCAGAATCACACCTTAAAATGCACCACATGTTTAATCAGTGCTCCAGTATAATTGCTCCAATGGTTTTACATGTTTTGGATTACACATACAAATGTACACGCCAACATAGATATTAAACAGACTCAAAGTCATTGCGCAGACAATCAATGTGTCCGCAGAGAGTGTTATATAAAGATGTAGAGGGAAGTAAAGGCCACTGCCAGGGTCCAAAATGAACTTATATGCCACACTTGCCAGTGACGGGTCAGCTGACTCTTCACTCAGCTCCACACCAACTTGGTTGCATTTGCTTAAGCAGACAAGCTTGACAGAATGTCCCATAGGAACATGCCCATACTAAAAACGTATTTAAAAATAAATAAATAATAATAATTCATTTACAGCTTTTCCTAAATCTATTTTTGTTGCCCAAAAGTCACACAATTTGTGATTCTTTAGTAGATTTTAATAGTTTATATGTATTTTAATCACTCACACATGAAATTCTGAATTTATTTCTTACAATTTCTTGCCGACACTTTGTGAGTGTTAATTTTGGACCCTGGCTACAGATCAGCACACGCATACACAGACAACCTGGGAGTGCGCAAGTAAATAAAATAAAAACCACAAAGCACTACAAAAATAAAGATATTTATGGTGTAAAGGAAAGGTTGTATTTTTTCAGACTGCAGATATTTTTTACATGTTATATGCACAATATGAACATTTTCCAGTTTTAAACACAAGAAAACAAAAGACTGTCTTTTCTCAAAAATCTTTTACCAATCTCAAACAGGAACCCCAAGTCCTGTTTTTTAACAATCCTGGTTCACTGGTCATGTCTACTAATTGTGCGTTTTATCATTCTAAATTCATTGGTTAACTGTGTTAATGACAACTAATAAATACTTGTAACTAATAATCATAACAAATCCAGCACAACAATCACAAAAAGCGATTCTCAGTGGGTGTCGGAATGAAACCTAAAACCCATAGTCAAAGAAACTGACCAGATCTCACCACGCTAAACTGAAAGAAATAGACCCCGAGAAACAATCGCAGTACATGTACTTCTGTTTCTGTGTCTCAGGTAACATTTACCTGATCACGTCCACAGTATGCTGGTTGCATTAATAAGTGAACTTTGAAAATGAATCCATAATATAACATTACAAGCAAATGTATTTCACTTTCTCTTCAATGTCTTTTTATTTTTATTTTACTTTTTTACCAAAATCAATGTATTGCACAGGCCTACTGCGTGACAGTGCAGCCTTGAATTAAATTCAAGTTTGAATCATGATGATTTTGACATCCTGGAAGAGACATTTCACTAGAAAAATAATCCTGGATTTGACAAAAGACGATGATGACAGTGATGATATTTGCACCTAAGGTGAATAGGAGAATAAAGATGGTTTTGAGAAACCCCTGAAATATTTATTGTGCTGTGTGTGGTACATGAAAAATGTGAAATTTTGAATGCATTTTTTTTTTTTTTTTTTTTTTGGCCTTGAATGAATTAAATATATGTATATTTAGCAATATTTATTGAATTGAATAATGACTGTTATATTTCACATTAAGATATTTACATATTTTACTCTCGCATGTTTTAACTTGACACTCATTGAACATCCCTGATGAAAAACATTTCAGCAAAATATAATTGGCCACAGCTATAGTCATCTGTCCTTGTGAAAAGACATCTGACCACAGTTTTTGATCACAATGTAACGATGGTGACACCAAGGTATGAAATTTGAACCACAGTTAACTTGTATGCATATTTTAGTTACTATGTTCGGGCGTCAGACAGATATAACTTCAAATTTTATTATTTTCCCTGATAAACTCTAAAAACGTCTCGGTTACGTATGGTAACCCTCGTTCCCTGAGTCCAGGGAACGGAGACGCCTCGTCGGGGGAGTTCCCCTGACGAATTGGGATCACGCCAGGGATCCAACCACCTTCGAGAGAGTTAACAACGAGCCAATGAAAGAGAAACTGAATTGGCATGCAAAATTTGCATTCCGCATCCCGCCTACCAGCGCGGGTATAAAAGGCGGAAGTAAACATTGCATCATTGCTTCTCGCTGAGGAGCCGAACAGTGTCCAGTCCTCCGCGAAGGTACAGCAGTATGGCGACGGGACAAGGCGTCTCCGTTCCCTGGACTCAGGGAACGAGGGTTACCATACGTAACCGAGACGTTCCCTTTCGTCAGCAGGGAACTCCGACGCCTCGTCGGGGGAGTTCCCCTGACGAATTGGGATCCCTACCAAAACGCCATAGTGCTGGCCCCTTCCAGCGCCCAGCTAAGCTACCCTGCAGCAGTTTCCAGAAAATTTTGCGGGAGCTAGCTAGGGAATCACACTGCTGTTCCGCAAGACCCAATCAGTGGATATTGGATAACACTGGGAAAGCGTGCCCGACCCCAAGGATATAATAGGGGGGGGAACGCTGCGGAAGCTGAGGCAGCCTAGAGGAAGGCCCTCAAATACACACATGTACTAACCACGTAGGGTAGTGAAACATATGGAAACCCTTGAAGGTAGTCCCAGTCCAGAGGAGTGAGGAGCGTACTCAACAGGGGTGACAGAATGTGTCTGTCAAGGGGAAGACACGGCTGCAATGCACGTGGCAATAATGGGTCGCCGCGGGGACCACTGGAAAGAACACCCAGTCTACTAGCAACTCCTACTGGAGGTAGCAGACCTGGTGCCGGGCGGTCCGCAACGCCTGGCACCGGAGGGGTGATGGAGGAACTCACGAGGTTAGCCGTTTGTTGGGTAACCAACGGAGCACAAAGACGCACGTATTCGCTCACGGAATGGCGTCGCAAGCCGACACACCTATTCCCTCTAGTTACTGGCCGTAGCGAGTACTCGGGAGGAAACCGGTTCCACACGTAGGCTATAAAACCTAGCGAACGTGTTCGGTGTCGCCCAGCCCGCAGCTCTACAAATGTCTGTTAGCGAGGCGCCTTGTGCCAGAGCCCAGGAAGTGGCAACACTCCTAGTGGAGTGAGCCCGCAACCTAGGTGGGCAGGGCTCACCCTGGGACTCATAAGCCCTGGTGATAGCATCCACTAGCCAGTGGGCTAACCTCTGCTTGGAGACAGCCTTCCCCTTCTGCTGGCCTCCGTAACAAACAAAGAGCTGATCTGAGGTCCTAAAGCTTTGAGTTCTGTCTATATAAACCCGGAGGGCCCGGACGGGACAGAGCAAAACTAGGGCTGGGTCTGCCTCCTCCTGGGGCAGCGCTTGCAGGTTCACTACCTGGTCCGCGAAGGGAGTGGTAGGAACCTTGGGCACATATCCGAGCCTGGGTCTCAATATGACGTGAGAAAGGCCAGGCCCGAACTCTAGGCACGATTCGTCGACCGAAAATGCCTGCAGATCCCCTACCCTCTTGAAGGAAGCTAATGCTAACAGGAGCGCTGTCTTAATGGACAGGAAATTAAGCTCGACTGACAGCAAAGGCTCAAAAGGAGGACTTTGAAGTGCCTTAAGCACCAGAGTTAAGTCCCAAGAGGGTACAGGGTGCAAGTTGCGAGGTGGATTTAGCCTCCTAGCACCCTTGAGGAATCTGATGACCAGGTCGTGCTTCCCCACGGACTTACCTTCAACTACATCGTGATGTGCGGCTATTGCGGCAACATACACTTTAAGGGTGGAGGGAGACAGCCTTCGCTCCAACCCTTGTTGTAGGAAGGAGAGCACGACTCTGATCGGGCAAGTTCGTGGGTTCTCCCCGTGGGAAGAACACCAGCCGACGAACAGGTTCCACTTCAGAGCATAGAGGCGCCTCGTAGAGGGGGCTCTAGCTGAAGAGATGGTATCTATCACTGCCTGTGGCAGGCCATCTAGAACCTCCGCGTCCCGTCCAGGGACCAGACATGGAGTTTCCAGAGGTCTGGACGCGGGTGCCATAGAGTGCCCCGTCTCTGAGAGAGAAGGTCTTTCCTCAGAGGAACCGGCCAGGGAGGGGCTGTCGCAAGGAGCATGAGTTCTGGGAACCAAGTCCGGGTTGGCCAATACGGGGCCACCAAAAGGACCTGCTCCTCGTCCTCCCTGACCTTGCACAGTGTCTGTGCAAGAAGTCTCACTGGGGGGAACGCATATTTGCGTAAGTCCCGGGGCCAACTGTGTGCCAGGGCATCCGTGCCGAGAGTTCCCTCGGTCAGGGAGTAATACCACTGGCAATGGGTCGTGTCCGGAGAGGCAAACAGGTCTACCTGTGCGGCTCCGAAGATTCGCCAAATCAGCTGGACCGCCTGGGGATGGAGTCGCCACTCTCCCGGAAGGGGAGGCTGACGTGAAAGCTCGTCGGCCACATAATTGAACTCCCCTGGGACATGAATGGCACGAAGCGACCTCAGATGCTCTGACTCCATAGGAGGAGGTGGGAGGCGAGTCGCGACATACGACGGGAGCGCAGACCACCTTGTCGGTTGATGTACGCAACGGTCGCAGTGCTGTCCGTACGGACCAGTACATGCTTGTGTCTGAGAAACCCCTTGAGGCGACACAAGGCCAAGCGTACTGCTTGCAACTCTAGGCAATTGATGTGCCAATGCAGCTGGGGCCCCGTCCACAGACCCGAGACTGCATGCCCTTTGTACGTGGCCCCCCAACCCTTGGCAGAAGCATCTGTGAACACCACAGCATGCCTGGAAACCTGGACTAGGGGCACTCCGGCCCGTAGAAACGCAGGATCCGACCAAGGGGAGAAGGTTTGGCGACAGTGCGGGGTGACTTTGACCCGGAACGTGCCGCTCTGCCACGCCCACCTCGGGACTCGGTCGTGAAGCCAGTGCTGGAGCGGTCTCATATGCAACAAGCCGAGCGGCGTTACTGCGGCTGCGGCTGCCATATGCCCCAGGAGCCTCTGAAACTGTTTCAGTGGGACCGCTGTCCTGCCTCGAAAGGACTTGAGACAGGTGAGCACTGACTGGACGCGCTCCTCTGTGAGGCGCGCAGTCTGAGCGACTGAGTCCAGTTCCATACCGAGATAAGAGATCCTCTGCACGGGGCAGAGTTTGCTCTTCTCCCAGTTGACCTGAAGCCCCAACTGACTGAGGTGACGGAGCACCATGTCCCTGTGATCGCACAACACATCTCGCGAGTGAGCCAGAATGAGCCAGTCGTCGAGATAGTTGAGAATGCGAACGCCTTGTTCTCTCATGGGAACAATGGCCGCCTCCGCGACTTTCGTGAAGACACGGGGCGACAGGGCCAGCCCGAAGGGTAGGACCTTGTACTGATATGCTCGACCCTCGAAAGCAAACCGAAGAAATGGTCTGTGTCGAGGAAGAATCGAGACATGAAAGTACGCGTCCTTCAGGTCGATCGCTGCAAACCAATCCTGGGGACGGATGCACTCGAAAATGCGTTTCTGTGTGAGCATCTTGAACGGGAGCTTGTGCAGGGCCCGATTCAATACTCGCAGATCCAGGATTGGTCGTAACCCACCGCCTTTCTTGGGTACAATGAAGTAAGGGCTGTAAAACCCTGACCTCATATCGGCTGGAGGGACCGGCTCGATCGCGTCATTCGCCAGCAGGGCGTCGATCTCTTTCCGCAAGACCGGAGCATCCACTAGACGCACACGGGTGAAGTGGATGCCCCTGAACTTGGGAGGCCGGCGTGCAAACTGAATTGCATAGCCGAGCCGGATGGTGCGGATGAGCCAGCGCGACGGACTCGGGAGCTCTAACCAGGCTCCGAGAAACCGCCGCAACGAGCCCACCCGCACGACCGGCGTACCCGCGGAGGGGCAGCGAGGTGGAGGGCAGGGACACGGCTCTGGTGGCATCGTGGCGGCCGAGAGCGGGGTCTGGGTGTGTAATTGGACAACACCTACCTGCCTCCACCGGGGGACAGACGGCAGAGAAGACCCGAGAGTGTTCTGCTGCGGGCTGTCGCCTGGCGAGGGAAGGGGAGGAGACGAGGAGCGAGGCCCACGGGCGGCTGCTGGTCTCCGAGCCTTCCCGCCCAGCGACAGAGAGGAGTGGCGTGACCGAGGTGGCGCCGCTGCTATCTGAGAGCTGGGGAGAGGGGACTGAGAGTGGCGAGACCCGAGGGTGGCGCACACTGTCGTCCCACTCTCTAACGGACGAGACCGCTTGTTCAGCAGCCTCATCCGTGAATGACCCAGAGGAGGAAGAAACTGCTCTTTTATTGAAATTGTGGGTACCACCGACCGGGTGGTCGGTGGCGGAACAGAAACAGACACAAACAAAAGATTTTCCACCCGGCCCTCCTCCGGGGGAAGGAGGGGAGCAGAGGCCCCCTCCCGTAGAGCAGTTCCTCGGTCCTCTGGGTCGCCCGTCTCAGGAACGCCTCTTTCCTTTCACCTTCTTGGGGGGTGGAGGCGGCTGAGCGGGCGGGGGAGCCCTCTTACGACCGGCGCCCCGCCTCCTGGAGTTGGACTGCTGTCCAGAAGGAGGAGCAGAGGCGGCCGCAGGAGGGCGCCCTCGGCGACGAGCAGCCCGAGGTTCTTCGGCCACAGGAGACGGACCAGCAGCAGTCCGTTTCCTGGGCAGGACATGCCGAAGCGCCTCAGACTGCTTTTGGGCGGCGGAGAACTCTTGGGCGAAGTCCCCCACCGAGTCGCCGAAAAGGCCCCCTCGGGATATGGGAGCATTCAGAAATCTGGATTTCTCTGAATCCCGCATATCCGCGAGGGTAAGCCAGAGGTGGCGCTCCTGGACCACCAAAGTGGACATCGCCCGTCCCAGAGAACGTGCGGTGACTTTCGTCGCCCGGAGGGCGAAGTCCGTCGCCACACGCAGCTCCTGCAGCACCCCTGGGTCGGGACCACCTTGCTGCATGTCATGAAGCGCCTTGGCCTGGTGGACCTGAAGCAACGCCATGGCATGCAGGGCGGAAGCGGCTTCTCCACACGCCGTGTAGGCCTTCTCGGTTAGACCAGAGGAGAACCTACAGGCGCGGGAGGGGAGTGAAGGGGCACCCCGCCAAGTGGAAGCGGTTTTCGGACACAGCTGCATCGCTACTGACCGTTCCACCGGGGGGATTCCCTCGTATCCCTTAACCGCTCCACCATCCAAAGTGGTGAGGGAGGAGGGGTGAGTTGATCTATGTCTGGCAGTCAGAGGTGCCATCCATGACCTCGTCACCTCTTCATGCACCTCCGGGAAGAAAGGGACCGGAGCGGGACGCTGAGAACCAGCGCGACCCGCCCCGATACACCAATCATCAAGCCGCGAAGGCTCGGGACACGGTGGGGGGTTCCACACGAGCCCGACATTCGCGGCCGCCCGGGCAAGCATAGCGGCCAGCTCAGGATCCGGCTCGGCAGCAGCCAACACACCCGAAGGGGGTAGACCCGCCGAGTCGTCACCTGAGGATGACCGCTCTCCCTCCGATGCAGCGATAGACATCGCATCTTCAGGTGGCGCCCCGAAGGAAACAACCGGAACCGCACGGGGCGGCACCAGTGGCTCCAACGGGGGCACCGATGGCAACGGCGCTACAGAGGAGTGGGAGCCTCGTGAGGATCTTTCACCTGGCGAGGTAGTCCGCACTGTAACCCTCATACGCTCACCAACAGCCACAGCCGAAGTAGTCGCCTGCTGAACTGAACCAGCAGACGAACTAGATCGGGTGTAGACTGAAGGGACACCCTCAGCAATTTTCTGCTGAAGGATTCGAAGTCTCGAGCGGAGCGTCGCCAGAGTCATGTTCCCACAATGAGAACATGACTCGTTCACAAACGCTGCCTCTGCGTGCGCTAAGCCCAAGCACGGGACGCAGTGTCTGTGACCATCACCCTGAGACAGAAGTCTACCGCATCCAGAAACACACGGGCGAGATGACATCTTTGTCACGTAGACAAAGAAGCAGGTCGCCCAAAACTCTTTTAGGAAAGAGAGAGAACCTCTCTTTCAGTGCCGAAGCACTCAGGGACCCACCGCGGCCACACACGGGGAAACTGCAAGCCCGTGTGGGCACTCAAATACCAGCCGTGAAAACGGCTTTTTTTTTTTTTTCACAGCTGGCAGAAGCGGCGATCACTGACGAGGCTGTCACACCGGCACCAGAGAGGACTCTTCCCGAAGAGACTCGTTGAAAAAACTTCACTTCTCAGGCGGAAAACAGCAGCACAAAGCAATCTGTTCGGCTCCGAGGCGATAAGCAATGATGCAATGTTTACTTCCGCCTTTTATACCCGCGCTGGTAGGCGGGATGCGGAATGCAAATTTTGCATGCCAATTCAGTTTCTCTTTCATTGGCTCGTTGTTAACTCTCTCGAAGGTGGTTGGATCCCTGGCGTGATCCCAATTCGTCAGGGGAACTCCCCCGACGAGGCGTCGGAGTTCCCTGCTGACGAAAGGGAACCACAAATTACATACAATAAACCAAAAAATATATAATCATTTCTCAATTTCCAAAAATTTGTTTAATGACTATGTGAAAGTTTAGAGATCAAAGATCAGTTTTGTATTGTTATATAAGCATCAATCACATGAGCCCAAACATCAAATAATAAAGAAACTTTGCACACAAAAGGTACACTCTAAAAAATGCTGGATTTTTTTTTAACCCAATGCTGGGTTGAGTCTGTTGGGTAATTTTGTTCGGTTATTTTATCACATTTTAAACACCTTTGGGTAGTTTTAATTTTCCAGTTGTTGGGTTAAACCTGCTGGGTTGTTTCTGCCCAGCTGGGCTGTTTCACGAGCTTCGTGCCTTGGAGATGTTTAAATTCGCTCCCAAACCGTCATTTTGAGAGGACAAAGGGGCAAAGCAGCTGGGTGCAAATGTTTTAAGGTAAATTTATATAATGTTTTATTTATTAATAATTATTTTATATTAGCATAATTATAAGGGTTTTTTTTTCGCGGCAAAAATTCTTAAACTTATACAGACTAAAATTGGTGATGCAACTTGTACGAAAAACAATTATTACCTCAGAATCAGATGCTATTGACTCGCATAGTCATTTTAAGGTATGTGAGATGACAGATTAATACAGTCCATGCTTATGTACCACATGGAACGTCTCGGTTACGTATGTAACCCTTGTTCCCTGAAGGAGGGAATGGAGAAGTAGTCGACATACCGACTGATTGGGATCACGCTTATCATGCTGTCATCTTTCAAGTATTGAAAAACGAGCCATGATTTGCATCTCGCGCTCCGCCCTGCAGCGCAGGTATAAACGCACTCACCACTTGTTTTTCACTGAGGAGCCGAGCAGAGCCCGGGGTCAGCGGTGATCCAGCAATAGTGGCAACGGGACTACCTCTCCGTTCTCTCCTTTAGGGAACGAGGGTTACATACATAACCGAGACGTTCCCTTTCATTTAGGTCACGTTCTACGTAGTCGACGTACCGACTGATTGGGATCCCCATTAAAACGCCACTAGTGCTGCCACCTTCCAGTGCCTAGACAGGGCTTATGCCAGGGAAGTCACTGCTATTCCGCAAGACCCACTCAGTCAAACTTGAACAACACTGGGAAAGCGTGCCCTTTCGGAGGAAAGGAAGACGTGTGGAGGTTACACATATGGACTGGGCGTTACCGGGCAGTACACCATATGGAATGTCACTGAGGGTTCGCTGCAGGGAGCCATACCATGGAAGAATACACGGAATACAAAATGATCGCCGTAGGGTTCCACCAGTGCATACGAGTGTTAGGCCTGACATCGGATGCTCTGCCACGTCCGTTGCCGAAGGGTGTGGAGGAACTCAACAGGGTTCTGCAAAAGATGAACTCTACTGAAGCAAGAATGGTGCACGTATCCAGTCCATAGGAGAGGAATGGCGCAGCAAGCCGACATTTTGAACAGGGCAACAGTGTAACTGGCTTCTATGCGAAGGGAGCACATGGGAAGCAACTGGCTCGACACGTAGGCTATAGAACCTAGCTAACATATTTGATGTTGCCCAGCCCGCAGCTCTACAAACATCTGTCAGCGAGGCACACTGTGCCAACGCCCAGGAAGCAGCAACCCAGGGGGCATGATGCATCTTGGGAATGACACGCCAAGATGATGGCATCCACTATCCGGTAGGCCAACCTCTGCTTGGAGACAGCCTTTCCCTTCTGCTGGTCTCTGTATCAGACAACGAGCTGGTCTGAGGTCCAGAGGCTTTGCATTCTGTCCACAAATAACCGCAAGGAGCGGACGAGACAGAGAAAAGCCAGGGCTGGGTCTGCCTCCTCTGGGGGCAGCGCTTGCAGGTTCACCATCTAGTCCCGAAAGGGAGTGGTAGGAACCTTGGGCACATATCCAGGCCGAGGTCTCAGGATAACGTGAGAGTTAGCCGGCCCAAATTCCAGGCACGATTCGTCGACCGAGAGGGTGTCCTCCCTCAGAGGAATGGGCCAGGGAGGGGCTGTCGAGAAGAGCATTAGTTCGGGGAACTAGGTTCAGTTGGGCCAATAAGGGGCAACTAGCAAGACCTGCTCCTCTTCCTCCCAGACTTTGCACAGTGTTTGTGCAAGAAGTCTCACTGGGGGAAATGCATACTTGTGGAGGCCCCGGGGCCAGCTGTGTGCCAGCGCCTCCATGCCGAGGGTCTCCTCGGTCAGGGAGTAAAACAACAGGCAATGGGACGAGTCCGGAGAGGCAAACAGATCTATCTGTGCGGCCCCGAAGTGGTCCCAGACCAGCTAGACCGCCTGGGGATTGAGTCTCCACTCTCCCTGGGCCACAGGCTGTCGTGAGGGCTTGTCGGCGGCACGATTGAGCAGGCCGGGAAAAAAAGTGGCATGAAGCGACCTCAGAAGCTTCTGACTCCATAGGAGGAGGTGGCGGGCGAGTTGCGGCAAAAATGCTCTGAAAAAGTTTCAGTGGACCACTGTTCTGCTCTTTCCAGTATTCAAGCAGTTCAGCACCGACCGACCAGACGCACCACAGACATACCCGAGGTGGGGCAGCGAGGTGGAGGACAGGGACCCGGCTCGGAAGACCCGGGGGCGGCCTGAAGCTGGGTCTGAGTGTGCGGTGCAACACTTACCTGTCTCCACGGGTCGGCAGGGGGGTGCGTGAGAAGGCGTTTGACCGGGTCCTCGAACCGCACCCAGCTGCCGGCTGGCGATACAAGAGGGGGCTGAGGGGTGCAAGGCTTTACAGGGTCGCACACCGCCAGTCTGACCCTCTTGGGACCCAGGAACAGAGGAATTTGCTCTTTCTTTGACAAGGGTAACTGGTACCAAAACCGTAACCATCTGAAGAGCTCATTCCCCCATCCCTGGGTGGCTATCTTACGCTTGCAACCTGGCTTGGCATCACCTGAGATGGGCTGGGACGGCCTGCCTGTGGCCGGCTCCACGCTGAGGCCTGGTTGGAGGCTACTGTGGTAAACCTAGCGGGAGCGGAGGCAGTGGCAGGAGGACTGGCGGAGGGGTGGAGGCAGCAGTGGGTCACCGGGGCAGGATGTGCCAGATGGCCTTCTTCTGCACCAGGGTGGCAGAGAACTGTTGGGCGCAGTTCTCCACCGCGTCGCCGAACAGCCCAAACTGGGAAATGGTAGAGTCCAGGAACCGAACCTTGTCCGCATCCCTCATATCGGCCAGGTTGAGCCAGAGATGGTGCTCCTGGACCACTAAGGTGGACATCGCCAGACCGATCGCGCAAGCTGCAACACTCGTGCCCCGGAGGGCGAGGGCGGTTGCGGTGCGGAGCTCACCTAAGAGCGCACGGTCTGGGCTACCCTCGTGCGTGTCCATGAGTGCCTTGGCCTGGTGGACCTGTAGCAACGCCATGGCATGCAGGGAGGAAGTGGCTTGCCCACAGGCTTTGTAAGCCTTGCCCATGAGAACGGACGAGAACTTACAGGCCTTAGAGGGGAGACAAGGATCCCCCTTCCAAGAGGTAGCGGTCGCCGGACACAGGTGCATTGTGACAGTCTGCTCCACTTTAGGGATAGCCTCGTAACCCTTCACCGCTCCTCCGTCAAGAGTAGTGAGGGGGGAGGAGCTACTCAGGCAGTTTCTGGCAGAGAAAGATGCCGTCTACGACCTGGTAAGCTCTTCATGCACTTCGGGAAAGAAAAGCAATCATCCAACCGAGATGGTTCGGGACACGGTGGAGGATTCCTCTGTGGCCCGTTTCAGCATAGCTGACATTTCTGGATCTGGCTCGGTCAACGTTACTCTCCCCGAAGGGGGTAACACAGCCAAGTCATCATCTCCAGAGATCAGCTCACCCTCCGATGTTGCAATCGACATCCTGTCCTCTGGAGGGGCCCCAAATGAAACGGCTGGTCGGTCCATTACAGAGGTACCAGCGCGCTCAACAGGGAGCTCCACCGGCTGCGGTGTGGTAGAGGAGTGAGGGGCCCACAGGAATTGGTAACCGGGTGGGGAAGCCGTCACTATGATCCTAAGATCACCCATCCCACACGGCGCCCTAGAGTGGGGCATGGTAATGGGGACTCCACCTTCACGCATGAAGGCGAGTCTCAATCTTAGCACCGCGATAGTTATGTTCCTGCAATGGGTGGAATGGCATCTTGAAAAAGACGCAAGCACACCCATGTTGCTCTTTCAGGAAATGGGACTCTCACCAGTGCCGGAGCATACAGGAAAATGATCGCAGCAACACTGACAGGTGGATGGTGCAGCCTGTACCAGTGAAGCACTCACTCTCTTCGCCCTCAACCGACCGACCGTCAGACAAACAAACACAAAAAGGAATCCTGTTAGAACAGCAGTTGAGAGCTCAGAAAGCTCGCGACCACTGCTGCACTCATGCTGTAGAAACACCAGCACCGGGAGAGACTTCCAGAAGAAGCACCGACACACTCGCTCGTTGAATATATCAACACTCTTCAGAGACATCGACGTGAAGACCAATCGGCTCCGAAGCAAAAGACAAATGGTGCGTGCATCCGCTTCCGTAGAAATTAAAGTACCAGTGGAACTTCTCATGAGTAGGGGTCTAGGTTCCGAGCTGAGCACCAGCTGGTGAACACTGACCACATGATGGCATAGAGGTGTCTTGTGGACGGAGCTCTAGCCTCGGCGATAGTGCTTAGGACTCTTTCCGGGAGGTCCCCGGGTACCCGTTGAGGGGCCATATATGGAGGGCCCACAAGTCTGGGCGGGGGTGCCATATCGTCCTGTTCGCCTGAGTAAGGAGGTCCTTCCTCAGCAGTATAGGCCAAGGAGCTGTCTCTAGCAGCTGCATCAACTCGGGGAACCATGTCTGGGTCCGCCAGAGAGGGACTATTAGGAGGATTGCACACTTGTTCTACCTGATCCGTTCAATGACCTGAGGGAGCATCGAGACTGGAGGAAATGCATAAAGAGGGCGACTGGGCCATTCGTGGCCAGACGGTTCAAATTAAGTGATCAAACCATACTCAGCCAGGCTCTCCAACCCCCCAGTACTTGATTTTGCTAACGTATTGGGGGCGGCTGAGTGTGGTTATGGGACAATGCCTCGGGTGGAGGAGGCTCTCGCGAGCTACCTTTCTCCCGAGGCCGCATCCATGCCGCGATACATCAGCGCTGGTGGGCAGGGCTTATATGGCGGCCGGGCGGGCTGGTGGTTGTCTGCAAACCATGGCGGTGTTGCAAGCATACCAGGCCGACCTCCTCAAGGAGCTGGATGAGGGCCAGGGTCCCCAGAAGATATTTTGGAGCTCAGGAAGGCCAACGATTTGTCTCTCCGCATCACCAAGGAGACGGCCCGTGCCATCGGCCGCTCCATGGCTGGTTTGGTGTGTGTGGAGAGACATTTGTGGCTGAATTTGTCGGGGATGAAAGAGAAGGAAAACATTTTCTCTTAGATTCCCCGATCTCGCCTTCTGGCCTTTTCGGTGGCGCGGTTGATACCGTCGTCGGGAGGTTTCAGGAGGTGAGAAAGCAGTCGGCGGCCTTCCAGCAATATCTCCCCCGTCGCTCCGGCTCCTCGAGGAAGGCTGCCTCTAAAGGGCAGCCTCGGCCGTCTACCAGCTCCTCGCACCGACAGGTGCAATAAGAGAGTGTCGCCGCCCGCGCCCCTCCCGAGGGAGCCTGGCAAAGGAGGCGGCGCTCTCGAGGTAAGCCTTCGGAGCCTAAGGTCGATCTGAGGACCGTCCTTCAGGCAAAGAAGGCTTCCTCTAAGCGGTCCTAGTTGCGGCTGGACCGCTGAGAGCTGTCCCCCCCGGGGTGGAGCGATTGAGGTCGCCTCCCTCCCGGAGCTCTCGGGAAATCAGTGCTGTGTTCCCGCCGTCCAGCACGCCTCGGGCCACACTGATTTCCCGCGTACGCACGCCGCTCCAGCCACCTCTAGAAAGACCTGTGGCTGGGCAGCGAACGCGTTCGCCCACCGAAAATCATTCTCGACTGCTCCCTGCTGGTCAGCCGCTTCAGGGGGTCGGGAACGAGGCTCGGTTGACACCCGAGGCCAGCCTCGAGAGGCTGGTTCCCTTAGTAGATTATCTCGACGCATGGTCTTGCCTTCCGAATATATCTGCGTGGGTCCTGCGTACTGTAGAGCTGGGTTACAGACTGCAGTTCAGCTCCCCTCCTCCGAAGTTCAACGGGGTGGTCTGGACTGTGGTCAGCCCAGAGCAGGTTCGGGTTATGGAACAGGAAGTTCAATCCCTGTTGGTCAAGGAGGCCATAGAACGTGTTCCTCTGCCAGACAGGGAGTCCGGGTTCTACAGCCGGTACTTCATAGTTCCCAAGAAGGATGGGGGGTTGCGTCCAATAATAGATCTCAGGCACTTGAATCGTTCTCTGAGGAGATTCAGGTTCAAGATGCTCACAATTCCAGCCATCGTGAGTCAGATCCAGTTCGAGGACTGGTTCATCACGATAGATCTGAAGGACGCATACTTCCATATATCCATCCTTCCATGTCACAGGAAGTTCCTGAGGTTCGCTTTCGGGGGCGAAGCGTACCAATATCGGGTTCTTCCCTTCGACCTAGCTCTTTCCCCTCGCACCTTCACCAAGTGCATGGATGCAGCGCTGGCTCCGCTGAGGCTCCAGGGCATTCGTGTACTCAATTACATCGACGACTGGCTAATATTAGCCAAGTCGTACGATATGGCAGTTCGACATCGAGATGTCGTTCTGGCCCATATCAGGTGCTTGGGGCTGAGACTCAACACAGAGAAGAGCGTGTTGACGCCCTCCCAGAGGACTATGTTCCTGGGAGTGGTATGGGACTCCACGACGATGCGGGCACAAATGTCTCCTGCACGGGTGGAATCCATACGGGCGATGGTCTCCAGAGTGAAGCTAGGTCACAACCTCACTGTAAAGCAGTTTCAGAGACTGCTGGGGCTCATGGCAGCAGCGTCCAGCGTCATACCTTTTGGCCTGCTACACATGAGACCCCTACAGTGGTGGTTGAGAGCCAAGGGGTTTTCCCCAAGGGGAAATCCGTTCCGTATGATCAGGGTAACGCGCAGATGCCTTCGTTCCCTTGTCATATGGAGGAAACCTTGGTTCCTGTCCCAGGGACCGGTGTTGGGAGCATCATGTTGCCGGAAAACCGTTTCAACAGATGCTTCCCTCACTGGTTGGGGCGCGGTCATGGACGGCCGCTTTGCGAGAGGTCTGTGGGAGACCCGGCATTCTTCCTGGCACATCAACTGCCTGGAAATGCTGGCGGTCTACAAAGCTCTGAAGAGCTTTTTCCCGGACCTCCGCGGCCACCATGTCCTGATACGCTCGGACAACACATCTGTAGTCGCGTATCTGAATCATCAGGGGGGTCTGAGGTCGCGCCCTCTATGCAGACTGGCACACCAGATCCTTCTGTGGTCCCAGGGGAAACTGTCGTCTCTCAGAGCGATGTACGTCCCTGGGGACCAAAATCAGGGAGCAGACGTCCTGTCGAGGCAGGGGCTGAGGCCCGGGGAGTGGCGACTCCACCCCGAGGTGGTGGAAGCCATGTGCGTGAGATTTGGCCCAGTGGAAGTGGATCTGTTCGCGTCTCAAGAGACGTCCCACTGTGGTTCTCTCTCAGGCATCCAGCTCCGCTGGGGCTGGACGCTATGATGCAGACGTGGCCGAGGCTGCGTCTGTACGCATTTCCCCCGATCGCTCTGCTCCCGGGAGTCTTGTAGCGGGTCCGCCGAGAGGGGATCAGCCTACTTTTAGTAGCACCCCTCTGGCCGACCCGAGTATGGTTCTCGGACATTGTAGCACTGCTGGACGGCCTTCCGTAATACACAAGTACATGTGTATTTGTGCAACGAGCACACCATCAGAAAGGGTTTTCAGTTCCGCCGGCAACATTGTAACCCCTCTGCAATCCTCCCTGAAACCACATAAAGTTAATATGTTGGTTTTCCTAGCGCGAAACAAGGACATGATAAACGAGGTCTAAATCACATTTGTTAACGCTAAAGTAATATTTAATTTAATTGCTGTATTTTCATTTACACTTTGTTTTCATGTGACACTTTAGAATTTTTTTTTTTTTTTTTTTTTTTTTTTTTTTATTGGATAGGTGTTCAATTGGGTGTGTTCTTATTGCTTGGTTTATTTAGAATAGATTTCTTTCGTTTTTCAAATTGGAAAAGGCATGTTCTTATTGCTGTTTGGCATTTAACAATAAACAAAAATGTTTAAAACGTGTTTATCTGTCAGTTAAAAAGCAAAAATATATGCTTCATAATAATAACTCAACCATAGATATTTGTATGCACTAAAATCAGGATAAATAAGGTTTGCAAAAAAAAAAAAAAAAAAAAAAAAAAAGTTTGGATTTTCGGACCAATATGGTGTCATATTGCTCATGCTTATTGCGACTGTCCCATAGCATATTTCCCCCTCAGCCATTTGTATTCTGTCCACCAAAGCATCACTTTATGCACTGTAAAAAATATTTTTGCAATTTAGTTATTTCAACTTCGGTTGTGAGTAGAGATAACTAGATTGTCCAGACAACAAGACCTTTTAAGTTTTCTTGTCCTCAACTAGACTGAAAGTTGAATGAACAACTTAAATTGTTATTTTAACTCAAAAATGTATGTTTAAACAACTGCACTAGATTTTCTGTTGAATTAACAAGAATAATTGTTATTTTAACTTATAAATGTAAGTTGAAACAACTGCACTAAATTTTCTGATGGTTTTACTTCAATTATACTCTAATGATTTAATATAAGTAAATTTACTTTGTAAACTTAACTTAGTAAACTAAACTTAATTTATCTATATATCTTGCTGTCTGGTAGACTGCATTAAAACCTAAAATTCAATTTTATTTTAGTGTGTAGGCCTACATTAAAAACATTACTGTTATTTACAATTATGAGCACAGATTAATTAAATTACACAAAAAATGTGTCTAGCTGTTTCAGTTTTTATTCATGGTCAGATTCAATCCATCATGGGCGGATTTGAGCGATTCATGAAAATGAACCTCTCAAGATGATTCGGTGAATAATTTTTTTTTTTTTTCTGAGAATTTTCGAGAGAAGCCCGCGGAAACCGGATGATTTTCCATGTTGGACCTTACGTGTCTTCAGAAGGAGTGATACAGAGCAAGACAAGTATGACATTTTATATTGTGAAAGTGGATGCAAGTTTTTAGTTCGGTTTAGAATTATATTATCCATTTCGAGTCAGAGTGTTTTTGCACATAGAAGATTCGCTGATTTTTTGACTTCCTTGTGGTCAAGCAGTCAAGTTGATTAAAAGCTGATCGTTGACCAACCGGACCAAACCGGATTTTTTTTTACCTCAGTTTCATCTCAGTTGCAGAGCGCCAGATATAGGTAAGTTTTCACCACAATCTTTGAATTAAAAAAAGTAACTGTCAAATTGAATCGATATGGGTGATATAAATAGCAAGTAATACGTCTGTGGTTTGAAATGTCACGGTTTTCATTATTACTATAGAGCTCGGGCGTAGATGTTATGGAATGGTGCATTGTGGGTTATGGCGGCCATTTTAGAGGCACCACAAAAGACGGTTTATAATAAGATATGAGCGTAGCCGGCCGGTCTCCAGAAAGAGTAATGGACCGTGACAAAAAAAAGTTGGATTTTTTTGTCACAGTCGGCTGCAAAGATGAGGTTGACAATGCTGACTCGCGATCTTCGCAGCAATGAACACGCCAGAGAAATGCATATTTCAAACGGATTACATATAAGCAGGGAGCAGATCTGTTTTCTTTCGTTTTGAATTGTTTGTTTAAAAGTAGACATTTCAATATATATATATTTTTCAGGTCTGTGAGGCAAGACTACCTTAAATGCTGAGTTTCGGTTAATTTATAAGACCTCCAGTTCACGTGCCGACACCTCTCTGCTAAGTTCTTATTTATTAAATCCAGGCAATTGGTTGATGAAACATTTATTAAAATTAAAATACAAATTAATGCAAAACGAAATTCACTTTGAAAGGCTTTGTGCTCTCTGTTTGAAGTCTCTGCTCCGATCAATTAAAAAAGTTGTCACTGGAGGCTCACTTGCAGTTCACAAATGGATGAGTGCAAGATCTGCAGATCCTAAGTAAACGCGGAGAAAACAATCGTTAACCAAGCATCAGTGGTGACACACACACTTGTCAGATTCTGTGAGCTATGAAGCTTGTCTATGCGGGTTTGTTACACTTCAGGAGTAATTTATCATACGTGCAATAATCCACTGTTTTCGTCCGGTAGTATACTGACGACCAGCGGCGACCCAAGCCATCCGACGAAAATGGGGAAAACTAATATGATTTATGAGCCGTTTGCCCTGTCGATCATGAGACCGATTACAGCAGTTCACAATGCAGCAATACTGAACCATTTTCCAAAAAATAACCTAAATTAATGACCAAATGACCAATGTTACCTACTGCCTACTATACGCTACTATACAGCAAATCTACTTCCGTACCGTGAATCCCACAATGCATTGCGACGTGACGTAACGATCCCGAACTCTATTCAGTGTTTGGATTTTGCCGGCCTCGCGCCATTTCGATGCGCTTTTGTTCATGTTTTAAGAAATCTTGATAATAGGGTGAATTACTCACTATGTTGTCACGAATTTAAGATTATTGAGTCAGAGTGTATTTCTGCACATAGAAGATTCGCTCATTGTACTTTCTCCTGTTGACTCACTCACAGGTTCAGTCTTTGACCAAAAGCTTGTTCGCCAACCGGATTTTTTTTTTACCTCAGTCACTTCAATTCAACTCAGTTGCAGAGCGCCAGATATAGGTAAGTTTTGACCACAATCTTTGAATTACAAAAGTAAATGTCAAATTGAATCGATATGGGTGAAGTACAATTAATACGTCTGTGGTTTGAATGTTTTCATTATTACTATTCGGAGTTTGGATCTTGCGCCATGTCGTCGCGCTTATGTTCATGTTTTAAGAAATCTTGATAATAGGGTGAATTAGTCACTATGTTGTCACGAATTTAAAATTATTGAGTGTATTTCGAATCAGAGTGTTTTGCACATAGAAGATTCGCTCATTGTATTTCCTCGTGTTGACTCACAGGTTCTGTCAAGTTGACTAAAAGCTTGTTCACCAACCGGATTTTTTACCTCAGTCACTAGGCCTAACTTACATCTCAGTTGCAGAGCACCAGATACAGGTGAGTTTTCACTGCAATGTTTGGGATTTCTTAAAATTAACTATCAATTTGAATTGATGTGGGTAAAATAAGTAACTTATTATATCTGTACTTTTAAATGTGACTGTTTTTATTAATATTGGAAATGGTTGTGATTGTTTCAGTGATGCGTGTTTGAGTCACTTGTAATTTGAGAACACATTTCAACCATCTTCCTAAATTCATCATGTGAATCGTTTATAAACCTGTTGTGTGAAGTTTTAGGCATTTGAAAGCAAAAATATTAAAGGGTTAGTTCACCCAAAAATGTAAAATTCTGTCATGCATTAATCATTTCTTGTAAAATAATTCTGTAATTACTCACCCTCATGTTGTTCCAACCCCGTAACCCATAATTTCCACCAACTGCGGAACGGCTGCGGATCCACTCCGGAACGGCGGCAGAGTCAATAGGTTTCCGTTAAAGTCAATGGCCCTCATTTATCATTCTTGCGTAGAAACGGGCGTATATGTTGGCGTAAGATTATGCTTACACTCTTCTCACTGCCTGATTTATGAAGCTGTGCGTACCTTTGAAATCCAGGTGTACGCAATACCTGCGCTTGATAAATCATAATACATCATATCTTTTAGTTTGTCAGTGCGTTTTGTGGTGTTAGGAATTGTTTTTCTGCGCATTCCCGCACTCAAAACGTGCGTACACCACCTCCTGAGCTGGCGTAGGATTTGAGCGTGCCATACGCCAACGTCCATATTGATAAATCTCAAAGTCACCGTGGTTTTGGGTGTACGCCAGGTGTACGCTGGAAATTTGGTGTACGCACTTTTGATAAATGAGGGCCAATGTGTGTATTTTCACTGACTGCGGAACGGCTGCGTTCCGACTCCGGCGATCCGCAGCCCTCCGGAGCAGATACGCAGAGCTTCTATTTTTGCCAGATGCTGGAGAGCTCCGCAGCAATTCAGCACTTATATCGCGCGATCATTCGTGAATTCGCGAGATCTCGTGGGTCCTTGTGACCTAAGCTGTCAGTCATATGGCCGCAGCAGTTCCGCAACAAATCCGGACCAGGGGTCTCATTTATAAAACTGTGCGTAGGAACCTTACTAAATGTGTACGTGCGCCCGAAAGCAAAAATGGCGTACGCAAAAAAATATTCAGACTTATAAAAACGTTCGTACGCCAGAACCTGCGCAGAATTCACTTTATAAATCCCAGTCAGCGGAAGATTGTGCGCACATGCGTCTCCACCCCGAAATAACCATATATGGAGTTTACAACGCCTAGTTCTCTTACGAGAGGTCTCTCGTACTGCGTAAGTATCTTACGCTAGGGGAAAATCCCTTTTCCACGAGATACTGAAGCCAAGAAAATTATCCTTAATTTTGTATTAATGTAAAACGCGTTGCGGCAGCATGCAGACATAGGCAAGACGGCTCGTGTGCCTATTGGCTGCTCTGCGGCAACTGCAGCAGCCTATCGAGCGAGGCCTAGCGTGACGTCAGACCCAATGGGGTGCTTCGCGCCCACTGCGTCACGTCCCGCCGAAACGAGCGTGGCCTATAAATTCAGCTCGCAGGCAGCTATTTCAGATTTTTCATCTCTTCAGCGAAGCACACGCATCGCTGGATCCTGAGAGAAGCCGCGCCGTCTGAAGAAGCCTCTACAGCGGGACGAGTCGCCTCTGAAGTCGCTGGCCGCGCTGCCTTCAACCGCCTTCCCGCCGCGCTATCCAGCGCTCATATCCTTTTCTCTCTGCTGCGTGTGTGTTCGCCGCCGCGACACACACTGTCTAAAAGAGCTTGCGTCTTTTTAAAGATGCCATCCTGTGGCTCGTGCAGAGCCACACTCAGTGACGGGGACCGCCATGTTATCTGCACTTCCTGCCTGGGTGAGGATCATGCAGCTCTCGCGCTCGCTGATGGCGGCTGCCCTCATTGCGAGCTGTTGCCCATGGCGACTCTGAGGACTCGCCTGGCACTCTTCGCCGAGACTGCACCCCCGCCCGCTGTAGTGCCGCGCCGTAAAAAGCGCCGTGCTCAGCGGGTCCCGGAACCTTCCCCCACCCGCCCAAGCTCGCCGGTTCGCCCGCCAGCTTCACCGGTCTCGTCAGCGTCTCTTCCTGACGGACAGCGGCCGCCGTCTGCCGCCGCTTCCGTTGACGACGCTGATGAAAGAGCCGCGTCAGGGGAAGATGATTCCTGCTCTCTCCTGGCATCGGGCAGTGAGGATTGGGCGAGCTCTGCGGATCTCGCTCCATCTGCTCGCGCATCGTCAGGCAAGAGAGCCAGCATCGAGTCAGAGCTGATGCGTATACTCGCACAGGCCGCGGCGAGCCTCGGCCTCGAGTGGACTACGCCTGAGCAGCCTGCTCACAACCGGCTGGACGGATACTTTCTCCCTGGGGAGCGCGCTTCGCCTGCGTCCAGACCAGCGCCTTTTCTTCCTGAGCTTCATGAAGAAGTCGCTAAGTCTTGGAACGCCCCCCATTCTGCTAGAATGCGCTCTTCTGTTTCGCTAGCATTCTCCGCTGTTGACGATGCTAAAAACAGAGGCTACCATTCGCTGCCGCCGGTCGAAGAAGCGATAGCCAACCACTTATGCCCGCCCTCTGCTGGACGGCGCGCTAAGCTGGCGATACCTTTTAAAGCTTGCCGCACTATGTCAAGCCTGCTCGGTCGCGCTTTCTCCGCCGCTGGGCAGGCTGCGTCAGCGCTGCACACTATAGCCACGTTGCAAATTTTCCAGGCCGATCTCCTCCGAAAGCTAGACGAGAAAGGACCAGATGCAATATGCGTGCCAGACTTAAGAAGTGCTACGGACCTCGCTCTCCGTGCTACTAAGTCTGCTGCACAGGCCATAGGACGGAATATGGCCTCTCTCACCGTAGCTGAGAGACACCTGTGGCTGACGCTTTCCGAGATGTCTGAGTCTGAGCGCGCCGCGTTCCTCGACGCTCCGCTTTCTCCCGCTGGCCTTTTCGGAACTTCCGTTAAGGATTTAGCGGAGAGGTTCGCAGAGGTGCAGAAAGCGTCACAGGCTATGAAGCACTTCCTACCGAAGCGCTCCAGTTCTGCAGCAGGCCGTGCAAGACCGTCTGCCCAGAGCTCTCAGCCTCAGCCTCCGCCCACCGCCGCCACTTCGCAGCGCCGACAGGCCCGAAGCGCGAGACCGCGCTCTCGCTCATCTGGCCGCGCCCCGCTCCGCGTGGGCCGCCGCCCAGGCTTGCGGTGAAGCCCGAGGTCCCGAAGTCGTCCTAGCACGCCTAGGAAAACAACGGTGTTCAAGTCCCGCTGCGGCCGGGCTTCCACCAAAACTCATCGCTCGTCCAGTTCCAAGAAATGTGACTGTTCCAGTGTATTTAGCAGCCAACAAGCCGGTCCCACTGCCCGCTTGCCTGCACACAAAAGCCGTTTTCACGGCTACCCAGATAAATCCCACAAAGAGCGTATTTTCTGGTGTCCCGGCCACGGCCGATGGTGTTATGAGTGTAGACAAAATGCCCACTGCCCAGTGCTCATTCCTACACACAAGCACAGCCCATCACACAGGGCTCGCGCACATAAAATCGACCCAGCTCGATAGCGCATTAAACGTAGCAGATGTGCCCACTGCCCAGTGCCCACAATCACTACGTTCTGCATGTCTCCAGGTTTCTGTAAAAACGAAACCAGTGTGCATTCGCTCTGCCCAGGCGGACAATGCTTTCGGTGTGATAAATGTGCCCGCTATTCCGCGCCCACATCCACACATAGACATGACAAATCCTACGGGATTCGCCCAGCCCTCCCCTTCTCGGTTTGCCACCGCAGAGGAGTCGAGCGCGGGGAATCTGCCCGCTGTCATCAGCGCGCCCTCTGCCTCAAATGTCATAAACGCGACGCTTATGTTGCGGCACACCGAAGCCCCCCGGTCGCCAAGCGACCAGCGCGCGCTTCGCATGGGCGAGGCTGCCCGGGGTTTCGAAATGGGTGCTAGACATTATAGAAAGAGGCTATTCGCTACAGTTTCGCCGACGCCCGCGCCGCTATACAGTGCGCGTCGAGACCACGGTAAAAACAGAAGTAGCACACCTACTTCGAGCCGAAATTTTTTAACTATTGAGCAAAGGGCCATAGAGCCGTTATCTCAAGCTCAGAGCGAAGGAGGGCTGTACAGCAGATACTTCCTGGTACCGAAAAAAGACGGGGGTCTCAGACCCATT